>NW_028270176.1:78986520-79317909 GCF_037043375.1 Chiloscyllium plagiosum
TCTGGCTGACCAACCATCTTCAATGTGATGATTGACGAGACACCCAGTAGTTGGGAAGTCTATTGAGTCAGGACCTTCCTGAGCACGTGTAGGAGACAAAGAGATAGACAGAATGGGAAATTAGACTGATGCTGTGAGGGTTACACATGGAAAATAGCACTGTGTCCCACAGAGATCTGGAAAATCTCAGTTTCCATCCCTGGCCTGTGCTGCTGTGTCTCTCTGGAGTGGAGAATTCGGTTGGCTCAGGATCTGAAGATCCTGAGCGAGAGACACAGACAGAGGCAGCAATTAGACCGACACAGTGAGGGATACCACATGGAGAGAGACTGAGTGATATCACCAGAGTGCAGCAAGTTATCAAGATCAAACAATTGTGTCGGAAGAACGGGTTTAACTTCATGATGCACTGGTGTCAGTGTTCAGGGATGGGCAACCATTGAGCAGGTGAAGTGATGGCCGAGTGGTATTACTACAGCACGTATCCAAAACCTCAGCTAATGTACAGAGGAGAAAGGTTTGAATCCCACCATCAGAAATGGTGGAATTTGAAATCAATAATTTTAAAAATAGCAATTAACAATCCACATGTAAGTATGAGACCATTGCTGATGTACAAAAAACCCCCAACACTTGTCCTTCTGAGATGGACATCTGCCCATCCTAACATGGTCTGCACTACATAACCACAGCAAAGTGTTTGCCTCTCAATTACCCTCTGAAATGGCTGAGCAAGTTACTCAGCTCACTGGCAGCTAGGGCTGGACAAGAAAGGCTGGTCAGCCGGAGACACCCACATCCCATAGCTGATTTTTAAAAAAATAATCCATTAGAATGGACCCACTGGAACCGTGCTGGGACCAGTGACCGAGCCAATCATGTCGGTCGGTTTATGGACAGGGCTTTAAACTGACAGAAAGGATGCAGGGACAGGGTTCAGGTGAAAGGAGCTTTCCAAATCTAAAGAGAAAAGGTGAAGCATCGGAACAGCATGGGAATTTGGCTGAAGACATTCAGAAAGGAACCGAAGGGGACAGAGTTTAACTTAACCTGTACATCAGTGAATAGGTATGTGACAGGACATTGTGGGAAAGAGTAAATTATGTCTTTTTTTTCGCATGGACAAGGTCTCTGCAATAAGGTAGAAGGATTTGTGACACAGAGATAAAAGAAATTTAGACACCAGGGAGACATGGTTACAGGGCGAACAAAAGGTGAACACAAGTATTCAATAGCTCACAACCTTGCAGAAACTCAGGCAAAATGCGCAACGAGAACTATAAAGGATAACAAAGGCATTACAGAGAAAGCATCTGGCCGCAGATCAAGAAGTAGAGTCGGAATGTAAATTCTGGCTACTACTTGCCAAGGACAGAATAAGTAGAACAGTTTTAGCCACCGAACAGCATTTCATTGCACATCACTGCATTAAGCAGGAATTAATTGGAATTTTTTAGCAAATATATTGTGATAATTTTGGGAAACTTCAATACTCACATAATCTGGGACAATCACACTGACAACAGTGATAGTGGAAGGGGAGTACAGATAATTTTTTTCAGTGTTTCTTTGAATAACACATTGTGCAACCAGCTAGGGACGTAACTATGTCAGATCGATGGTTGTGTGATGAAACTTAGTGAATGAGTAATGTCACCTGGAGAGATCCTCCGGGAAATTGTGATAAAGTGCAGTTTAAAGAAATATAAAGTTTTAGAGTGAATCACAGAAAGGACAAATTACAATGAAAAACAAAAATAGCCAATTGCGTAAATTTGACAGGAGAAGTCACCAAGGTAAACAGGCTAAACAGACTGGAACATGTGTCTGTAAATAAACAGTGGAAAACATTTGAAGGAAACGTGTAAATCACTCAAAAAAAGTTCATTCCATCGAAACAGACAAAACCTCAACAAGAAACTTACTCCTGTCCCTCACTCAGGACAAAATGGATCATATTAGATTATGAGGCAAACAAGATCAGCAAAATGTGCTTAAAATCCAGAAGTGAGAGCGTGCTTTAAGAGTAAGTTGTAAAGGGATCGCAAAGGGTCTGCTCGCAGGAGGAGGGCAGGTGGAACGGGAATCATTGTCAGGGTTTAATGACGTGACAGGAACAGGGAGAGATGAAGGTGCTGGAGGTGGTGAGAGTGTTACAGAGAGTGGCCAGGACCTGAACGGTGTTACAAAGCCAGTACAGATTGCTGCAGCTGGAGGGGTTTGCAGAGATAGGGAGGGACATTGGAGGGAGAGGATCAACCAGCTGCTCATCCAAAACCACCACGTCAGTGGCCACAGGATTTTTCATACACACTATTGACCATACTCAGGCCATAGGATTACTCACACACAGTATTGACCATTCTCAGCCCACAGGCGCATTTACATAAAGTATTTACGAATTACAGGCCAGAGGATAATTCACACACTGTATTGACATCCTCAGGCCACAGGATTATTCACAGATAGTGTTGACCATCCTCAGGCCACAGGATTATTCACACACAGTTTTCAGCATTCACAGCGCACAGGATTATTCATACTCTATTGACCATGCACAGGCCACAGTATAATTAACAAACAGAAATGACCATGCAGAGACAACAGATTATTAACACACAGCATTGACCATCTACAGGCCACATTATTACTCACACACAGTATTGACGATTCACAGGCCACAAGTTTATCAACACACAGTATTGACCATTCTCAGGCTTCTGGATTATTCACACACAGTATTCCCCATTCATAGGTCTCAGGATTATTAACACACAGTATTGACCATCCTCAGGCCACATGTTTATTCACGCAGAGTATTGAGCAGTCACAGTGCACAGAATTATTCACACTCAGTATTGACTATCCTTAGGCAAAGTTTTATTCCCACACAGTATTGACGATTCACAGGCTACAGGATTATTCATACACATCATTAAATAATCATCCGGACGGATGATGGTCACACACAACATTGACCATCCTCAGGCCACAGGTTTATTCACACACAGTATTGACCATTGACAGTCCAAAGGATTAACTGCACACCGTGTTGACCATCCTCAGTCCACAGGATTACTCACATACAGTACTGACCATCCAAAGACCACAGGATTATTCACTCGCAGTATTGACCATTCACAGCCCACAGGATTATTCACACAAGCATTGACCATTCACAGGTAACAGGATTATTCACACACAGTTTTGATCGTTCTCAGGCCAAGGGTTATTCACACACAGTACGAATGATTCACAAGCCAGAGGATTAGTCACACACAGTATTGACCAACCTCCGGCCACAGGAATATTCACAAAAAATATTCAACATTCTTAGGACACAGGATTAATCACACATTGTATTGATCATCCTCCGGCCAGAGGATTAATGGACACACTGTTTTGACCACTTACAGGTCACAGGATTATTCACAGACAGTACTCACTATCCTCAGGCCACAGGATTATTCACACACAGTATTGAGCATTCACAGTGCACAGGATTATTCAACACTTTGTATAGTCCATCCACAGGCCACACTATTATTAACAAAAAGTATTGACGGTTCACAGGCCACAGGATTATTCGCACACAGTTTTGACCACCCTCAGGCCACAGGATTGTTCACACACAGTATTGACCATCCTCAGGCCAAGGGTTATTCACACACAGTATTGACGATTCACAGGCCAGAGGATTATTCACCCATGGTATTGACCATTCACTGTCTAAGGATAATTCACACACAGCATTGACCGTCACAGGCCACAGGTTTATTCACACATAATATTGAGTATCCTCAGGGCACAGGATTATTCACACACTGTATTGACCATCCTCAGGCCACAGGATTATTCACACACAGTGTTGACCATTCTCAAACCAGAGGATTACTTTCACATGTTATTGACCACCATCAGCCCACAAGATTATTCACACACATTATTGAGCAACCTCAGGCCACAGGAGTATTCATAAACAGTATTGAGCATTCATAGTTCCCAGGATTATTTAAACAGAGTATTGACAATCCACAGTCCACAGGATTATTCACACAAGCATTCTCCAACCTCAGGCCTCAGGATTATTCACACACAGTATTCACCATTCACAGTTCACAGCATTACCACACACAGCATAGACCGTTCACAGACCACAGGATTATTCACACAGAGCATTGAACAACCCCAGTCAACATGATTAATCTCACATAGTTTTGACCATTCTCAGGCCACAGGATTGCTCACACACAGTATTGACCATTCACGGGCCAGAGGATTATTCACACGTGGTTTAGATTAGATTACATTACAGCGTGGAAACAGGTCCTTCGGCCCAACAAGTCCACACTGACCCGCCGAAGCACAACCCACCCAGACCCCTACATTTAACCCTTACCTAACACTACGGGCAATTTAGCATGGCCAATTCACCTGACCTGCACATCTTTGGACTGTGGGAGGAAACCGGAGCACCCGGAGGAAACCCACGCAG
The DNA here is from genome assembly GCF_037043375.1 of Chiloscyllium plagiosum. Taxonomy (NCBI): domain Eukaryota; kingdom Metazoa; phylum Chordata; class Chondrichthyes; order Orectolobiformes; family Hemiscylliidae; genus Chiloscyllium; species Chiloscyllium plagiosum. The sequence continues at coordinate 78,991,016 of NW_028270176.1, forward strand.
ACTCGGGGAGAACGTGCAAACTCCACACAGTCAGTTGCCTGAGGCAGGAATTGAACCCGGGTCTCAGGCGCTGTGAGGCAGCAGTGCTAACCACTGGGCCACCGTGCCGCCCAAAATGCTATTGACCATTCACTGTCCAAGGATAATTCACACACAGCATTGACCATCACAGGCCACAGGTTTATTCACACACAGTATTGAACATCCTCAGAGCACAGGATTATTCAGTATTGACCATCATCAGACCATTCACACACTGTATTAACCAGCCTCCGGCCACAAGATTATTCACAACGGTATTGACCATCCACAGGCCACAGCCTTATTCCCACACTTTATTGACTACTCTCAGGCCACATGATTATTAACTCACAGCATTGACCATTCTCAGGCCAACAGGATTATTCCCATACATTATTAACCATTCTAAAGCCACAGGATTATTCACTCACAGTATGGACCATCCTCAGGCAACAGGATTATTCACACAAAGTATAAGCAATCCTCAGGCCACATGATTTTTCACATACAGTATTGAACATTCACAGGCCACAGGATTATTCGCACACTGTATTGAACATCCTCAGGCCACTGGATTATTCACACGCAGTACTGACCATCCTCAGGACACACTAGTATTCACAACAATATTCAATATTCCCAGCCCACAGCATTATTTACACACAGTATTGATTGGAACATGGCCACAGGATTAATGAACACACTGTCTGAACCATTTACATGGTCACAGAATTACTTCCACACAATATTAACTATCTTCAAGCCACAGGATTGTTCACACACAGTATTGACCATTCTCAGGACACAGGATTATTCCCACACAGTATTGACGATCCTCAGGCCACAGGATTATTCCCACATAGTATTGACCAGCATACGGCCACAGGATTAATGAACACACTGCCTTGACCATTTACAGGTCACAGAAATATTCGTACCCAGTATTGACCATCCTCAAGCCACAGCATTGTTCACTCTCAGTATTGACCGTCCTCAGACCACAGGATTATTCTCACACAGTATTGATCATCCTCGGGTCACAGGAGTAGTCACACACGCTATTGACCATCCTCAGGGCACATGATTATGTTCACACGTATTGACCATCATCAGGCTACAGGAATATTCACTCACAGTATTGACAATTCTCAGGTCACAGGATTGTTCACACACAGTATTGACGACTCACAGGCCAGAGCATTATCCATACATGGTATTGATCATTTACTGTCCAAAGGATTATTCACACACAGTATTGACCATCCTCAGGTCAAAGGTTATTCACACACAGTATTAACGATTCACAGGCCACAGGATTATTCCCATACATTATTGACTATTCTATGGCCACAGGATTATTCACACACAGTATGGCTGTCCTCAGGCAACGTAATTTTTCACACAATGTATTGACCATCCTCAGACCACAGGATTATTCACCACTGCATTGAACATCTTATTTAACACACACAGTATTGACTATCCTTCGGCCCAACGGTTATTCCCACACAGTATTAACCATTCTCAGTCCACAGGATTATTCGCACACAGTATTGACCACCATACGGCCAGAGGATTAATGAACGCACTGTCTTGATCATTTACACATCACATGATTATTTCCACGTAGTATTAACGATTCTCAGGCCACAGCAATGTTCACACACAGTGTTGACCATTCACAGGACACAGGATTATTCACACACAGTATTGACTAGCACACGGCCACAGGATTAACGAACACTCAGTCTTCAACTTCTGCAGGTCACAGGATTGTTCCAACATAGAATTCACAATCCTCAGGCTACATGATTATTCACACACGGTATTGACCAGCCTACGGTCACAGGATTAATGAACACACTGTCTTGATCATTTACAGATCACAGGATTATTCCCACACAGTATTGACCATCCTCATGGAAGAGGAATATTTGCACAAAGTATCACCATCCTCAGGCCATGGATCATCCACACACAGTATTGACCATCCTCAGGCCATGGATCATCCACACACAGTATTGACAATCCTCAAGCCACAGGATTTTTCCTACACAGTACTGACCATCCACAGGCACCAGGATTATTCTCACACTGTATTGACCATTCTCAGGCCACAGGATTATTCACACATGGTATTGAACATTCACAGTGCACAGGATTATTCCCACACAGTATTCACAATTCTCAGGCCACAGGTTAATTCACACACAGTATTGACAATTCTACGTCTACAGGATTACTCCACACAGTATTGACCATTCACAGTCCACAGGATTATTCACACTCAGTATTGACAATCTTCGGGTAGCAAAATTATTCACACACATTATTGACCAGCCTCAGGCCACAGGATTAATTACACACTGTGTTGACAGTACAGAGGCCACAGGAGTATTCACACACAATATTCAACATTCTCAGCCCATAGGATAATTCACTCACAGTATTGACGAACATACGGCCACAGGATTAATAAACACATTGCCTTGACCATTCAGTACAAACAGTACTGAACATGCACAGGCCACAGTTTATTAACACCCAGTATTGACCATCCACAGGCCATAGTTTATTAACAAACAGTATTGAACATGCACAGGCCACAGATTATTGATACACAGTATAGACCATCCACATCACAAAGGATTATTATCACACAGCATTGACCATCCACAGCCCACATTATTATTCACTCACAGTATTGACCATCCTTAGGCAAAGGGTTATACACACACAGTACTGACGATTCACAGCCCATAGAATTATTCACACACAGTATTGACTGCCCTCAGGTCACAGGATGACTCTCACACAGTATTGATCATTCTCAAGTCAAGGGTTATTCATATACAGTATTGACCATCTGTGGTGAAAGGGTTAAAATTATGTCCCAATACATGTGTGAATCTAACCGGAATGGAGGTGTTGCTTAGTCCCGTGTGAATCTTATTACACACCTCCCCGTGTGAATCTTCTTATCTGTATGTAACCAGAATGGAATGTGTTTTTTAGCCTTGCTCTGCTGTTCACATGAATGTTTATATCTGGAAAAGAGTATATCAGCTGGAAAAGTCTCCAGTTCGGTGAGTCTGCTCCGGGGTTACGTTTAACCGCCGAGCGTGGGTTGTTGGCAACCGCTCTACGAGAACTGACGGCTCCCAGTTCCGGTAACATGTAGAGTGAGTATAAGCCAGACCCGTTGTAAGTATGAGACCTGGTTGTGGCGACGCTGCGGGGAATAAAATGCTCATATTCTAGCAGACTCGCCTCTTGGTCGTTTGTTCTGTGTCAGACTACTCTCCTACGAACCTGACCTTGAGAATTTTTTAAAACATTTTGGCGCTGCGAGCAGGGTCAATCGCAATTGAGGAGAGATTTTGATACAGAACAATGTTTTGGAAAAAGACTAAGAAACCAGAAGAACAAACTGTGGAGGTCCCGACCGTCCCGGGATGGCATGGACCGTGGCATGACGTGGCAGTTTGTTTGAGAAATGGTGGGGGGCGACCGGAGGAACCCCAGGGTCGCTGCTGTACACCCTTGAGAGGATCCCAGTCCTGCCGAAGAACCCCTTGCCTGGGGTACAGCGGAGGATGTGGGCATGTCCAAAAAGCTGAAGCGGAGTTAACAGAATTGAATGGGATTGAACTGAACTGAACTGAGTGGAACTGAACTGAATTGAACTGAAGTGAATCAAATTGAACGGAACAAAATGGAACTGAGCTAAATTGAATTGAAATGGACGGAACTGAATTGAACACAATTGAATTGAACTGAACAGACCTGAACTGAGCTGAATTAAACTACACTGAATTGACTGAACTGAAATTAACTGAAACGAATTGAACTGAATTAAGCATAATGTAACACATGTATTGAGCCAAGCAGTGGAATGTGGTGTAAAAGTATGTCCCAATACATGTGTGAATCATAATGTAACACATGTATTGGGCCAAGCAGTGGAATGTGGTGAAAGGGTTAAAATTATGTCCCAACACATGTGTGAATCTAACCGGAATGGAGGTGTTGCTTAGTCCCGTGTGAATCTTATTACACACCTCCCCGTGTGAATCTTCTTATCTGTATGTAACCAGAATGGAATGTGTTTTTTAGCCTTGCTCTGCTGTTCACATGAATGTTTATATCTGGAAAAGAGTATATCAGCTGGAAAGGTCTCCAGTTCGGTGAGTCTGCTCCGGGGTTACGTTTAACCGCCGAGCGTGGGTTGTTGGCAACCGCTCTACGAGAACTGACGGCTCCCAGTTCCAGTAACATGTAGAGTGAGTATAAGCCAGACCCGGGAGTCTGCTCCGGGGTTACGTTTAACCGCCGAGCGTGGGTTGTTGGCAACCGCTCTACGAGAACTGACGGCTCCCAGTTCCGGTAACATGTAGAGTGAGTATAAGCCAGACCCGTTGTAAGTATGAGACCTGGTTGTGGCGACGCTGCGGGGAATAAAATGCTCATATTCTAGCAGACTCGCCTCTTGGTCGTTTGTTCTGTGTCAGACTACTCTCCTACGAACCTGACCTTGAGAATTTTTTAAAACACCATCCTAAGACCTTAAGATCATTCACACACAGTATTGACCAACCTGAGGCCACAGGATTAATGAACACATTCTCTTTACCAATTAACAGGTCACAGGAATATTCCCACACAGTACTGACAATCCACAGGGCACAGGATTATTCACACACAGTATTGAACATCCTCAAGTTCAGGATTACTCTGACACACTATTGACCATTCACAGTCCACAGGATTGTTCACATATAGTATTGTTCATACTCAGTTCAAGGATTAGTCAAACACAGTATTGATGATTCACAGGCCAGAGGATTGTTCACACACAGTATTGACTAACCTCAGGCCACAGGTTTATTCACACACTGGATTGACTAAACACAAGCCACAGGAGTATTCACGCACAATGTTCAATATTCTCAGCCAACAGGATTATTCAGATACAGTATTGACCAGCATACAGCCACAGGATTAATGCACGCACTGTCTTGTTCATTTACACGTCACAGGATTATTCCCACACAGTATTGACGATTCTCAGGCCACAGCAATATTCACACACAGAATTGACCATTCCCAGGGCACAGGATTATTCACACACAGCATTGACTAGCACATGGCCACAGGATTAATGAATACTCTGTCTTCAACATTTACACGTCATAGGATTATTCCCACATAGTATTGACCATCCAGAAGTCACAGGACTATTTACACACAGTATTGACCATCCTCAGGCCATGAGTTATCCACAGAACGTATTGACAATCCTCAAGGAACAGGATTTTTCCTGCACAGTATTGATCATCCTTAGGCAATAGGATTATTCTCACACTATATTGACCATTCTCAGGCCACAGGATTATTAATAAATGGTATTGAATAATCTCAGGCAACACGATTGTTCACACACTGTATTGACCATCCTCAGGCCAAGGGTTATTCACGTAGAGTATTGACCATCCTCAGGACACAGTATTATTTGCAAACAATATTGACCATGCACAGGCCACAGATTTTTAACACATAGTATTGACCATCCACAGCCCACATGATTATTATCACACAGCATTGACCATCCACAGGCCACATCATTATTCACACACAGTATTGCCTATCCTTAGGCAAAGGGTTATTCGCACACAGTATTGACCATCCTTAGGCCAAGGGTTATTCTCACACAGTATTTACGATTCAATGGCCATAGGATTATTCACACACTGTATTGAGCATTCACAGTGCACAAGATTATTCACACACTGTATTCACAATTCTCAGGCCACAAGTTAATTCACAGACATATTGACCATTCACAGTCCACAGCATTTTTCACACACAGTATTGACCAATCTCAGGCCACAGGATTATTCACACACAGTATTGACCATCCTCAGGCAAAGATTATTCACACCCTGTATTGATGTTTCATAGGTCACAGAATTATTCACACCCAGTATTGACCATTCTCAAACCACAGGATCATTCACACACAGTATTGACCATCCACAGGACACAGTATTATCTGCAATCAGTGTTGACCATGCACAGGCCAGAGATTATTAACACACAGTATTGACCATCCACAGCCCACAGGTTTATTATCACACAGCATTGAACATCCACAGGCCATATTATTATTCACACACTGTATTGCCCATCCTTCGGCAAAGGACTATTCAGACACAGTATTGACAATTCACAGGCCACAGAATTATTCACGCATGATTTACCATCCTCAGGCCGCAGGATTATTCATACAGTGTATTTGCCATTCACAATTCAAAGGATTATTCATACACAGTATTGACCATTCTTTGGCTAAGGGTTATTCACATGCTGTATTGACAATTCGCAGGCCACAGGATCATTCACACACAGTATTGACAATCCTCTGTCCACAGGATTACTCTCACACAGTACTGACCGTTCACAGCATTTTTTCACACACAGTATTGACCATCCTCAGACCACACGAGTTTCCACACACATCATTGATCATCTTCAGGCCACAGGATTACTCCCACACAGAATTGACCATCCACAGGCCACAGATTATTAACAAACAGTATTGACCATCCACAGGCCACTGGATTATTAACACACAGCATTTACCATCCACAGGCCACATTATCATTCACACACAGTATTGACAATCTTTAGACAAATGCTTAATCACACACAGTATTCAGCATTCACAGTGCACAGGATTATTCACACACTGTATTGACCATTCACATTCCAAAGGATTATTCTCACACAATACTGACCACCCTCATTCCACAGGATTACTCAGCCGCAGTGATGATCATTCTCAGTCCACAGGATTAACCACACACCGTACTGATTATCCTAACCCACAGGATTATACAAAAACTGTATTGACCAACCTCAGGCCACAGGATTATTCCCACACAGTATTGACCATGTTCAAGCCTCAGGATTATTCACACGACATATTGAGCATTCACAGTGCACAGAATTATTCACACACTTTACTGACCATCCTCAGTCCACGGGATTACTCACACACAGTATTGACCAGCATACGGCCACAGGATTATTCACACACAATATTGACCATCCTCACTTCACAGGATTATTCACACACAGTATTGACCATTCTCTGTCCACAGGATTATTCACACACTGCATTGAACAGACACAGGCCACACGATAGTTCACACAGAGTATTGACCCACTACAGGCAACAGGATTAATTACACACGCTTTTCACCATCCTCAGGCCAAAGGATTATGCCCACACTGTATTGATCATTCTCAGGCTTCAGGATTATTCAAACACAGTCTTGATCATTCTCAGTACTCACGATTAATCATGCATAGTATAGACCATCCTCAGGCCACAGGATTAATCAAACACAGTATTGATCATTCTCAGTACATAGACTTATACACACACTGAACTGACCAATGTCAGGCCACAGGATTATTCACACACAGTATTGGCCAAGTTCAAGCCTCAGGATTATTCACATACAGTATTGAGCATTCACAGTGCACAGGAATATTTACACACTATATTGACCATCCTCAGTCCACAGAATTACTCACACGCAGTATGGACCATCCTAAAACCATAGGATTCTTCACACACGGTATTGACCATTTACAGTCCACAGCATTACTCATACACAGCATCGACCATTCACAGGCCACAGGATTATTCACACACACTATTCTACATCCTGAGGCCTCAGGATTTTTGAAACACAGTACTGACCATCCTCAGTCGACAGGATTACTCACGCACAGTACTGACGATTCAGAGGCCAGAGGATTATGCACACATGGTTTTGACCATTCACTGTCCAAAGGATTATTCACACACAGAATATGACCACACTCAGGCCACAGAATTATTCACACATAGTATTGCCCAACCACAGGCCACAGGATTATTCACACACAATATTCAACATTCTCAGCCAACAGGGTTATTCACACACAGCATTGACCAGCATCTGGCCACAGGATTAATGAACACACTGTCTTGACCATTTACAGGTCAGAGGATTATTCCCACGCAGTATTGACCATCCTCAGACCACAGGATTATTCACATACAGTATTGAACATCTTCAGGGCACAGGATTATTCCCACACAGTATTTTCAATCCTCAGGCCACTGGATTATTTCCATCCTGTATTGACCATCCTCTCACAACAGGACTTTTCACACACAGTATTGAACATCCTCAGGCCACAGGATTATTCACACACATTATTGACCTTTCTCAGCCCAGAGGATTATGCACACACTATATGAAACATCCTCAAGCCACGATTATTCTGACACTCTATTAACCATGCTCAGGCCACAGAATTATTCACACACAGTATTACCCATCCTTAGGCAAAGAGTTAGTTACACACAGTATTGACCATCCTCAGGCCGCAGGATTATTCACACTGTGCATTGACCATTTACAGTCCAAAGGATTATTCACACACAGTATTGACCATTCACAGTCCACAGCAATATGCACACATACCATTGACCATTCACAGGGCACAGGATTATTCACACCCAGCATTGAACAACCTCAGGCAACAGGATTAATTACATACAGTTCTGACCATCCTCAGGCCACTGGATTGTTCACACATAGTATTGATCATCCTCAGGCCAAGGGGTTTTCACACACGGTATTTACGATTCACAGGCCACAAGATTAATGAACACAGTATCTTGACAATTTAAAAGCCACAGGATTATTCATACACAGTATTTACCACTCTCCATCCAAAGGATTACTCACACACAGTATTGATCATCCTCAGGCCAAGAGTTTTTTTACACACTGTATTGACCATTCACACTGCAGAGGATTATTCACACACAGAATTGACCATCCTCATACCACAGGATCATTCATTCACTGTACTGACCAACCTCAGGCCACAGGAGTATTCACACACAGTATTCAACGTTCTCAGCCAACAGGATTATTCCCACACAGTATTGACCAGCCTATGGCCACAGCATTAATGAACACGCTGTATTGACCATTTACAGGTCACAGGATTTTACACACACAGTATTGACCATCCTCAATCCACAGGATTATACACACACAGTATTGAACATCCTCAGGCCACAGGAGTATACGCACACATTATTGACCAGCCTCAGGCCTCAGGATTAATCGCACACAGTATTAAACAACCTCAGGCCAGAATAATATTCACACACAGTACTGACTATCCACAGACCACAGAATTATTCCTACACAGTATTGATCATCCTCAGGCCGCAGGATTATTTTTACACAATATTGACAGTACAAAGGCCACAGGATTACTCACACACAGTATTGACCATTCACAGGCCAAAGGGTTATTCCCACACAGTATTGATCATCCTCAGGCCACAGGATTATTCACACACAGTGTTGACCATTCACAGGCCACTGTCTTATTCACACACAGTATTCTCCATCCTCAGGCCACAGGATTATTCACACACAGTGTTGACCATTCACAGGCCACTGTCTTATTCACACACAGTATTCTCCATCCTCAGGCCACAGGATTATTCACACACAGTATTGACCATTCATAGGCCACTGTCTTATTCACACACAGTATTCTCCATCCTCAGGCCACAGGATTATCCACACACAGTATTGACCATTCACAGGCTACTGTGTTATTCCCACACAGTATTGGTCATCCTCAGACCAAAGGCTTATTTACAAACAATATTGACCATGCACAGGCCACAGGATTACTCATAGTATTGACCATTCACAGGCTACAGGATTATCATCACACTGCATTGACCATCCTCAGGCCGCAGGATTATTCACACTGTGCATTGACCATTTACAGTCCAAAGGGTTATTCGCACACAGTATTGACCATCCTTAGGCCAATGGTTATTCACACACAGTATTTACGATTCACAGGTCATAGGGTTATTTACACACAGTATTGACTGCCCTCAGGCCACAGAATTATTCACACTCTGTGTTGAGTATTCACAGTGCACAGGATTATTCACACATAGTAATGAATAACCTCAGGCAACAGGATTAATTACACAAAGTTTTGACCATCCTCTGGCCAAGGGTTATTCACACACAGTATTGACCATTCACAGGCCAAAGGATCACTCACAAACTGTGTTGACCAATCTCAAGCCACAGAGGTATTCACACACAATATTCAACATTCTGAGCCCACGCAATTATGCACACACTTTATTGACCAGCATGCGGCCACAGGATTATTTACACACTGTATTGATCATCCTCAGGCCACAGGATTATTCACACATTTTATTGACATTTGTTAAGCCACAAGATTATTCTCACACAGTATGGACCACCCTCAGGCCAAAGGATTATTCACACACAGAATTGATCAACCGCAGACCACAGGATTATTCTCGCACAGTATTGACCATCCTCTGCCCACAGGATTATTCACATACCATATTGTCCATCCACATGCCAAGGGTTATTCACACACAGTACTGGCCACACAAAGTGAGAGCGTTAGAGGTGTTTGGAGGAGCAAACAGTGATGTGGAGTGTTGTTGCGACTGGAAAAGGGTCTGAAAAGGATTTGACAGTGACAGGGTGGACTGTAGTTATTGTGAAAAACTACAGAAATAGTGATGATTGTACTGAGTGCAGGATGAGATTATTGAGATTCGGCATGTTATCAAGACTAGAGCAATTTTCAAATATGAAGAATCATCAGAATTGGAGTAGGGATCAAACTAATAGTGGGATTGTGGGCGGGGTTAAGGTTACAGAATTACAAGCATTCAAGGCCCTGGCACAGATGAGTTGGACCGAAAGGCATGTTTCCTTGCTGAATGACTCCATCCCATGACAAAAGTCAGCGTGATTGGGGGAAGTATGGAATAGAAAGATCCCAGGATTCAAAACTATCTCCTTAGGGGAGGCCTGCTTTCCCCTCTGTTGTACTGATCCTCACTAAGAGAGCACAGGCCTGGATTGATAACTGTCAACTTGCTATATTGACATAGGAAGGCTCAATGCAGCAGAGATGAAAGTAAAGAAGAGAGTGGGGATTGAGCCTGGGACCATCACACTCTGTGTTCACCCTTCAACTCTGTATCTATGTCATGTCCTCCATACCAAAGATCAATCGCTGAAATGCTCTCTGCTCTGTTCACTGTGAGTGGTTCTATCTCGCTGCAGGATTTCTTGAAGGCTCCAGGTCTCCCTTCCCTCTGAATGAAATGTATCCCAATCTGCTTTGGGAGGTAAGGGAGGAGATTGCTGGGGCCCTGGTGGATATATTTAATACATTGCTGACCACGGGTGAAATGCCGAATGACTGGAGGATAGCAAATGTGGTTCCTTTGTTCAAGAAGGGCAGCAGGGATAGGCCAGGAAATTACAGAGCAGATAGGTCACCCCATTCGAGGAACGATGTGTAAGATTTGGAAAGGGTTCAGTGGAGATTTACTACGATGTTACCTGGTATGGAGGGAATGTGAAATGAGGAACTTGAAGCTGTTTTTGTTCGAGAGAAGACGTTTGGGATGAATTAATTGAGACATTAAGATAATCAGAAAGTGTAATGGATTGGACAGTGAGAGCCTTTTCCCTCAGATGGCGATCTGAGGGGGGATAGCTTTAAATTGAGGGGTGAAAGATATATGACAGATGTCAGAGATAGTTTCTTTACTCAGAGTAGTAGGGGCATGGAACAAACTGCCTGCAACAGGAGTCGATCTGCTAACCTTAAGGGCATTTAAACGGTCATTGGATAGTCACATGGACGAGAATGAAATAGTGTTGGCTACTTGGGCTTCACATTGGTTCCACAGGTTGACGCAATATCGAGAGCCGAAGGGCCGGTACTGTGCAACCATGTTCTATGTTCTAGAGGGAATAAATCTAAGGTGAGAGGGGAAAGACTTAAAAGGGATTGGAGGAGAGCTTTTTTCACACAGAGGATGGTGCAGGTGGTCGAGAAAAGTACAATAACAACACGTAAAAAAGATTTGGGCAGAAACATGGAGAGGAGAAGGTTTGAAGGGATTTGGGTCAAAAGCAGGAAAACGCGACTCGGTCAGGGACTCTGGTCAAGATGGACTGGTTGGATTGAAGGAACTATTTTCGTGCTGCATGACTCAGGCTCCTCCTCCAATAACTGGAGACAACCGAGATAAGGCACGTTGTAGACACTGAAGCAAGTTACAGAGATAGGGATAGTAATCTGGAATGCAGTACGTTTCAAATACGTGGAGTGACAGAGATACGAACTGTTATCGGAGTTAAAAATTATTGAAGACACCGGCCCACAAGACATGCCATAGGTGCAGTGTTGGACTGTAGCAAGTTTTAGTACAACAGAACTTAAAGTAGGGGTGGGGATTGTGCGTGGGGTGGGCCTGTACTGTATTCCCCCTCCAGATCTGTATCGATGTCATGTCTTGTTAACAGAGGTTTGGAGCCTTCTCATTCCTCTCTTCTCAGTTATCGAGACTGGATGAAGTTATCAATACTGAGGGTTGCAGAGTTAGCAAGGAATCTTCAGACTGGCCAAGGTTACAGGTAGAGAGAGTTGTTGGGACTGGAAGAGGTGACAGTCCTCAATAGGATGGTACACATTCACAGATGATTTTAGTGACTGCAGGAGGTTACAGAGTTAAGAAGGCTAGTAGCGACGGGAAGAGGTCACAGAGATAGATAAAATTGCAGAGATTGGCCAAGGTTACAGATCTGGACAACGGTCACGTGGCTTCATAATTTACACAAAGGGAGGATGGGCAGAAATGTCTGTGGGAGCTGGAGGGGTTTATAGGGATGGTAGAAGGTTCATAGGAGTGAGGTGCTGTAGGATAGGATGGAGGAGTGCTGTGGGGACTGGAGAAGTTTGCAGTGATATCATATGATGGAAAGGCTTGAGGAAGGTACACAGATGGGGCGATTGGTAAGGGCTGGAGGATATTAAAGAGACAGAGTGGGCTGTAGGTACTGGACATTTTGACAGAGATAAGGATAAGATAGTGTTTGGGGATAATGACCATAATTCTGTATGTTTTGAAGTCATGATGGAACGAGTTAAGGATCATGCAGAAGTTATGTGTCCAAATTTGGGGAATGCTACTTATCATTTCATTATCACTATCACTGATCATTATTACTAGTATTAGACAGGATGTGAAAAATATAGACCCAGAGGAACTATTTGCAGTCGAGCCTACAATTGGAAAGAGGGAGTATTTTCAAGTGATACAGTGAGAATTCAGGGCCAGCGTGTACCATGAACAGTGAATGACAAAGGCACCAAGTTCAGCGAATACTAATCAAGTGATATTGGGAGTTTGGTAAAGAAAATACAGAGCAATAAAACCAGGTGAAGCCCTTCAACAACTATAGAGTGCAAGGGGGTCCTTAAAAATGAGGGGCACTCAATGGCCATGAAACCTCCTTGGCAGACACTAGTAAGGAAAAGCTACAAGATATTTTATGACGAGAGTCAGAAGAAGAAGATTCCCAGCTAAAGAGTGCGGCCTGTTGGAAACCAAAGGGACGATCTGCGCATGGAGCCAGAGGAAGTAGCTGAGGTCTTCAATGTATGCTTCCCATCTGTATTCACACAGGAGAAACATACTGTAGCTGGGGATTTCAGTCAGGATGGTGAGACTCGAGAACATGTTAAGATCAATAAGGAGGTATTAAATGCTTTCACAGGCATAAAGGGGGAGAAATCCCCAGTGCCCAATGAAATGTATCACAGGCTGCAGTGGGAGGTAAGGGAGGAGATTGCTGGGGCCCTTTTGGATCTCTTTAATACTTTGCACAGGGATATTGGGTAAAAATTGGGATCAATTCTCAGGGACAAGATGTATCAACATTGAAAAGGAAGGAATAGATTCAGGACAGATTTTGTAAAGGAAAATCCTGTCAGATGAATTCATTTTAGTTTTTTTGAAAAGTTATCTAAAAATATTTATGAGAGCAGTGCAGATGATGTGGTTATCATGGCGTTCGGTAAGGCCTTTGACAAGGTCTCAATCAATATGTAAATGGCCCAACTGGAGAAAGGAGTGAAACCTGACCTCCCCTTGGGAAACAAGGTAGGGAATAGGACTGAGGTGTTAGTGAGGGAGCACTTTGGCAAAGTGACCGCAATTCTATTAGTTTGAAAATAGCTTTGCTGAAAGACAGACCTGGTCCAAAAGTTAAAGTTATAAAATGTGGCAAGACAAATCTTATAGTATTAGACATGAACTTGTTTTAAAGTTGATTAGAGAGTTTATTTGCAGGTAACGGGAATTCTGACAATTGGGAATATTTTAAATGTGAGATAAATTGAGCGATTACCACCAGCATGTTCCTGTTAGTGTGCAGCTCAATGCTGACAGCTTTCGGAAACACTGGCTGTCGACTGAGACTCTGGTCAAGGAAAAGGGGGCACATGTCAGGTATAGCCAGCTGGATCAAGGGAATCCCTGAGGATCATAGGGGCTGTAGGAATACTCTTTGGATGGAAATCAGGAATGCAGAAAGGGGACATGAAATAACTTTGGCAGATAAAGTTAAGGAGAATCCAAAGATATTCTACAAGTGTATTAAGAGCAAAATAAGAGCTCGGGACAAAACCGATATCCTTAATGATCAACAAATCCAACGATGAGTGAAACTACAAGATCCTAAACAAATATTTCACTTTGGACCTTACTGTGGATAAGGCCTGGGGCGCTCAGGGAAATAAACAGTGTTTGGCCAGAACACTATTGGAATATTGTGTATAATTCTGGTCTCAATGCCATCAGAAGGATGTTGTGGAACTTGAAAAGGTTCAGAAGAAACGAATAAGGATGTTGCCAGGATTGGCAGGTTTGTGCTACAGGGAAAAGCTGAATAGACTGGGATTATTTTCACTTTAACATGGGATGCTGAGGAGTTATCGTATAAAGGTTTCTTAAAATCATGATGAACATGGGGTCAATAGATAAGGACTTTTCTCTGGTCGTGGGTTGGGGGGGGGGGGGGGGGGTGTCCAAACCTACAAGACATAGCTTTAAGGTGAGACGAAAAGATTTAGTAGGGACCAAAGGGACAGCTGGGATATGTATGATATAAACTGCCAGAAGAAATGGTGGAGGCTGACAGAAGTATATTTAGCAGGCATCTGGATGTGTATATAAATAGCAGGATTTTAGAGGGATATTGGCAAAGTTCTGGCAAATGGGATGAAAAACGTCATGGAGGAGATGGACCAAAGGGTCAGTTTCTGTTCTGTACATCTCGATGACTCCATGTCTTGAAATGAGTCCACATTATAGAAGAGGCGGTGTTGGAAGTTTTAAAACATAGAGGTAGATAAATCCCCAGGACCTGATCAAGTGTATCTCAGAAAATTGTGGGAAGCTGGGGAAGAAATTGTAGGGGCCTGAGCAGTGATATTTGTGGCATTCTGATGGAAGTTTTCTGAGATTACAAAGGGATCTTGATGAAATGCATGAATGGCTGAAAAACTGCAGATGGAGTTCAATTCGGGTAAATGCGAGGTAATACATTTAGGTTACAACAAACAAGGGTCAAGCTTCCACAATTAATGGTAGGGTCTTCAGTAGTGTTGTGCGCCTTGGGGTTCAGATATGTAGTTCTTTGAAGTTTGCCACAAGGAGAGACAGGATGGTTATAAATGGTACTTGCCTTCATTGCTCAGTCATTCGAGTTTAGGAGTTTGGGAAGTCGTGTGTAGATTGTACAGGACATTGGTAAGGCCTGTTCTGGAATACTCTGCCCAATTATAGGAAGGATATTAAGCTGGAGAGGGTTCAGATCACATTTACCGGGATGGTGATGGGTATAGAAGGTTTCAGTTATAAAGGAAGGTTGTATAGTCTGGGACATTTTTCACTTGAGCCTGGAGGTTGAGAGGTGAGCGTATAGAAGTCTATAAAATAATGAGGGTATAGATAGAGTTAAGGTGACTTGTCTTTTTCCCAACAGCAGGTCATTTTAGAACTAGGGGCTACATTTCTTAAGGTTAGAAGGGAGAGATTTAAAATCAGAAAACATAAGGAGCAAACTGTTACAGAGTGTGTTTTGTGTGTGGAATGAAATTCCCAAGGAAGGGGTACAATTACAAAGCTTGAAATATTAGTACAGGAATAGGAAAGGTTTGAAGGGATGTGATCCAGGAACAGGCAGGAGGGACGAGGTTAGTTTAAGATTATGGTCGGCATCAACCGAACAGTTAGTTTCCGTGCTGTATGACTGTCTGACTATGAAAATAATGTTGTGGCCTTATTTAAGAAAGACTGCAAGAGGAAGCCAAGGAACTGCAGACTGAGGAGGCAGAAATCAAGGATGGGTAAGTTGTTGGAGATCATGCTGAGACGTAGGATTTACATGCATTTGGAAAGACAGGACTGATTACAGACAGTTAGAGTGGTTTTGTGCGCGGGAAAACATGTCTCACAAACTTGACTGAGTTTGTTGAAGACGTGACTAAGAAGATAGATGAAGGCAAAGCAATAAATGTTGTTTCTGGGTTCAGCAAGGCCTTTGACAGGGTTGAGCAGAGTACACTGGTTAGTAAGGTGAGATCACATGGGATGAAGGAGAGCGAGCCAACTGGATACACAATGGGTTTGATAGGAGGAGGTAGAGGGTTGTTCTTCAGACTGGAGCATTCGGACCAGCAGTATGCTGTAAGGATTGGTGCTGGGGACACTGATGTGCATCATATATATAGAGAGGATCAGGGTAAAAATATAGGAGTCACTGTTAGTATGTTCGCGGATACCAAAATTAATGGAAGAGTGGGCAGGGAATATAGTTATCGAAGGGGATGTTAATCAACTGGGCCAGTGGCCAAGGAATGAAAGATGGAATTTAATTCAGGTGTTGGATTTAGTTAAGACAAACCAGATAGGACTAATGCAGTTAATGATCGGGCCCTGGACAGTGTTGTCGAACAGAGAGAGACCAAGGGGTGCAGTTACACTGTTTTGGAATGGCATCACAGGGTGACAGCGTGGGGAAAGCAGCATTTGGCACACTTGTCTTCATTGGTCAGAGCATTCAGTACATGAGTTGGAGATATTTGTAACATTGTCGTCAATATTTCTCCTGGGCAGAGGAGGCCACGGGGTGACCTTATAAAGGTTTATGAAACCATGTAGGGCCTAAGTAAGGTGAAAAGCCAAGGGTAGGTGAGTCCAAAGCTAGAGACATAAACGTGAGGTGAGAGAGCAAGGATTTAAAGAGGGAGCTGAGCGGCAACATTTTCCACAGAGGATGGTGCATAGACAGAATGAACTGCCAGAGGAAATGGTAAAAACAAGTACAATTACAACATGGAAAAGATACTTGGGCAGGTACATGGAGAGGAGAAGATTGGAAGGGGTATAGGCCAAACACAGGCAAATGCAACTCATTCCGTTTAGGAAACTTCAAACAAAGAGTCATGCAGCACAGAAACAGACCCGATGTCTCCAGTTATTGGAGGAGGAGACTGTCGAGACAAGGCATGTTGTAGAGACTGAAGCAAGTTACAGCGATACGGATGGTCATCTGGACTGGAGGTTTCAAATATGTGAAATAATTGGTAAGAGGGGAGGAGATGACAGAGATAGGAACTGTTATAGGAGTTAGAATGATTGAAGACACTGGTCCACAAGATGACCCATAGATACAATGTTGGAGAGGGATTAGAGAACAGAAAGATCACAGACAGCATTACCACTCTCTCATGTGAGGCCTGCATTCCCCTCTGTTGTCCACGTGCTTACCAAGATAGCACACGCCTGGATTGAAAACTGGGAACTCCCGATGCTGTCTCAGTACAACAAAACTTAAAGTAGGGGTGGTGACTGAGCCTGGGGTGTGCCTGGACTGTGCTCCCCCTCCAGCACTATGTCTATGTCATGTCTTGTTAGCTGATGTTTGGGGCCTTCTCATTGCTCTCTTCTCTGTGCACTGTGAGTGATCTTACCTGGAGTAGGATTTATTAAAGGCTCCTGACCTCCCTGACCTTTGTCTCTCTGGCTGAACAATCATCTTCCCAACCAGCAGTTGGCAAGTCTATTGAGTCAGGAGCTCCCCGAGTACCTGTAGAAGACACATAAATAAGCAGAATGGGAAATTAGATTGATGCTGTGAGGGTTACACATGTAGAATAGCAGTGAGCCCACAGAGATCTGGAAAATTCCAGACTCCATTCCTGGCTTGTGCTGCCTCATCTCTCTGGAGAGGAGAATTCTGTTGGCTCAGGATTTGGAGTAGCTTCAAGAGTGAGAGATGCTGACAGAGGCAGCAATTAGACACATACAGTGAGGGATCCCACATGGAGAGATACTGAGTGATATCACCAGAGTTCAGGATCAAATAATTGTGCGGGAAGAAAGGGTTTTGATTCATGTTGCACGGGATGCGCAACCTGTGAGCAGGCAAAGTGATGGCCTCGTGGCATTATTGTGAGGCAATTTATCCAGAAACTCAGTAAATGTTCTCTGGACACAGGTTTAAATCCAGCCATTGCAAATGATTGAATGTGAATTAAGTACTTCAAAAAAGATACAATTAAAAACCTGTAAGTGAATATTAAACAATTGCTGATGTTAAGAAAAATCCATCGGGTGCATTCCTGTCTTTAGTGAAGTAATCTAAGGTGGGACTGGTATATCTCATGTATTACAGAAACACATCTGAGGGAGGGACAGGACAGGACAGGCAGCTCAATGTTCCAGGGGACAGATGCTGTAGGAAGGACAGAAGGGGAGCTGAGAGAGGAGGAGAGCTGCTGGTTCTGACTGGGTGAACCATCCCAGCAGGACTGAGAGAGGATATTCCTGCGGGACCGCCCAGTGACGCTGTGTCCGTGGGATTAATCAGTAACAATGGGTCTTCCCTTTCCTCTGATTGTTCTACAGACCCCGAGAGCCCCGCCCTCCTGCACCTTGACCTTCTCAAGATGGCGGCCCTGAGCACTCCCTCTTCCCTCAAACAAATGGCGGCCGTGACCCTGGGCCACTTCCCTGATCAGAGACCGCCGCCTCCTTACCCGGGCCTGGAGGGTCTTTTCCGTGTTATTTTTAACCTGTATCCGGGACTTGTGAAATCTCTCCGCTCCTTTCTCCCAGCGACGCTCCCACACACCGGCTCTGAGCGCCGCTCTCTGAAGGCGATCGCAGCCGCTGCCGGAGAAAGCAGCTCCATGTCTCTCTCTCTATAATGATCAATGTGACACTGCGCATGCGTCTGAGGTTTCCGGTGAGTTTATAGAGAATATTCATAACTGCACAGAATCATGGGTGAAATATTTGTCATTAACAACTGTTTGTGTCGACTTAGAGACATAGAGCTGTCTAGTATGCGAGTAGATTGTTCGGTACAACTCAACCATACCGGCCAAGTATGTAAATTACCAGTCGTTCTGAATTTGAAAAGAAGTTTCTTACTCAATTTGTGCAAATCGATTGGAAATATGTACGTTATCGGATTTACATCACAACTATTTCTTAAAATCTCACATTGATTTATGAGAGAGGTTTAACACTCCACTACGTAGCGACAACGATCAATCCTGCAAAACAGTTTGCTTTCTGACCAATCCTGAAGCGTGCACTCCCGAGAATGCTTTGGCCCCTCTCCTCACTCACTCCTGTTGGAAGACCAAGCCGCTGCTTGGTCCTCCAGTTCCGCCCCTTCCACCCATTTGCAAAGTTGATTCGGGAGTGACTCAGCAGCTAAGCACTAGAAACATTAAGGGACAAGGGAAGTTAGAGTCGATGTCTTGTGATGCGGTGAAAATATCCCGAATCTTGGACTGGGAGGCTGGGTTCAATTCACAGCGAGTGCAGATGTGTCTAATAACAACTTTGAACAGGTTCATTCGGAAAATCATGGGAAGTCAGGAATAGAGTAAAAACAATAGAAAATGCATACAATGTGGTGGGGTTTTCAATGCTCAGATGATTTTAGTCTTTACCAAGTGTTTCAAGGCCCCAGTGGGTCCCAGTACAGACTATTCCACTCCACCTAGTACACAGCCAGATACCACGATTGGCGGGCAAAGTGTTGTGGTGGGATACAGGGGTGCTTTTCTGCAACTCCCTCGGTTTGGAGGTGAAAGTAGGTGAGAAGAAGCAGGGTTTTGTATGGAGTTACCTGTTCCCCTCCTGTTGCAGCAACTCGTTATTGCCCTGACTCGACCTCATACATTTTTGGTAGAGATCAGTGACATTTCGTAAGCCAACATACAAGATCTGTCACTCTGTTTAAGACAGTGGAAATCTCTTGTAGCACAATAGTCAGAACAATACAGCGCAGAACAGGCCCTTCAGTCCTTGATGTCACGCCGATCTGTGAGCTGTTCTCAGCTCGTCCCCCTACACTATCCCAAAATCACCCATGTCCTTATCTAAGAATTGTTTAAATCTTCCTGATGTTGTTGAGTTGTCTATATTAGCGGGTAGTACATTCCACAACCTTACCACTCTCTGAGTAAAGAACCTGCCTCTGACATCTGTCTAAAATCTATCACTCCTCATTTGTAGTTATGCCCCCTCGTGCATACTGACATCATCATCCTAGAAAAAGACTTCCACTGTCTACACTATCTAAGCCTCTGATCATCTTGTATGTCTCAATCCCCTCTTAGCCTTCTTCTTTCCAAGAAGAACAGGTTCGAGTCTCTCAGCCTTTCCTCATAAGACCTTCCCTCCAGACTAGGCAATATCCTGGTTATTCTCCTCTGCACCTTTTCCAATTCCTCCCGTCCTTCCCGAAATATGGGCACCAGGACTGCACACAATATTCCAAGTATGGCCGCACCAGCGTTTTGTATATTTGCAGCATGATATTGTGGCTCTGGAACTCAATTACTCCATGAATGAAACCTAACACACCGTATGCAGCCTTAACAGTACTATCCACCTGGGTGGCAACTTTCAGGAATCTATGTATATGGACTCCGACATCCCTCTGCACATCCACACTACCAAGAATCTTTCCATTGACCCAGTACTCTGCTTTCCTGTTATTCTTAAAGTGCATCACCTCAAATTTAGCTGCATTGAACTCCATTTGCCACCTCTCAGCCCAATTCTGCAGTTTATCCAAGTCCCCCTGCAACCTGTAACACACTTTCACACTGTCCACTACTCCACCGACTTTAGTGTCATCAGCAAATTTACTTATCCATCCACCTATGCCTCCGTCTAAGTCATTTCTAAAAATTACAAACAGCAGTGGTCCCAAAACAGATTTTTGTGGCACACCACTAGTAACTGGACTCCAGTTGAATATCTTCCATCAACCACCACTCACTGCCTTCCTTGAGAAAGCCAGTTTCTAATCCAAACTGCTAAAGCACCCTCATTTCCATGCCTCTGCATTTTCTCCAACAGCCTACCATGTGGAACCTTATCAAAGGCTTTACTGAAGTCCATGTACACCACGTCAACTGCCCGACGCTCATCTACATGCTTGGTCACCTTCTCAAAAAACTCAGAGGATTGTGAGACATGACCTGCCCTTGACAAAACCATGTTGATTATCTGAAATCAAATTGGTGTTTGCAAGATGATTATAAATCTTATCTCCTATAATCCTTTCCAAAACCTTTCCTACAACACAAGTCAGGCTCACTGGTGTATAATTACCTGGGTCATCTCTACTACCCTTCTTGAACAAAGGCACAACATTTGGAATTCTCCAGTCCTCTGGTACCAAACCTGTAGACAATGACGACTCAAATATGAAAGCCAAATGCTCTGTTATCTCCTCCCTAGCTTCCCAGAGAATCATCGGATAAATCCCATCTGACCCAGGGGACTTATCTACTTTCACTCTTTCTAGAATTGATAACACCTGTTTCTAACTAATCTCAATCCTTTCTAGTCTAATATCACGTACCACATTCTTCTCCTCTACAATATTCTCTTTTCCCTGAGTGAAAACCGATGAGAAATGTTCGTTAGCACATCTCCGATCTCCACAGGGTACACACTCAACTTCCCACTGCTGTCTTTGATTGGACCTATTCCTACCCTAATCATCATTTTATTCCTCACATAGCTATAGAAAACTTTAGGATTCTCCTTTATTTTATTTGCTAAAGACTGCTTGTGTCCTCTCTTTGCTCTTCTTAACTCTCTGTTTAAATCCTTCCTATCTGATCTGTAACTCTCTATCTCCTCATCTGAACCATCTTGCCTCATCAACACATAAGCCACCTTCTTCTTCTTATCAAGCAATGCAATTTCTGTAGTAAACCACGGTTCCCTTACCATATCACTTCCTCCCTGCCTGACAGGGACATACCTATCAAGGACATGCAATATATCTTCCTTAAACCAGCTCACAGTTTCATTGTCTGCATCCCCTGCATTTTGCTACCCTATTCTATGCATCCTAATTCCTGCCTAATCGCATTATAATTGTCCTTGCCCCATTGATAACTCTTGCCCTGTGACATGTACCTGTCCCTTTCCATTGCAAAACTAAATGTATCTGAATTATGGTCATTCTCTCCAAAGTGTTCACCTAAAACTAAATCAAACACCTGGTCTGGCTCATTACCAAGCACCAAATCCAATGTGGCCTCCCCTCTTGTTGGCCTTTGACATACTGTGTCAGGAAACCCTCCTGTACACACTGGACAAAAACTGATCCATCCAACGTACTAGAGTTATAGCATTCCCAGTCAATGTTGGGGAAAAGTCCCCCACAATGGCCACCCTGGTACTTTTGCTCTTAGCCAGAATAATTTTGCTAATCCTCTCTTCCACTTCCATGGAACTCTGTGGAGGCCTATAAAAAACTCCAAGCAGTGTGACCTCTCTTCTCCTGTTTCTAACCTCAGCCCACACTATCTCACTAATAGAGTCCTCATCAAAAGTACTCTCAGCCACCGTTATACTATCGTTGACTAACATGACTTGCATGGACCCATTGCAGTGCTTCAAACTCCATGAATCAGCAATACTCTGTATGATAGACAGACTCAGTTCGGAACCTCCTCTGTCCTTAAGACCTTATACACTGCCTGCATTCCTCCGTTTCCCCTTTGCATGTTCCTTTTCCAACCCACCCCACCTGCATCACTCCCCAATTGGAGCTGTCAAGGCCAGAAGTCTGTGGAATAGCCTCCCTAACCTTTTCTATCCTCCTTTTAAAATGTATTTTAAAATCATTCTCTTTAATCAATGTTTTGATCATCCATGAAGCACCTTAGGAGATTTGCCATTGTGAAAGATTCCATACAATGCAAGTATTTGTTGTTTTTGCCGTACATTAGGAGAAACAGGAATGATGCATTCAAAATTCTAACAAGAAAGTCACTGATAGACGCAGTGTATAGGCCACCAAATAATAACATCACATTGGGATGGGCAATAAACAAAGAAATAACTAATGCCTGTAAAAATGGTATGGTTATTATCATGGGTGATTTTAATCTACATGTAGATTGGTCAAACCAGCTCAGTCAGGGTAGCTTTGAGGAGTTTATTAAGTGTATCTGTGATATTTTACGTGAACAGTATGAAATGGATCTACAAGGGAGCAGGCTACCCAAGATCTGGCCCTGTACAATGAGACAGGAATAATTAGTGATCTCAGAGTTAGGGATCCTCTCGGAAGAAGTGATCACTGTATGGTTGAATTTAATACATATGGAGAGTGTGAAGATAAAATCTAATACCTGGGTCCTTTGCTTGGACATGGGGAACTACAATAGAATGAGGGAGAACCTGGATAACGTAGACTGGAAACAAAGATTTTGTGGTGAGACAGTTGATGAGCAGTAAAAGATTTTCAAAGACACTTTACAAAGTCCTCAGCAAAGGTATATTCCAGTGAAAGGGAAGGACTGTAAGAAAAGACGTTCTCTGCGATGGGTATCTAAGGAAAGTGATCAAATTGAAAGGCATACAAACTGGCCAAAACCAGCATGAAACTAGAACTGGGAAAACTTTAAAGGTCAACAGAAAGCCACAGAAGAGCTACAAAGAAATGTAAGATAGAACAGGAGAAAAATAAACTAGACTATAAGGACAGAGAGCAAAAGTTTATATAAACATACATAATGAGAAAAGAGTGGCGAAAGTAAATGTTGGTCCTTTGGAAAAAGAGGAGAATTTCGTTATGGGATATCACAGTGGAGGATACTAATATCTTGCCAGTAATTAACAAAGAGACAAAGGTAGGTGAGGATTTGGAAACTATCATTATTGCAGAACAGCTAGTTTTGAACTGTTGGAGGTAGTTGAGCTAATAAAAGAAAATTCTCCTGGCCCTGACAGAATGTATCCCAGGGTACTAAAAGAGATGCCAGGAGAAATAGCAAATGCACTGTCAGTAATTTTCCAAAATTCACTGGACATTGTGGCAGTCCCAGCAGATTGGAAAGCAGCAAAAGTGACACCATTATTTCAAAAAGGAGGTGGACAAAATTACCCCAGTTAGCTTTTTGTCTGTAGTGGGAAAGATGCTTGGGTCTATTATCAAGGAAGAAATAGCAGGGACTCGATAGAAACTGCAGACGCAGGGTTCATGAAGTGCAGGTCATGCTTGACAAACCTTTTGAAATTCTATGAAAACATTTCGAGCAAGGTGGACAATGGAAAACAGTGAATATGGTGGACCTGGATTTCCAAAAGGCCTTCAACAGAGTGCTGTGCAAGAGGCTGTTGTATAATATAAGGGTGCATGGCATTAGGCGTAGAGTATTAGCATGGATAGGAGATTGCTTCCTGTTAGTCAACCAAAGTGTGGGGATAAATGTGTATTATTCTGGCTGGCAATCAATGACTAGTGGTGTGCCTCAGGGATCAGTGTTGGGACAGCGATTATTTAGAATTGATACTGATGATTTGGAGTTTGGGACTACATGTAGGGTGTCAAAGTTTGCATATGACACTAAGATGAGTAGCAGGACAATGTGTGCAGAGCTCTGTGAAAGGTATGGGAGAAGCTTTGTAGCTCGGGTGCTCGCT
The DNA here is from genome assembly GCF_037043375.1 of Chiloscyllium plagiosum. NCBI lineage: Eukaryota > Metazoa > Chordata > Chondrichthyes > Orectolobiformes > Hemiscylliidae > Chiloscyllium > Chiloscyllium plagiosum. The sequence goes on from NW_028270176.1 coordinate 79,016,037, forward strand.
GTTGTGGTTCTGTTCGCCGACCTGGGAATTTGTGTTGCAGAAGTTTCGTGCCCTGTCTAGGTGACATCCTCAGTGCTTGGGAGCCTCCTGTGAAGCGCTTCTGTGATCTTTCCTCCGGCATTTGTAGTGGTTTGAATCCACCGCTTCCAGTTGTCAGTTCCAGCTGTCCGTTGCAGTGGTCGGTATATTGGTTTCAAATCGATATGCTTATTGATTGAATCTGTGCATGAGTGCCATGCCTCTCGGAATTCCCTGGCTGTTCTCTGTTTGGCTTGTCCTATAATAGTAGTGTTGTCCCAGTCGAATTCATGTTGCTTGTCATCTGCGTGTGTGGCTACTAAGGATAGCTGGTCTGTCGTTTCGTGGCTAGTTGGTTTTCATGGATGTGGATCGTTAGCTGTCTTCCTGTCTGTCCTATGTAGTGTTTTGTGCAGTCCTTGCATGGGATTTAGTACACTACATTGGTTTTGCTCATGCTGGGTATCGGGTCCTTCGTTCTGGTGAGTTGTTGTCTGAGAGTGGCTGTTGGTTTGTGTGCTGTTATGAGTCCTAGTGGTCGCAGTAGTCTGGCTGTCAGTTCGGAAATGCACTTGATATATGGTAGTGTGGCTAGTCCTTTGGGTTGTGGCATGTCCTCGTTCTGTTGTCTTTCCCTTAGGAATCTGTTGATGAAATTGCGGGGGTATCCGTTTTTGGCGAATACATTGTATAGGTGTTCTTCTTCCACTTTTTGCAGCAGTTCTGGTGTACTGCAGCGTGTTGTGGCTCTTTTGAATAGTGTCTTGATGCAACTTCTTTTGTGTGTGTTGGGGTGGTTGCTTTCGTAGTTCAGGACTTGGTCTGTGTGAGTGGCTTTCCTGTATACCTTTGTGGTGAATTCATCAGGTGGTTGTGTGTTTTTAACTTTGTCCCTCACTCTTATAACTTATGAACAGCAACAAAAGCCACGAAGCAGTGCGCATGCTCCATTAAACAATGGTCCCCGGATGATTGATGTCAGGGGCGGAGCTGGAGGACCTGGCTAGGCAGTTGGTCCTCCGACCAATCAGTGAGCATGGGGCGGGACTTGGCTATACCACGTGATCAGCCTCGCGGACAGCGCGAATGTGCGGGCGGAGAGTTGTCGGTAAGGAAAGGAATAAGGAAAGGAAGCGGGAGGGAAGTGGTGTCGGTATGGGCTGAGAGATTTTGCAAACATTTGGTGCACATCGGAAAATACAAATTTGAAATTTAGTATCGTTTTTTGCAGTAAACGGAAAAATGTCTCATTTAGCGATTGACTCGAGTAAGCGCCGCCATCTTTATGCGGGGCAGCAATTCACTGGACACGTGCGGCCGCCAGCTTTGTAGGGGGCAAAGTTCAGAGGGGTGTCTGTGCAGCCTTCTCTGGTAGAGAGTCATAGGGCAAGATTTACACAGAGCACATTCAAACACAGAGAAATTGATTTTTTTTCTCTGGATTTGTTTCGTCATTCATTTAAATGATTTGGATGTGAATAGAGGCGGTACAGTTAGTAAGTTTGCAGGTGACACCAAAATTGTTGGTATTGTGGTCAGTGATAAAGGTTGTCTCAGAATACAACGGGATATTGATCAGATGGGCCAATGGGCTGGGGAGTGGCAGATAGGGTTTAATTTAGATAAATGTGAGGTGCTGCATTTTAGAAAAGCAAATCAAAGCAAGCCTCACACACTGAATTGTAAGATCTTGGAGAGACTTGCTGAACAAAGAGACCTTGGAGTGCAGGTTCACATTTTCTTGAAAGTAGAGTCACAAGTAGATAGGATAGTGAAGAAGGCATTTGGTATGCTTCACTTTATTGGTCAGAGATTTGAGTAAAGGAGCTGGACAGGACATTGGTTAGGCCACTTTTGGAATATTGTGTACAATTCTGGTCTCCCTCTTATCAGAAGGAGGCACTGAAACTTGAAAGGTTTGAGAATTGATTTTCAAGGATGTTGCCAGGGTTGGAGGATTTGAGTTGCAGGGAGAGGCATAATAGGCTAGGGCCATTTTCCAAGCAGTGTCATAGGCTGAGGTGTGATGTTGAAGAGGTTTATATAATCGTGAGGGGCATTTAGATTAGATTACATTACATTACAGCGTGGAAACAGGCCCTTCGGCCCAACAAGTCCACACCGACCCGCCGAAGCGCAACCCACCCATGCCCCTACATTTACCCCTTACCTAACATTACGGGCAATTTAGCATGGCCAATTCACCTGACCCTGCACATCTTTGGACAGTGGGAGGAAACCGGAGCACCCGGAGGAAACCCACGCAGACACGGGGAGAACGTGCAAACTCCACACAGTCAGTCGCCTGAGGCGGGAATTGAACCCGGGTCTCACGCGCTGTGAGGCAGCAGTGCTAACCACTGTGCCACCATGGATAGCGTAAGTAGACAAGGTGTTTACCCTGGGGTGGTGGAGCCCAGAACTATAGGATATAGGTTTAGGGTGTGAGGGGAAAATTCAACAGGAGCCTAAAGGGCAACAAAAATTGTAATATTTCAAAGGCATTTGAATAGGAAGGGTTCAGAGGGATGTCGGACAAGTGCTGGCAAATGGGAATAGATTAGGTTAGAATATCTGGTTGGCATAGATGTGTTGGATAGAAGAGTCTGTTTCGGTGCTAGACATCTCTGACTGTGGGATCATAAAAGTGAACACTGCTCTGATTCGGCTGTGAGACCCTTGATGTCCACTTGTTCATTATCTAGCTTCCTCAGTCTCTTGAGTGTATTTTATGTTTACGTTCACAGACCTTTCTGTAAATGAATTGTCCACTGCTGCCTGGCTCCTTGCCATATTACAAAGGAGGTAGTACTGGATGTCTTAAATCGTAGCAAGGTGGATAAATCCCTGGGACCTGTTAAGGTGTATCCCAGACATTTGTGGAAAGCGAAGAAAATGATGGCAGTTCCCCTCCCTGAGATATTTATATTGTCATTGGTGACAGGTGAGGTGCTGGAAGACATGTGTTGTTATTTTAAAAGGTGGTAAGGAAAGGCCAGGGAACAAGAGAACAGTGAGCCTGAAGTCAGTGGTAGGCAAGTTGTTGGAAGGGATTCAGAGGGACAGGATTTGCATGTATTTGGAAAGACGAGTAATGATTAAGGCTAGTCAATATGGCTTTGTGTGTGGAAAATTCTCTCTCTCTAACTTGATTGAGTTTTTTTTAAGGTAGACTATGGACGTTATCTATATTGACACTGAACGATGTTCCACAAAGCAGACTGGTTAGCAAGGTTAGATAACATGAAATGTTGGGAGAACTTGCCATTTGGATACAAAACTGGCTTGAAGGTAGGAGGCAGAGGGTGGTGAAAGAGGGTTGCTTTGTGGACTGGAGGCCTGTGAGCAGCAGTGTGCTGCAGGAATGGATATTGGGTCCTTAAATAATTGACTTGGATGTGAATATATGAGATATGGTCAGTAGCTTTACAGAAGACAACAAAAATTGGAGGTGTCGTGGACAATGAAGAAGGTTAGTTCAGAATGCAACAGGATCATGCATAACGACACCCAGCTCCCTCTGAACAGCAGCATGATTTCACAATTTCATCATCCAGTTTGCTGTTAGTCCGACCAAAATGGCTGAACTCACATATCCCAACATTGAACTCCATCTGCCAGACCCTTACCCACTCACTTAACCTATCTGTATCCTTGTGCAGACTGACAGTGGCCTCTGCACACATTGCTCTATCTCATCTTTGTATCAAATGTGAACTCTGACACCGTACACTTGGTCCTCAACTCCAAAACACTTATGTAAATTGCAAACAGTTGTAGTGCCAACATAATCCAAACACCTGTTTATCCCCATTCTTTACTTTTTGTTGGTTAATCGATCCTGTATCTTTGATAATACATTACCCATAATGCTGTGCATCTTTACCTTATTCAGCAGCCTTTTATGTGGCAACTTATCGAATGCCTTCTAGAAATCCAGGTGCACCACACCTCCCGAGTCCCCCTTGTCCAATGCACTCGTCGTATCCTCAAATAATTCCAGTAAATCCTTAAACATGACCTGCCTTTCATGAATCCATGCTGTGTTTGCTAAATGAGACAATTTCTACCCAGATATAGATATCTCAACACTACCTCCTTGAGAGATTCAAGCATTTTCTCCACTACAGAAGTTAAGATAACGCATCCTTTTTGAAAAATAGTGGCACTGCATTTGCAGCTTCCAGTCTGTCAAAACCATCCCAGAATCCAACAAATTTTACTGAATTACCATGAGTCTATTTGTTATTCACCCTTTCCCCCCCCCAACCCCATCCCCAAAACCACCACCCCTGCCATCTCCTTCAGTCCCTGGGATGCAATCCATCAGAGCCAGGAGACCCATCTACCTTTAGACTGTTATCTCTCAACATTACCTCTTTACTGGGAATGATTGCTTCTCTGTCCTCATCTGCCATTGCCTCCATAGGCCTGCGACAACAAGAGTACACAGACAGTATGTTCCTGTTAAGGCCGAGACTGGTAGGTGTAGAGAATGCTGCCTATTGAAAGAAATTGAGGGCCTGGTCGAGAAAATGAAGGAGGCATATGGCAGGTACAGAGAGCTGTTTCTGTGTGAATCCCTAGAGGAGTGTAGCGGCAGTAGGAGTATAGTCGAGGTAAACCAGGAGGGCAAAAAGGGGACATGAGATAGCTTTAGGAAATAGGTTTAAGAGAATCCAAAGTGATTGTACAAATACACTAAGGACAAACGAGTAACCAGGCAGAGAATAGGTACCCACAGAAATCAAGGCTGTCTGTGGAACCGCAGGAGGTGAGAGCGATTCTGTATGAGCGGAGAGGTTTTACAAACAAAATGTGCACATCGGAAAACATATAAATTTGAACGTCCCAGTCTTGTGTTTTCAGTAAACGGGGAATTGCCTCAGTGTGGCTGCAGGCATGGGTGCGCGCCGCCATCTTTATTCGGGGCAAGAATTCAATGGACATGTGCGGAGCTGCCAGCTTTGTAGCGGGCAAGGTGCAGCCAAGCGCAGGTGCAGCCTTTCTCTGGTACAGAGTCATTGGGCAGGATTTACACAGAGCACATTCAAACTCAGAGAAATGGTTTATTTCTGGATTTGTTTTGTCATTCATTTAAATGATTTGGTATCGTAAATGAGTTTGCAGGTAATACAAAATTGGAGGTATTGTGGATAATGAAGAAGGTTACCTCAGATTACAATGAGATATTGATCAGATGGGGTTTAATTTAGATAAATGTGAGGTGCTGCAGTTTGGAAAAGCCCTGGAGACGTTTGCAGAACAAAGAAACCTTGGAGTGCAGGTTCATAGTCCTTGCAAGTCAAGTTGCAGGTGGATAGGATGATGAAGAAGGTGTTCAGTATATTTTCCTTTATTGGTTAGAGCATTGAGTATAGGATGTGCGAGGTCATGCTGCTGTACAGGACATTCGTTAGGCCACTTTTGGAATAGTGTGTGCAGTTCTGGCCTGCATCCTATCAGAAGGGTTCTGTGAAACTTGAAATGTTTCAAAACAGACTTACAAGGATGTTGTTAGGGATGGAGGATTTGAGCTGTAGGGTGAGGCATAAAAGGCTGGGGCTGTTTTCCCTGGAGTGGCATAGGTTGAGTGGTGATGTTATGGAGGTTTATACAATCATGAGGGGCATGAATAGAGTAAATGAACAAGGTGTTTTCCCTGGAATGGTGGTGTCCAGATGTAGAGGGCATTGCTTTAGGGTGAACGGATAAAATTTCAAAGGGACCTAAAGGACAACTCTTTCATGCAGTGGGTGGAATGAGCTGCCAGATAAAGTGGTGGAGGCTAGTACAATTAAAACATGTTAAAGGCATCTAAATAGACACATGATATGATTAGGACGCATTTACAGTGATATGGGCCAAGTGCTGGCAAATGGGAATAGATTAGGTTTGGATATCTGGTTAATATAGATGAGTTGGACTGTAGGGTCTGTGTTGGTGCTATACATCTCTGTCTGTGGGATCATAACAGCTTATACTGCTCTGCTTCATCTCTGGGCTCCCTCATGACCCCTTTGTCAATATCTAGCTTCCTCAGTCTCGAACAATGCGTGTATATTTGGTCTGTTTAGTATTTTACTATTACTTTTACAGACATTTTTGTAAGTTAATTTTTCACTGCCGCCCAGCCCCTGACCATCTGCTGCTTATTAATTTTTTTCTGGAAAATCTTTGACAGTCAAGAATTCTTTTTTCCAACAAGCAAGTGCATTTTCCTTCCATTTCTAACTATCAAATTCTGCACCATTTTCATTCCCTGTAATCCGTTTTGCACTCTCTGAAACATCAACTGTGTTTCTCCTTCCACACATACCAGTGATTAATGCCAAATCCCTGTTGCTTGTGGAGAGGGTGATGTTTGACTTCCTTGTACAGCTGCAGTTTGTATGGTGAAGACACTCCCACAATATGGTTGGGTAAGAGACATTACAGAGTATTCATTACAGCAACAGTGATGATTTGAAGATAATGTCCAAATCAAGAACAGTTTGTAGTTTTCTCATCATGCTTATAATTTCACAAAAATACTATTGGGAACTTTAGCCATAGGGTCAGAGACTGATGATATTGGGTCAGGTGACCAAAAGCATTGCCAAATAAGCAGGCTTTGAGGAATGTCTTAAAGGAGGAAAGCAGACCTGTGAGGTTTTGGCTGCGAATTTCAGAAAATGTTGCTTTGGCAACTGTAAAAGCAGCCACACAGGTGAAATAATGAATGAACAGATCATTGGGTGTTTCGAACACAATGGGTTGTCGAGGTCTTCAAGGATGTGAGATGCAGCGAGCTAGGGATGATCACAACCAGGAATTAAATCAAGAATGAGAATTTTAAATTGAGGGATGTGGGCCAGATGCTGGCAGATGAGACTACATTGGGTTGGAATATCTGGTCGGCATGGACGGGTTGGATTGAAGGGTCTGATTCCATGCTGTATATCTCTTGGCTCTATGTTGTTGATTATGAATAGGAGCCTTTTGATGGATCAATATGTTTTGGTACAAGGGAGTACTTGGGCAGCAGAGATTTAGTTTTTCTTGAGATTACAGGGAGGTTGAATGTGGGAAGCTGGCCAGGAGTGTGTTTGGATAATGAATTCTGGAGATAACACAAGGTGGATGAGAGTATATGAGCTGAGAGAAGGGTAGAATCAGCTAGAAATAGTGATCTTGGAGTGGGACTGGGCTGTCACCCTCACCTTACCTCTGGAATTCAGTTGGTCGTCAGGTTGTGAATCAGGGCGGTACCACAATCGGGAGCTGAGTGGCCCTGGTGGAGCCTAAAGTGAGTGTCACTCAGCTGGCTGTTGCTGAGCAGCTGCTGCTTGATAGCCCTGTTGATGACATCTTCCATCACTTTACTGCTGATCGAGTGTGGACTGATAGAGGGAAATTGGCTGGGTTGGATTGTCCTGTGTTGAACATGTCTGGCAATGTTCTACATTGTCGGTAGATGCCAGTGCTGGAGTGGTACTTGGCTCGGTTGGTGGCAAGTTCTGGAGCACAAGCCATCAGTATTATTGCCAGAATATTGACAGGGCCCGTAGCCTTTGCACGACTTCAGCATTTCTTGATGTTATTCAAACTGAATCAAACTGGTTTAAAACTCACATCTGTGATGTTGGAAACCACTGGAGAAGGCAAAGATGGATCATCTCACTTTACACTTCTGGCTGCAGATTGCTGCAAATGCTGTCATCTTATCTGGTGCATGGATGTGTGAGGCCCCTCCATCAGTAAGGGTGGGGATTTCTGTGATCCTTCCTCCAGTGAGTTGTTTAATTGTCCATCACCGTTCACAACTGGACGTGGCAGAACTGCAGAGCTCCGATCTGTTCCATTGGATGTCGTATCGTTTAGCTCTGTTGCTTGCTGCTGATGCTGTTTGATGCAGATGGTCCTGTTTGGTAGCTTCACCAGGTTGGCACTTCATTTTTAGGTCTGCCTGGTGCTGCTCCTTTACTGTCCATTGTGGTGGGTGAGAGCAGGATTTACAAACCCATGAGATTACAGATTGTGCTGGAGTACAGTTCTGCTGCTGTTGATGTCCCACAGTGCCTCAGAGATACCCAGTTTGAGATCCTACATCTCTTCAAAGTCTGTCCCAATTAGAACGGTGATAGTGTCACTCAACACAATGGAGGTTTTTCTCAACTTTCAGCCAAGACTTGTGTCTCCAAAAGGAATGTGTGATGGTCACTCTTACTGATACTGTCATGCACAGATGTATCTGTAGCTTGTCAATTCATAACAATGAGTTCAAGTATGTTTTTCTCTATTGTTGGATCCCTCACCACCCGCTGCAGACTCAGTTGAACAGCTATGTCCTTTAGGACCTGACCAGCTCAGTCAGTAATTCTGTTGCAGAGCTAGTCTCGATTGTGGACATTGAAATCCTGTACCCGGAGTACGTTTGACACCATTTTACTTCCTCAGTGCTTCCTTCAAATGTTGTTCAACATGAAGGAGAACTGATCCATCAGCCAAGGGAGGAGGGGATGTGGTAATCAGCAGGAGCCATGAGATTTCCTGGTGTCCGGAGTCAATGCTGAGTACTCCCAGGGCAAATCCTCCCTGTCTGTGCCACGACCTCTGCCTGGTCTGTCCTGCTGGTGGGGCAGGACATATCCAGAGATTTCAGGAGAAAGTGAAGACTGCAGATGCTGGAGATCAGAGTCAAGAGTCTGGTGCTGGAAAAGCACAGCAGGTCAGGCTGATGAAGGGCTTAGGCTCGAAACATCGATTCTCCTGCTCTTCAGGTGCTGCCTGACCTGTTGTGCTTTTCCATCACCACAATCTCAATATCTTGGGATGGTGATGGTGGTGTCTGGTCATTGTCTGTCAGGATTGATTTCATGAGTATGACTATGTCAGGCTGTTCCTTGATTGGGCTGTGAGACAGCTCTGCACATTTTGGCATCAAAATCCAGATGTTCGTCTGGAGGACGTTGCACCATCGAGAGGGCTGATTCTGTGGTTGTATTAAATGGTGCCTTCTTAGCTGCCGAGTTGTCCATCCAGTTTCATTCCTTTGTTGAGACTTTGCAGTGATTAATACAGTGAGTAGCTTGCTGGGCCACTGTCAGGTTGGCAGGTTTTTTTTTTCCGCCATTGACAATGATTCCATGGAGATCAGGAGATTCCTAATTCCAGGTATTTTTTTCTTGAATTCAGATTCCACATCTGCCAAGATGGGATTCGAACCAGGACTTCAGTCATTTGTTTTAATATTTTGGATAAAATTTAAACACATTACGTTTGTTCACTCACTTTAAATATCACTTACCCAGGTTTTGTTTCTTTGTAAACACTGTCCATCCTCCTGTCTCCTCCATCCTTCGCTCCAACAACAAGAGTTTGGAGTACATGGAGTTTCTCTGTCACTAAGACTGAGATAATCTGATCTGCTGCATCCCTCCCTCCCACTAGCCCAGTGAGTCAAACTGCCTCACGTGGTGCTCCCGTTTTTTGTCCTAAACTTGCATCTTTCTCCAACCTCATGTCAAGCCTTATCAGAGCTCATCTTGACCTTTTACCCTAATCTCACTAAATCATAGACTTTCCAACTCTCATTCCTCCTCCTCCTCCTCCTCCTCATCAGTCTCCCTCACCGATTCATAGATATTGTTCCTTGTTCTGTCTTTTCTGGTTATATCCTTCTCTCCCAAAATCCTGCTCCATCTCCCCTCTCCCTTTCCTTTCTGAATTCCTTGCATTTGGTGTCCCTCATGGATCTATCCTTGGCCCCTCCTGTATCTCACCTACATACTGCCAGGAGGTGACATTGTGCAAAAGTACCATGTTGGGTTTCACATGTACACTGACAATGCCCAGCTCTCCCTCCCCATCATCCCTCTCCATTACTCCACTGTTACTCAGTTATCAAACTGCTTACCACGCTCCCACTACTCGATTAGGTGCAGTTTCCTCCATGAAACATTGTCGTGGTTAAACCCGTTGCCTGATAAATTCCTTTCCCTTACTGCTGAGCCCCTCCCTCTCACTGGGAACTATGCAGCAGAACTAGACTCTTCACAGTATTGCAGTTATATCTGACGCGAAGCTGACCTTCTGATCAGACATCTACACAATCCCAAACACCAGGAATTCCAATCTCTTAAACATTGCTTGTCTCCTCCTCACCCCAGCTTCATTGCGACTGAAACCCCTTACCCGTGTCTGTGTTGCCTTAAACTTGACGAATCCAAAGCAGAGCCCTTAATTCTTTGACTGGCTCAGAATTTGGTTTCAGGCTCCCCTCTCAGTATTTACGTTCAGACACATCAGTACTCATTCTGTCAAACCCCTTAAGAATCTGGTGGTGCGGTCTGATTGTGGCTGGTGGAAATGGCAGAGGCTGATGTGTTGTATTTGGGTGGAAGCTAAGGACTTGGGGGGGGGGGGTATTCTATCCTCGTTGGAGATGCGGGTTTCAAAGGCAGAGGTGCAGGAAGTGGAGGAGATATAGTGGATGGTATTGACCACATGGGAGTGGAAATTGCAGTCCTTGAAGTACGGGGCCATTTGGTATGTTCTGGCCTCACTGGAACACAGCAGTAAGCATGAGACAGAGATGTTGGCCAGGGAACAGGCTCGTGTGTTAAAATGGCAGGCAGCTGGAAGCTTGGGGTCTGTTTTTGCAGCAGAACGGAGATCATCTGTCGCCATTTCCGCCAAGGCCACTGAGATGCTGCCAGACACAAGTTCCTGTCCCCTCCATTAACAGCTATGCACCCTCCCAGCCAGATCATAATCCACTCCTTTGTCTTTCCAAAAGTTCCAGTCTCTCTCTGGGTTCTGTCCCTGCCTATTATTTACTGTTTAACCCCTATCTACTGCGTACAAAGATCTGCAGGTTAGTTTAATTGGCCAAGCTAAATTTCCCATAGTGTTCAGGGATGTGTAGGTTAGGTGCATTAGTCAGGTGAAATATACAGAAATAGGGTAGGGGGATGGGTCTGGGTGGGATACCCTTCGGAGGGACCTTTTGGGCCGAATGGCCTGTTTCCACACTGTCAGGATCCTAATTTTCCCAGATCCCATCAGTTCTGAGGCAGGGCCACTGGACAGATTTCTGTTCCCAGATACTGCCAGACCTGCTGAGCTTTCCCAGCACCTTCTGCTTGCTGTTCCTGATTGACACCATCCATACACCTTCCAGGTTTGATTCAGACAGTGGGAGGATCCCACCACTGACCTCACAATGGGGTCCAGCTGATTGATGGCAGCTTCGGACCAATAGGAAAAGGTGGCTGGACTGGTGGACAAGTGGAACCAGCTGGTCATCCAAACAATGGGAGTGAATGAGGGGCGTTGCCAGTGGGATGACACGTCACCAGTAACTCGGCAGATGCAGTGCCATGTGACTCGGCTGTTGGTGAATATGGGAGAGGCAAACAGGGAAGGGGAGAATGGCCTCGGAGACACAGAGATAATGAGTCACTTTAGACTGGGAAGTTTTAATTACACTCTGCGGTTCGTAAGTCTGAATTAGAAACTCTAAATCCCGCCTTTGCAGCAGATTGGAAAATGGCTGTGGCCCTCAGGCGGTGAAAGGTCCTGGGGTATGGCCGCCATTTTTATTGGAGGCAAGATACAGTGAGGCACATGTGCATGTCCCCTTCCTAGGATGGGTTGGGGGGGAAGCGTACGATTTCAAGAGAGGCATTTACAGATCAAGCACATACCAACAGAAACGTATGTCTTTATATTCTTCCTGCACTGACTGTGAGTTTTGTTTTGTGAATTCATTTCATAGGATATTAAATCCTAACAATTGAGGCTGGGATCTCAAAGCAAGTTTTTTACAGTCAATGGAGTCATCAGGATCTGAATATCATTAGCATTTAATTGTGGAAGGAGAAAGGTTTGTCTGTTCTGTTTGAGGGAAGATATCTCCAATATTTTTGTTAAGCAGAAAGATGTACAAATTCGTGGTTGGATCACCCATTGGGTGTGTGCTCTGTTCTGGACCCTGCAGCTGAGGAAGGAGATATTGGCCTGAGAGGGAGCACAGATTTATCCAAATTACACCTCGCCTCTTTGGAAGAACTCTCAGATTGAGACCCAATCATCTACTTTATGAAAAACTTCATATTTTCAATTACCTTCAAACTTCCCATTAAAAATCCTTTCGGACTCAAATTCCAGTACCTATTCAGGTGGAATGTTGCAGCTTCTGACAACTGTCTGTTCATTCAGAAACTGCTGAGGTCCATGTTGACTCTGGGGTTACAAAGGGCTGAATTGAAAGATGTGGTGCTGTCCCTGAGCTCCCATTGAGATGCATTGGAACAGTACAGGAGGCTGAGGGGAGTGTAGGTGTGAGCAGACAATGAAAATGACAGGGTTGCAATGAGAGTGCTGCTTGGCTCAATGAGAGTGTTTTGGAGTTGGGTGTAAACAGACTGATGTGAGACAGGGAGAAGGTGAAGCTGAAACTCAGTTTTAGTTCAGGCCTTTCAGAAATTCACATGGTCCCAATGGAAACAGCCAGTTTTTAAGTGATACCTGCAGAGTATTTGTTAACAGTTTTTAAAGTATTTTTCCTGAGGGCAGTTGAGAGTTAACCACATTGCTGTGGGTCTGGAGTCACATGTTGGCCAGACCAGGTGAGGATGACCGTTTCCTTCCCTACAGGACATTAGTGAACCAGGTGGGTTTCTAACAATCGACAATAGTTTCATGGTCATCATTCGCCTTTTCATTCTAGATTGTATTCAATTCCGATGCCACCATCAGCCATGTTGGGATTCTATCCCTAATCCTCGGAACATTGCACATGTCACTCATCTGGCAGGAATACCATTAAGCCATTGCCTCCCTTTTAGCAATGTTTAAAAGAAAGTTCCATCATTCTAGGTGTACAGTGTGAGATAAAATACTGCAACGTCCATGTGTCAGCCTCTCCGAAAGGTCAATCAACAGAAATTTGTTAGGGGGGAAATATTTCACTTTTTTGGGGGGGGCTTATTAAACAAAAATGAATCCAAATAAAAATCTTATGCCACGGACATGTAATTTCTGAAGCCGGAGGGGGATTACAGAGACAGGGAGAGATGTGGGGCCAGAGGGGGATTGTTGTCCAAACATCACTGTGGTGTACATGGACTGCAGCATTTCAGGGAGGCGGTTAACCACCACTTTCTCCAAGACAAGTGAAGGTGACCAATAAATACTGGTCTGGGCAGCAAAGGCAACCCCCAGTGAATAAAACCAAGCAGTGACCTCTCTGAGCTGACTTGCTGTGAAGTTAAAAACCTCTCTGGTAATGGAGTGGGCAGAGAAGAGAAACAGAGACATTTCACAGCTGCCCTCAGAGAGACCTCACCCTTGGAAGTACTCCGAGCCAGGGATCAGCTCAATGAGTTTCAGTCTCTTCAAATATCAATCTTAGTCGGTTTTATTTTATTCAATCTACAATAGTGAGTAAGGTGAGGATTTATTTGTAATGTCTTATGGTCTCTTGATTAAATGTTTAAGATATGAAACGTAAGCATTAAGTTATTCTCGGGCAGTATTTTTCGAGCAGTAAGACTGTGCCTTTGTCTTGGTCTGTACATTGTTAAGGTGGAGAGATGGCCTGTTATAGAGTGGCGTGCTGTTCCTGTCGGATGTGGGAGATTAGGGAGAGTTTCAATGATCCTGATGATTGTCTGCAGGAAGTGTGATTGCTTATCCTATTGGATCGCATGGATTGGTGGAGGAGTGATTAAAGGCAGCGAGGAATTGACAGGAGCCGGGGGGTGTGATAGGTCGCAGTGTCAGGAATGCAGGATACTGCAGACACAGTCAGGTAGATGGATTACCGCCAGGAAAGCTAGGAGGGGTAGGCAGGAACTGCAGGAGTCTCCTGTGGCTATCCCCATCTCGGACAAATATACTGTTTTGGAAAATGAAGGTGAGAGGGAAAAGATTTAAAAGGGATCTAAGGGGCATCTTATTCATGTTGAGGACATTGCAAATATGGAATGAACTGCCAGAGGAAGGGGTGGAGGCTAGTACAATTGCAGTATTTAAAAGGCATTTGATTGTGTATATGAAGAGGAAGGTTTTAGAGGGATAAGGGTGAACCGCTGGCAAATGGGACTCCATTAACACACTCCGTTATTGGTCAATGCATTGAATATAGAAGCTGGGACGTCATACTGTGGCTGGACAGGACGTTGATTAAGCCACTTCTGGAATTCCGTTTTCAGTTTGAATTTCTCCGTTCTGGGAAGGATGTTGTGAAACCTGAAAAGGTTTGGACAAGATTTACAAAAACGTTGCCAGAATTGGAGGATTTGGCCTACAGGGAGAGGTTGAATAGGCTGGGGCTATTTTATCTGGAGAGTCAAAGACTGAGAGGTGACTTCATGAAGATTTATAAAATCATGACGGGCTGGATAAGGTGAGCAGCTGGCGTCCTTTTCCCTCAGGTTAGGTGCGTCCAAAACGAGAGCACATGGGTTGAAGTTGAGAGGGCAAAGATTTAAAAGGGATATAAGTGGCAATGTTTTCAAGCTGAGTGTGGTGTGTGTATGGGAGGAGCTACCAGATGAAGTAGTGGAGGCTGACAAAATCACAACATTTAAAAGGCTTCCAATTGGGTACATGAATAAGAAGGGTTTCGATGGATACAGGCCAATAGATGATAAATGGGAATCCATTAGTTTAGGATTCTTTGTTGGCACGGACTAATTGGACCGAAGGTCTGTTTCTTTGATCTTAATAAATTAAGATGCATTCCTCTATTTTGTGGAGAGCTAGCTGAAGCACAGATAATTATCCTTGGAGCTGAAAAGGTGAAGCAGTGATTTCGATCTGGTGCAGATTTGGTTCCAAGGTCTTGAATTTACAGAGAGAGAGAGAGAGGAATTGTTAACACGGTCACAATTTTTAGTAACTACTTTCAAGTAATTGGCAAATAATACAAGGTGAAAATGTGAACACTATTTTACTCAAAGTTATGAGCACCTGGAACAGTCTGAACGACACAGATTCAGCAGGTATTCTGAAACAGACTTGGAATTTACTTTGTAAGGAAAGATTTGGGGGGCTGTGGGCACATGGGAGGGGACTTGGGACAGTTTTGCAGCATCTCCAGAGGGAGAGAGTACAGCCCCAATGGGCTGAATAGCCCCCAG
This sequence comes from Chiloscyllium plagiosum, assembly GCF_037043375.1. NCBI lineage: Eukaryota > Metazoa > Chordata > Chondrichthyes > Orectolobiformes > Hemiscylliidae > Chiloscyllium > Chiloscyllium plagiosum. The sequence goes on from NW_028270176.1 coordinate 79,031,186, forward strand.
GCCCTGTGCTCTGTGATACTGCCCCATTCACTGTCAATTATGAAGCTCATCTCAGGGAAGAGAGAGGGATTAACCCTCCACTCTCATCACAATGGGGCCCGGCTGATTGACGGCAGCTCTAGACCAATGGGAGGAGAGTCTGTGTGGTCCTGCAGCCAATGGGCTGGATGAGGGGTGTGGCCAGCAAGACAACACCTGTCCATGAGCTGTGCGGGTGCAGTGTCACTGTTTGGGGTTGGGAGAGACAGCAGAGACTGGGACAGATGCTGTTGGACCTGAATTACAAACTCCCGGTAAATTAAAACCAAAAAACTGCGGATGGTGTAAATCAGAAACAACAACCAGGAGGTTCTGGAAAAGCTCGCAGGTCTGGCAGCATCTGTGAAGAGAAATCAGAGTTAAAGTTTAAGATCCGGTGTCCCTTCCACAGAACAGATGTTACTGAGAATAAAAGTCAGTTTATGTGCAGAAAATAGTGTGGGGGAAGGATAAAAGGAGTAAAGGATAGGTGGGGATAGAGTGAGAGGAACAGTTGGATAAAGGATAACCATCTGGATGGGGGAGGGTGACTCGGTGTTAATGGAGACTTTAGTGGCTAACCATAGGTAATGTGTAATGGCAGGCTGTGAGAACAAGGCCTGGTGTGTGGGGTAGGGGGCTACGACATGAGGTTGTTAACCTATGGTTAGCCACTGTCTCCATTGTAAGCTGTTGCCCACCTGTATCACTCCACAATTGAAGCTGCCAAGGACACAAACCTTTGGAATATCCTCCCGAACCCCCTCTGTCCGCCTCAAAGATGTATCTAAAAATCGTTCTCTTTAATCAACGTTTCCATCATTCATGAAGCATTTTTGGAGATTTGTCAATGTGAAAGGCTCCATACAATGCAGGTAGTTGTTGTTATTGTCTGACATCAGGAGAAACAGGGATGAGCCCTCTCTTTCTTACACCTGATGAACAACAGCAAAAGCAGGAAGCACTGAGCATGCTCCAGCGCACAACGGGCCTCGGATTATTGATGTCAGCGCAGGACCAATAAGAGCGGGGGAGCGGGGGCGAGAGGTGCTAGTTGGTCCTTCAACCAATCGGAGTGAATGAGGGGCGGGACAATACTCAACCACGTGATAAACTTCACTGACAGCACAGTGTTGTTGTGGCCAAGGCATTGGCAATGTGTGAAGGTGCAGGGCAGGGGAAAGGAAAGACATATTGACCAGGAAGAGGAGGAAATTTTCATGGTATGGGATAAGAGGTTTTACAGAACATGAAAAGGTTTTACAGCACATTCTAAAACGCAAATTTGAAAATCCCAAATTCTGCACCATTTTCCCTCCCTATAATGCATTTTGCACTCCCTGAAATATCAACTGTGTGTTTCTCCCTCCACAGATACCAATGATCAGTGCCAAAGCCCCATTGCCTGTGGAGAAGGTGATGTTTGACTTCCTTGTACAGCTGCAGTTCGTGTGGTGAAGGTGCTCCCACAATGTGGTTGGGTAAGAGCTGTTATAGATTATTCACTCAGTAACATTGAAGAGTTGACAATGTATGTGCAAATCAACAACAGTTTGTTTTTTTTTATCATGTTTATAAATCCACAGAAATACTATTGAGAACTTCTGACGTAAGGCCACAGATGGGGATATTAGGTCAGGTGATCAAAAGAATTGCCAAATAAGCAGGTTTTCAGGAATACCTTAAAGGAGGAAAGCAGGTCTGAGGGGGTTAGGGTGGGAATTCCAGACCGCGTTGCCTTGGCAACGGTAGAAACAGCCAGACAGTTGAAGCAATCAATAAACTCATCGTTGGGAGTCTGAAAGAAAATGAGTTGTCGGGGTCTCACAGGTTGTGTGGTGCAGGGAGACAGGGGTGTTCACAGCCAGGAATTACGTCAAGGGTGAGAATTTTAAATTGTTGCTTGTTAATAGGAGCCTTTTGATGGATCAACAAGTTTTGGTACAAGTGAGCACTTGGGCAGTCGGGTTTTAGACACTCTTGAGATTACATGTAAGTTGAATATGGGAGGCTGGCCAGGAGTGTTTGGATAATGAAGTCTGGAGATAACACAGGGATGGACGAGTATTTCGGTCAATGAGCTGAGACTAGGGTGGAGTTGGGTGATGTCACTAATGTAGAAATAGTGCTTTTGGAGTTGGGCTGCTGCTCCTCCTCCTCATCACTCCCCCTCACCAAATCACATATTGTTCCTTGTTCTACCTGTCTGTTTTTTCAGGTTATGTCCTTCTCTCCCATTCTGCTACAAACTAATATTTGACCCCACCGTTGTTGGAAAACCTGCTCCATCCCGACTCTCCCTTTCCTTTCTGAATTCCTTGTATTTGGTGTCCCTTAAGGATCTCTCCTTGGTCCCTCCTGTTTCTCATTTACATACTTCCAGGAGGTGACATTGTCCAAAAGCACCGTGTTAGGTTTCACATGTACACTGACAATGCCCAGCTCTCCCTCACCATCATCGCTCTCCATTACTCAGTTATCAAACTGCTCATCACGCTCCCACTACGCGATTGGCTGCAATTTCCTGCAACGGACCGTTGCAATGATTGAACCCATTGCCTTCAGTTGCTATTACAAATTACTTTCCCTTACTGCTGAGCCCCTCCCTCTCCCTGGGAACTATCTGAGGCAGAACCGCACTCTTCACAATATTGCTCTCATATCTGACCCCAAGGTGACCTTCAGGCATCTACACAATCACAAACATCAGAAATTCCAATCTCTTAAAATGTTGCTTATCTCCACCTCATTCCAGCTCCATTGCTAATGAAACCCCTGACCCGTGTCGGTGTTGCCTTAAACTTGACGAATCCAAATCAGAACTCATGATTCCGTGACTGACCCAGAATCTGGTTCCAGACTCCCTCATGATGGGAAACATCCTCCCAGTATTTACCCTGTCAAACTCCTTAAGTATCCTGCATGTTACAATGAGATCCCCTCTCATTCTTCCCAAATCCAGTGAGTAGAGTCCCAACTTCTTCAGTCTTTTCTTAAAAAATAATCCCTGCAAACCAGGGATCACCCCAGTCAATTTTCTGTGAAATGCCTCTGATGAAATGACGTATTTCCTTAAATAAAGGGACCAAAACTTCTGTCATTTCTCCAGATGTGGTCTCACTCGCACTTTATAAAGTTCCTCTCAGGTATATACTCCAAACAACTCCGTTTAAACTTGCACAGATGTTGTTGGAAATGTTCAGCAGGTCATGCAGCATCTGTGAAGGAAAATCAGTTAAAGTTTCTGGTCTGGTCACCCTTCCTCAGATACGTTAACTCTAATTTATTTTCGCACCTGCTGTTAGACCTGCTAAGCTTTTCCAGAAACTTCTGTTTCTCTTCCTGGTTTCCAGCATCTTCAGTTGTTTCGGTTTTCACATCCTTTAAAATTGCCATCTCTCCTCTAGAATTTGTCATTTCCACATTGGAAAAAAGATTCACATTTGTTTGTTCTCCCCTACCCTGGGAATAAAGAAACCATGACTAGTCACCCTATCATTGCTCCTCATAATTTTATAAAGTGCGATAAAGCCACCTAAAATGTCCAGTGCTGCAGGGAAATAGCCTCAGCCTATTCAGCCTCTCCCTATGGTTCAAATGTTCCAATACTGGCACCACAAGGTAAAACCTTTCTGAACTCTTGCAAGTTTCCCAACATCTTTCCTGTAACAGGGAGACTGGAATTGAAAGCAGTCTGGGGATTCCAAAAGTGGCCGAGCCAATAAACTGTACAACCGAAACATGATCTCCCAACTCCTATCCTCAATGCACTGCCCAATAACAGCTAGCATACTAAACACCACCTTCACTGACCTGTCTACCTTCAACCAGACTTTCAAGGAACAATCAACCTACACTCCGTGGTCTGTTTGTTTGTCAACACTTCCCAAGAACTTGCCATTAAGAGGTTGAGTCCTATTCTGGTAACATCTTTCTGAAATCATGGAGACCACAATTGAATGCAGTATTCTAAAACTGGCCTCACCAATGCCCTACTCAGCCACAACGTGACCTCCTAACCCCTATACTCAGTGACAGAATCCCCACAGTGTGGAAGCAGGCCTTTCTGCCCATGAGACCATACCAACCATCGGAACAATATTCCACCCTAACTCTGTAACCTACCATTACCCAAAGCTAATCCAGCTAGCCTGCATGTCTTTGGATTTGTGGGAGGAAATTAAGAGCACCCAGAGGAAGCCCACGCAGACACAAGGGGAGAATGTGCAAATACCACACGGACAGTTGAATCAAACCAGAGTCCATTTATTGACCAGCACATTCCATTAAAGGTCAGTGTCCCAAATGCTACATTCAGCACCTGATCTCCCTGAAATTCCACTTTCCAGGAACTATGCAGTTGTTCTGAGCCCTTCAGAGGAAATTAAGGTGAGGAGGAGAAAACACGAACAGGGTTGAGTTGTAGATCTATAAAATAACTCTCCATCTTCCCCCTCTCTGTTCCCCCCCGTCTCCCCCCACTCTGTCTGGTTCCCCCCCTCCTGTCGGTCAGTCCTTTGTCGGCTCCCCCACCTCGTCCGTCGTCCTCCCCCGTTGGTCTGTCCCACAATCTGTCGGTCTGTCCCCCCATCTTTTGCCCCCTCGGTCTGTGCCCCCTCTGTCAGTCGCCCCCCTGTCGGTCGCACACCCGTCTTCTTCCCCCCTCCATCGGTTGCCCCCCCCCCGTCTGTTCCCCCTCTTTGTCGGTCGCCCCCCCAACCGTCGGTCGCCCCCTCTGATCGCCCTGTCTGTTCCCCTCCTCTCTAATCCCGCTTTCTGTCCCCATCCATTTCTGTGCCTCCCCTCTCTATCCCCCCCTCTGTCCCCACCCATTTCTGTCCCAACCCTCTCGATCCATCCACCCTCTCTGACCCTCCGCCCACCCCCTCTCTGCCTACCCTCCCTTCCCAGTCCCCTAGTTCTGTACTCCCCCCTCCGCAGGGAAAATATCTTGTCTATTTACCCTATCCATGCCCGGCCTGATTTTAAAAATCTCTTTCAGGTCACCGTTCAGCCTCTGACGCTCCAGGGCAAACAGCCTATCCAACCCTGGCAACATCCTCTACTTCTTTTCAAACCCCTTTCAAGTTTGAGAACATCCATCTGATAGGAAGGAGACCAGAATTGCATGGAATATTACAAAAGTTGCCGAATCAATGTCCTGTACAGCCCCAATATGACCTCCCAGCCGCTACACTCAATGCTCTGACCAAAAAAGGCAAGCAGACCAACTGCCGCCTTCACTATCCTATCCACTTGCTACTCTACTGTCAAGGAACTATGAACCTGCACTCCAAGGACTCTTTGTTTAGCAGCACTCCCCTGGAACTTACTATAAACTGTATAAGTCCTGCTAAAGTTTGCTTTTCCAAAATGCAGCAGCTTGCATTTTTCTGAACTGAACTCCTCACCCCATTCACCCTTCTGATCCAGATCCCCTTGTACTCTGAGGTAATCTTTTTCCCTGTCTGCTACACCTCCCATTTTGGTGTCATCTGCAAACTTACTAACAATACCTCTTATGTTCACATCCAAATCATGGATATAAGTGATGAAAAGTAGTGGATCCAGCACCGATCCTTGTGACACCCCACTGGTCACAGGCCTCCAGCCTGAAAAGCACCCTCTGCCTTCTACCTTCGGGCCAGTTCTGTACTCCATGCGATCTAACCGTGCTGACCAGTCTCCCATGAGGAACCTTGTCAAACACGTTACTGAATCCATGTAGATCATGCCCATGCTCTGACCTCAGCAATCCTCTTTGTTACTTCTTCAAAAAAACTGAGTCAAATTCATGAGACATGATTTCCCATGCACAAAGCTGTTTAGATTAGATTACTTAGTGTGGAAACAGGCCCTTCGGCCCAACAAGTCCACACCGACCCACCGAAGCGCAACCCACCCATTCCCCTACATTTACCCCTTTAACCTAACACTATGGGCAATTTAGCATGGCCAATTCACCTGACCCGCACATCTTTGGACTGTGGGAGGAAACCGGAGCACCCGGAGGAAACCCACGCAGACACGGGGAGAATGTGCAAACTCCACACAGTCAGTCGCCTGAGTCAGGAATTGAACCCGGGTCTCTGGCGCTGTGAGGCAGCAGTGCTAACCACTGTGCCACCGTGTCTCCCAGCTGTCCCTGCCTGAGCCTCCAAACAGAACCTTCCTGTAGTTTCTCTCCTGTCAGACTCTGCCATTGCTCAGTTTGTCCAGGAGTCCCTCCTGCTGCTGCACTGATCCTGTCGCTCACTGACCTGTCCATCCCCCAGTGTCCTCCAACTTCATTCATTGTTTACAATCTCATTACCCCAGTTCTCCTGTTATTAGAATCCAGGATTTAACTCTGTACATTGGGGTCTGCGTTGCCCAGTTATAGGTGTTAATATTCTGGATAAAGTTCAAGTACACCAGCATTTTGTCAGTGAGTCTGTATTGAGTCCTGTTAATGCCACCAACACAGTTGAATTCCTTTTGAAAGGCAGTCCCCGTATCCCTTGCCCACCAGGAAATAGTGGCAGTGTCCTTACCTCTGAACCAGGAGGATCAGGCTCAGAGTTGAGGAACAGCATCTTTGAAGAGGCTGATTAGTAAACCTGCCCAAGCCACCAGGCCATGCTGTCTCCCAGCTGTCCCTGCCTGAGCCTCTAAACAGAACCTTCCTGTAGTTTCTCTCCTGTCAGACTCTCCCATTGCTCAGTTTGTCCAGGATCCCCTCCTGCTGCTGCACTGATCCTGTCGCTCACTGACCTGTCCATCCCCCAGTGTCCTCCAACTTCATTCATTGTTTACAATCTCATTACCCCAGTTCTCCAGCCCCACCCCTTCCCGTCTATAGAGACGGCTCAGTAGTTAGCACTACTGCCTCACAGCACCAGGTACCCGGTTTCGATTCCAGCCAAACCCAGAGTTTGTGCATTCTCCCCGTGTCTGAGCGGGTTTCCTCCGGGTGCTCCGGTTTCCTCCCCCAATCCAAAGATGGGCAGGACAGGTGAATTGGCCATTCTAAATTGCCCATAGTATTAGTTACATTAGTCAGGGGTAAATATAGGGTCGGGGAATGGGTCTGTGTAAGTTACTGTTTGGAGGGTCATTATGGACTTGTTTGGCCGAAGGGCCAGTTTCCATACTGGAGGGATTTTGATATATTGGGCAGCAGCTGCTGTCAATCACCCAGGCTCCTGTTTGATTGGGAGCACGTGCTGTAGGAGAGGAGACCAGTGTATGGGTGCAGTGCTGGCCAATTGTGGGAGTATGCACAGTGCCTGGGAAGGAGGCTGTGGTTGTGAGGGATTAATCTGTCATTGGCATCTTCCTCCCTCTGGGAGCAGGACCCAGGGGTGTGGCCCGTTTCCTGGCCCCCTGACATGTGATCAGAGTATCAGTGGTGCAGCATTTTGCAAAAAGTTATCAGAACTCTTTTGTGAAGATTCAGGGTTTTTATGGAAAGCGACAAGGACGGGCCTGCAATTAGAGTTCTAATTTGGTTCATTTTAGTAAGGCGGGTTTTGGCCAGAGTGTGCAGGAAGCAGTGTATGCAGGAAGAGCTAGGAAACTGAATTCAAAGAGAGGAGAAAGAGTGTGAGAACTGGGCGTGGAGGAAAGGAGTGAGGAGATTGGTTTGGATTTCAGTTCACAGAAGAAATAAATTGTTTGACTGACAGTTAAAACTTTGGGGAACAAGAAACTACAATTTAATACTATAATTGTCTTATAAAGATCCATCCTGTATTAACGTGGTGAGTTGTTTTCTCAGTTGTAGAGTACTGAAAGGGTGGATTTGTGGATGAGAAATTCAAATTGAACTTCATGTTCAGATCTGATAGTTACTTCATCCTTGCCGATCTGAATATCATTGGCTTTTTCATGTGGAAGGAAAGCTGTGTATTCTGTCCGTGGGCGAATATTTCAAATGTCAGTGTGACTGGAAACATTACTAAGGTACAGCCAAGTCCATGTTAGTGTGGAGAGAGGTTTCATTTGTTTTTGAAAGTCTGAAAAATCATGGCACGTTTCCCAGGAACAAGTAAGCCACAGCTTTGCTTTGTAGAAGGACAAGTCTTTAATTAACCATGCAACCAGAAAGGATACCTGCACAATGGGAAACACTATGAAAACGGGATTGTTAGAAAAGAGTTCATTCTCGATCATGGATTGTAATTCATTGGCGTTGTCACGTCGGTTCCAGCACCATGGGGAAATACTGGAAATATGAAGAATGCAGTGTAGGTTTCAGTTATTAAACTGTAAAAAGTGCAGAACAATTTACAAGGATGTTGCCAGGGCTCAGGGGTCTGAGTTATAGGAAGAGGTTGGACAAGCGAGAATTTTTTTGTTTAGATCAGAGGAAACTGAGGGGGTACTTTTCTAGAAGTGTATAAGACCATGAGAGGCATGGATAAGGTGAATGCATTCAGTCTTTTTCCCAGGGAATCAAGGACTGGATGGCATCAGTTGAAGGTTAGAGGGGAACTAATAAAAGGGAAGTTGAGGGGCAACTGTTTTACACAGAGGGTGGTTGTATATGGAATGAGCTGCCAGTGGAAGTTGTTGAGGTGGGTACACTCACAACAGGTAAAAGACATTTGGATAATTACATGGATAGCAAAGGGTCAGAAGCAAATGGGCCAAGTGCAGGGAAATGGGGTTAGTGTGGATGGACATTCTGGTCAGTATGGGCCAGTTTGGGCCAAAGGGCCTGTCTCTGCTGCAGGATGCTATAACTCTAAGTGCATCTGCTATTTCTCCCACTAACTCTGTTGGTATCCTGGGATGTGTTCCATCAGGGCAATGAGACTTGTCTACCTTTAGCTCGATTAGCTTGCCCAGCTCTAACTCTTTCACGATAATGGTTATTTCTAGGACCTCACCTTCATCAGTCTCCTTCTCAATTACTGGCATGTTCTTCGTAACCTCCACTGTGAAGACTGATTGCTGTGTCCTCATATTCCTGAACCCTGCTGGATAGGAATAACTGGGCACAGAACTCTGAGAGGTCTTCTTTGAGTCTTTATTGATGAAACATGGCAGTTACCTGGATAGTGTACATGCAGAACACCTCCAGGCAGCATCAGGTAACTCCCCGCCTGTCCGATGTAAAGCTCCCATTCTCATACCTTTGTGGTTTGGGACTTTGAATAGAGACTGTCTCTCAGTATTATCTCCAAGGCAACGGCAGTTAGAAAGTCGAGTTCAGTTTAGCACTTTGTGGTTGAAACGCACACCCCTCCCCCACGCCCCTGTGGCTCCCTCAAGTATTTGACAGACGCTTCAGTTTCAGTAGGGTATCTATCAGGATTCTGATGTGGAGGAGCCGGTGTTGCGGTGGGGTGGACAAACTTATTAATCACACAATACCAGGTTATAGTCCAACAGGTTTATTTGGAAATACAAGCTTTGGAGTGTGCTGTGAGTTTTAACTTGATCAGGATTATCTCTATGGTAACAGTTAAGTGCTTCAACAATTACAGAGGCCATATGTTCCCCACACAGTAAGTTCCCCTCTCGCAGTGTAAACTGCTATTCCGGCCCTGGGGATAACTACTCATCACTTTTCTCCCCCAATCCCATCTAGCTTTCTGTTGATCTTTAAAGTGTTTCTAATCTCCTAGTTTCTCCATGGTCTTTGCCAATTTGTATGCATTCTATTTCAATTTGATAGACTCCCTTATTTCCTTAGCCACTCATGGCAGATTACTCCTTTTCCTTCAGTCCTTCCTTTTCACTGATATATACTTTTGCTGAGCACTTCGAAAAATTGCTTTGGTATTCCCCCACTGTCCGTCAACTTTCCCACGGTAAAGTCTTTGCTTCCAGTTTACATTAGCCAACTCCTGTCTCATCCTATTGTAGTCTCCTTTGTTTAAGCACAGGATCTTGGGATTGGATCTAATCTTCCAGCTTTCCAGCTGTGTTCTAAATTCAACCAGATTTATCAGAAGTCTTTTATCAGATTACGAGGTGAGGCGATGTTTCCTGGGTGTTTTGCGTTTCATTGTCAATGACCTTGGCTTTGTAGTAAAGTATAGGATAGATATTCACAACAGAGTATTCTGGACAGTGTGAATGTACTGCACAGTCTAAAACCATAAATCACTGTGTCCCCTCAGTTTAAAATTGCAAAATCATTATCTCCTATATGCTTCCTCACTACCTAAGTTTGGAACGCTAATCCACCTGACTATCCTGCATTTTTCAAAATCTCCTTTGGTGAAGTTGGTGATTTTTGGATTCAGCTTTCCAGTTATTACCGTAAGAAGATAAGCACTGAGCACAGGAGAGGCAATGCAGCCCTTCGAACCAGCTCCATCATTTAATACCATGATGATTGAGCTCACCTCGGTCTCAGGAGGATTTTCCGACCTGTTCTCTCTCACCCTTCATCTCATTGCAAATTAAACATCTGCATCTCTTCATTAAATCAGCTCATTGTCCTGGCAACCGCCGCATTTTGAATAGGGAATTCCACAGATTCATAACACATTGAGACCAGTTCATTCTTCTTCATGAGAATATAATAGAGTTCCTATAGTGCAGAAACTGGGTATTCATCCAACGAGTCCACACCAACCTATGATGAGCATCCCATTCAGACCCACCCTATCCCTGTAACCCTGCATTTCCCATAGCTAATGGCCTAACTGGCACATAGATGGACACTGTGGGCAATTTAGCATAGGCAATTCACCTAACCTACACATCTTTGGACTGTGGGAGGAAGCTCGAGCACCCGAGGAAACCCACACAGACATGCTGAGAACGTATAAACTCCACACAGTCGCCTCTGGCTGAAATAATATCCGGGTCCCTGACGCTGTGAGGCAGCAGTGCTAGCCACTGAGCTACATCTGCTTAATATCTGCTACCCCTTATTAACCTCCCCACCCCGCAATTGGCTGAATCTATGTTCCTTACGTCAGAAATCAGGTTGTGGAAGCCGATGTCTCAGTAAAATCCAGTAACAGCCCGTGTCTGAATGGGGATCCTATACACAACACCCTCCAGCCCTCACCTTTCATTCACTATCCAGAAACATGTCTTCAGTGGCTTCATGGGGGCTACAACTCCCACAATCCCTGAGGCAGCGACCACACATGTGCGGGGAAGCCCAGAACTGCATGTGTACAGAATATGGGTGGATTTTGGAGCATGTGCTTTGGGGCAATTAGCGGAAAGCATTTGACATTGTGATTGGCTGGAGGAGGAACGTATCAGCTTGTAGTATTGACGGGTTGGGGGGTCAAAGTGTCACCATACCCACATGGGCCCAAGTTCCATCCCCAACTTGTCATAATGCTTGGAATCAACCAATGGGAAACCAAGAAGGATCTCACTCATTCTCCCAGACTGAAGGTCCCTCTTCTGTCCAGGATCTGCCACCTCCCTTTCTGTTTCCTTTTGATTTATTCTGCTGTTGCATTATTGACTTGCAGCAACTGAAGGGAAAGGAAGTGAACCCAGAAAGGGTGCAGAGTCTAACCAGGACAGGAATTGGTGGCATGGATCTGTTTATCAGTAACTCCATGAGAATGGCGGCGGGTACATTCGGGACAGCAGAGTCAGAATGGTGGGAGAGAGTAAGTGGGCTGGAGCGTTACAGCTTTGGCGGAAGAAAGGGAAAAAGATATTCCAGAGAAGCTAGAATTGTCTGTTCTGAATTTCTAACCTGTACATATTCCTTTACACAGGGTTCTCGATGGTGAAGATTTGCAGACTGAAATCTCAAAATCATGTGCAGATCGTGATTAAGTTAACCAGCATTTGAAGAACCAAAGATGGAGAATAACTTGGACAAAATCCAGCGACACTCTCCCTCCCAGCATTGTTGGTCTATCTGTGCCAAACGGACTGCGAATGGTACAAGACAGCAGTTCACTACCATCTTCTCAAGGGTAACTAGAGATGGGGAATAAATGCTGGCTGGGCCAGTGATGCCCATATCCTGGAAACGGTTTCTATCTTTAGTTGCTGAAACCCCGTTGATGTTACTGCAGGATGATGAGGGATGCTGAGTGCGTCCTCCAGGAGGCAGCACCATCACATTAACCTTGCCTACACCCACACAGTCACACAGCAACGTCACTGGAACAAAAGGCAGTGAAGCCAAAGGAGGACTTAGATATAGTTCTTCGAGGTAAAGTCATGAAAGGGGATTGGAACACAACAGGAACAGGAGACTGAGCTGGTTGGTCAGCTGATTCCCATTGAATGGTGGACAGGATTGAAAGGCCGAATGGCCTCCTGCTGCTATCTCCCAGGTATGTATATAGCCATGGAGCCCGGGTAGGAAGAAGTAGGCAGGGCAGGGATTCTGCAGGCGAATGCACGTCCACATCAGTTTTCAGTGAGGGACGGTTTGATGGATTTTATTTAACATTTGTCTTTAACACAATGTTTGTGAATTTGATTTTAAAATATTGTAGCTATTTATTCCACAGTAAATAAAACTAAAAGAAAAGAAATGAAACTATCTGAATATAACAGTTTTTAAAATTTCAAATGCCCTTTAGAACAAAATCCTGTCTCTTCCCGGACACCATCACTTTCCAGTTACTCAAGCTCCAGGGAAATATTCCCTCCCTGTCCGAACCTTTGGTTTGATTTAACAGATGTTCAGTTCTCATTCTGTGAGCTGTGAAGCATTCTTTATTCCCCATTTCTCTCACACAGCTGAGCAACCTTCTCACCATCAACATCATCATTACACCATTTTGGTTCACATATAATCACCAGCAGTAAACCACCCATGTAACCAATTGAATATTTATAAACAACGCCCCTTACAGGCAAAGCAAACCATTACAAATGACAAAGTGGGAAGGGACCAAATCAAAGTAGAGTTGGGGGTAAGGAGGCAGCGATGGAGATAAAGCACTGTATCCACTGCAGTGCCCACCTCTATCTAAAGACATCGGGAGAATTGATGCACACCACATGCTCCTTCTCCAAGGACACCCTGCTGTGTCGCCTTTATCCTCAATCATGGAATAAAATCCCTACAGTGTGGAAGGAGAGCATTGATCCATCAAACCCCACCAACTAACCAAAGAGCATCCCATCTGGAGCACTCCACCCCTGTAACACTGCATTTCCCATGGCTGATCCACCTAGTCTGCACAATCCTGGACACTATGGACAATTTAGCATGACTGATCCACCCACAAATCTTTGGACTGTGGGAGGAAACCAGAGCACCTGGAGTGGACCCACACTATCCTGGGGAGAATGTGCAAACTCCACCCAGGCTGTTGACCAAGGCTGGACTCCAACCTTGTACCTGATGCTGTGAAGCAGCAATGCTATAGAGCAATTTAAATCAAAACAGATGATCCCTGCTCCTTGTCACATTGCTGTTTGTGGAGACTTATTGCCCAGAGAGACATCCTGAGATTCGGAAAGAGACAATATAAATTCAGTCAACTCCTGCCGAGTTAATCTGATTAACAACAATATCGATACTCCAACAGTGTTATCAGACCTCGTACCTACTCTATCATTTACGATTTTTAACCCATGGGAAGTTTGTTACCAGCTTCGATGACAGCCATAATGCTCTGACCACTTTGACGGAGCCAGTGCAAGTCAGTTCTAATAGTTAATCTGTTTAGATTGAATCTAAACAGGATACCCCACAACAGGAAGTGCTCTGACACTCAATGCCTGCAAGCCAAGGTCATTGTCCTAAAACCACTCACGTCTGGCAATACCATTGAAGATATTTTATACAGTAACCTTTCAGTCTCAATTGCCAGTTCCAGTCCATGAAGAAGCCAGTAACATGCCAGTGAATTGAATTCTAACAGCAGCATTGCCCTGGCAGGAGAGATTGAGGAGCTTGAAGCTGTCTTCTCTGGAGTATCTAAACATGAAACACTTCAATGAACAAAAATCTTCAAGAGCTCGAGAGGATAGATACAGGAAGGATGTGCTCCCTGGCTGGTGTGCCTGAAATAAAATAAGCACTAACTGCGGTATCTTCACCCAGCATCCCCTTTACCTGCATCAGTATTTAAGATTTATTTGCTGCTCTAATTATACTCCCAGTTTTAACTGCTGTAATGTTGATGACTATGCAAATGTATAAAATATAATTTAATCCATCCCAAAGCCTCTCTGTACTTGTGTCTCACTTGTGTTCACCGAGACACTCATTCAATCTGACCTCTTTACAAACCCTGCCCTGATATTTCCTTAGAGGGCTCAGAATGAAATATTCACAGAATTGTTACTGCGCAAAAGAAGGCTGATTGCCTCATCAGCTCTCCAAAGAATCACCTCACCGGATGCTATTCTTCTCCCTTTACCCCATAAACCTTCCCATTCGTCCATTTGCAATAACACCGGCGAGTTCACAACTAACCACAGCGATTGGATTTGTTTTGTTTGTTCATTAGATCATAGCATCACTTGCTGGGGCAGCATTTGTCATCCATTCTAACTGCCCAAGAGATCGTTCAGAGTCAACCACGTTATTCAGTGTCTAGATTAACATGTAGGCTGGACCAGGTCAGAATTAACACAGTCTCCCAGACCCAATGACATGAAGAGTTGATTTCTGGCCTATTATCTTATTTCAGAAATGATAATGAATAATTTTTGCAGTTGAATTAAAAGTGAAAGACCAAAATGAGTTTTATTCTGATTGAGCACGTCCTCCTGTTTCTCTCAGTTGTTATTGACAGTGTCATTCCCCTCGCACCAGAACCTGTTCCAGAGAGTGTTACAGAAAAGGCAGAATGGTCAGCTGCAGGTGGTCACCTGACCGGTCACTGGACCCAAAGGTTCACTCTCCACAGATGCTGCCAGATCTGCTGAATTTTTTCCAGCAATTTCTGTATTTGTTCCTGATTTCCCAGCATTTACAGATGTTTCGTTTTTGAATATTGATCTTGTCTGTTGCAGAGGAGTTTATTGATGAGTTTGGAGAGTTTTGAACATTGCAACTTAGGCCACAAATCAGCCATGAAGGGCTGAATGGCTTCCTCCTGTTCCAATGAAAGTTATCCATCTGCAGCTTGTGGTAACATTTCCCCTCACTGTTCACTTCACACCCATGTCTAACACACTGTTAGTGACTGAACAAACCTCCTGTGTTTGAACTAAACCTGCTCATGTTCAGTGGCTCCCTCTACTGCCACCCGGATTTAACTCTCATCATGGAATGCTGTCTCGTGTTACTGCGGGAATGCCCACAAGGACTAATCCTGGAGTCTGTATCCCTTGGGATCCAAAAACCCCGTTTATTTCCTTCTTCCTATTTCATTCTGGCATTGAACTCGGTTTCAATCCATTCTCCTGTCATGCTCTTCAACATGTCCTTGTGGGTGGGCTAGAGGCAGCTGGCATCTGAGATTGTGGGGGGAGGCAAATTCAATCAGGGATTTGGGAAAACAGTCAGACAATAACATATCCGTCTGATTGTTGACTCAGACAGATAGGCAGAAAGAAAGATGCACATTTAGATAGCACCTTTGATGACCTGGGGCAATGAAACATGCTTCCAACCCAATGATTTCAACCTCAAATCTCTGAAAACACAGACACAAAGCTTCCTACTTGTACCAGGTTGTCTCTCAGCCGCCTCTTTTTTTAAGAAAAGAGTTTTAAGCTGTTAAGCCTTTCCTGGTGATTATAACTTCTGTGTTTCTGTCAGATTTGTGACTGAATCTTTATTTTCCTGTTGAGTGATGCTAGTAGCAGAAACAGTTCCTGACTTGTGACGTGTTTCGGTTTACACATTCATTCCCACCCTCACATACAGTGTGAAAGTGATGTAAATCAGAAGGAAAGGATTGAGTGAGCACCCACAGAAACACAAAAGGCAGTATGTGTACCTGAGTTGAATGAACCTGGACTTAGGAAAACGTGACAACAATCACAACTAGTTAGAATTACAGAATCCCTTAGGCGCACAAAGAGACTATTCGGACCATCAAGTCTTCAATGACCTACTGTCCCACCCTACCTCCATAACCCCACATTTACCATGGCTAACCCAACCCACCTAACCTACACACTACAGGCCATGTTTGCACAGCCAATCCATCAAACCTGCACATCTGTGGGAGGGTCACATATTATGTCTAAGTGCTCAGGATTGTGGATGAAGGCTCACAAATACTTGACTCTGACGCAAATCCTCTTTTTTTTTCAAAATAAAATCTGGGGGAAACTGCAGCCAGAAAGATTTCCGATTATCTCATGAGGAAGAGAATTCAAAACTCGTGCCACTGACCCAGGGGGCGCAGTGAAGTCACAGAGGTCTGGGAACCATCAGAAATGTAACAAGTTGTGAGCAAGGTGGGGGTGAGACAAGGACAAAAAGGTAGTCTGTCACACGGGGGAAGGCAGGAGAGATTAAATTGCAGAAATGGTAGTCCCTCAAGGCCACGGGGAATGGAGTTAGGGCTGGGAAAGAAACCAGGAAACAAGGTGAGCAGCTGTCAAAGAAATAAATTGAAAAAACAGATTATAACAACATAGATGGCAGAGTATGCAATCTGAAATTGTTGCTCTCATTGGTGAGTACAGAACGCTGTAAAGCCTGGGTCATTCCATTACAGCCAATACATGCAGGATAGGCCAAGTGGCCTCGATCTGTGCTGTAACTTTCTGATAAATTTATTCTGACATTTGGAATTCAGGTCGGATGATGTTCATAAATTCTCAAATTGGACTTGAGTTTAATATTCTGGAGAAATATTAAATATATCACAATGATCCCATTCTGCAGACTTTAGTCCGCAGCCCTGCATGTTCCAGCATCTCAGTTACATCCATGTCCTTTTATTGTAATGTGAAGCTGGTTACTGTCCCTGCCACCCCATCAATGAGTTCCTGCTCCCCACCATCTCCGAGTGAAATGAATTCTCCCCTCCCCTTCTTTCTGGGAATTAATTTCAATCTAAATCCTCCAGTTTCTGACTTCTCAGTTAATGAATAGCTCCTTCCTATCCACTCGATCTGGATTCCTCAGCATTTTATCACTTCAATTAAATCTCACCTCATCCTCCTCGGAAATCATCCCCAGCCTACCCAACCTTTCCTCAGAGCAGAAATTTTCCAATTGTAGAAATATTTTGATCAATCACCTCCGTACCCTCTCTGGTGTGATCACATTAACCCTGGAATAAGGGTATCAGAAGTGTGTGCAGTACTTTAACTGTGGTCAAACGAGTGTTCCTGACATTTCCCACGTCACCTCCGTGTTCTTGTGGTTATCGCTCACACAAGAAGTGTCCTGGTTTTCCCACATGGAACTGGATGTGCACTCCATGGGGCTGGGATTCCATACCATGTGTTTATTTGTTAACTAATCTTAAATTAACTTCAGATTAAAACAACATTATCAGCTACCCACCAATCAACTTCTTCCATTGTACTCAAGTCACCTTACTTTTTAAAATCTCTTTAAAATTATTACTATCTAAACACAACAGGCTTTAATTTGCTGATCAAGTATTCAGATGTCTCCACTATTACAATCACTTGAAGATTATCTTTACCTTCAGCTATATTTGGTGAATTGAACACTGATTGTAAATATATGAATATCAAAAGTTTTATGATAATCCAGTTTGACATTCTTGTTGGTTAATATCTTGAAGAGAATTGTTCTCAGAACTCCAGCTGTGCTCTGACTTCATTCACAACTGGATTTTGTTGGACTGCAGATCTTAGATCTGTTCTGTTGTTTCCCGGATTGCTTCACTCTGTCTATTACTTGCTGCTTATGCTGTTAGGCACACAAGTAGTCCTCTTTGGGAACTTCATCAGGTTAACACCTCACTTTTAGGTATTCATGCTGCTGTGACTGACATGCCCTCCTGAATTCTCCCAGTTGAATGAGGATTGATACTCTAGTTTGATGGTAAGAGGTAAGTTGGGGGATATGCGGGGCCGTGATTCTGTAAGTTTTGTTGGAGTACAATTCTACTGCTGTTGGTGGAAGGAAAGAGCTAAACTCCTACATTGTTGGCCCCATATACTACATGCAGTATCATGAACACTGATAGGCCAAGACATGAAATACGAGCAACACTGTACAATGATGCAGGATCACAACTGCAGTAAGGGGAGTTTAAGATCCAACTTGACACAGGATTAGGGAAAGTAGCAGCTGATCAGATTGTCTCATTCATAGTCACAAAGAGACTCTATGAGATTATTGTACTGTTGGGGGTAAGGATGGAGGAGGTTGGGGAGATGGAGAGCCCTTCAAAAGAAACTAATGTGCCTGAGAGTTGTGAGATAGAATTGATTGCCATGCATTTAACAGAAAGCTAATTGAAACTGTTTTTATCCCCAAAAGATAACAAGACTGATGGTGCTTCCAATCATCACCAGAAACAAACCCCAGGATACATGGTTTGGAGATGGATGTCAATTGCCAATCAACATCCAACTCCTGCAATCATTGAGCAAACGTATGTGTGATTACCCAGTTCTGATGAACCAGAAAATCACTGTTCACTCTGTGCAGATGGACAGCGATGTGGGGAAGTATTGGCCGAGTGGTATTGTCGCGAGACAATTAATCTAAAACCCCAGATAGTGTTCTGAAGACCTGGGTTCAAAGCCTGCTGCAGCAGATGGGAGGATTTGAAATCAATTTAAAAAAAACTTGTGAATTTAGAGTCTAATGATGACCATTAATCGATTGTCAGAAAAACCCATCTGGTTCACTAATGCCCTTTCCAGAAGGAAGCTGCCATCCTTACCTGGTTTGGCCAACATTGTGACTTCAGACCCACAGCAATGTGGTTGACTCTTACCTGCCCTCTGGGCAATTAGGGATGGGCAGTAAATGCTGCCGGGCCAGCGACACCCACATCCTGTGAATGAATAAAAGAAAATAAAAATCTGTACCCAGTGTGAATCTGTGCATGTTCAACAATGTTGTGAGCATTTCCAAAGCTAAGATCTCTGTGTGCACAACTTTATCAGCTGCCAAAACCATTGTTCATTACTTGGCATGAAAAAGAGAAAAAAATCCTTCAACTGCGGCTATCAGTAAATTGACTGGTGTCTCAGCAGGATGGCTGCCTGAGTGAATCCCTTCCACCACACACACACAGAGCAGGTGAACAGCTTCTCCCCAGTCTGACTGGTTTGGCCAGTTTCCAGGTGGGATGGGTAAAGAATTCCCTTCTGGCATTCCCCACATTTCCAGAGTCGATCCCTAGTCTGGCTGCACTGGTGTTTTGCCATTTCAGATAAATGCTAGCAGAATGTTACACACACCGTTCGCCCCCCCCCCCCCAAAAGAACCCAGTATAAAGCAGTAAACATTATCTCCTGCTGTGGAGGGACAACCTGTATTGGTCTGAGTAGGAACACTGAGCAGATTTACCTAAATGACAAATTAATCGGTGACCAGAGCAAGTTAAGCAAGTCCAAATAAAATCATTATAGCACAGAAAGAGGCCCATCAAATCCAAGCTGGCTCTCTGTAGCAGAATCCCATATTCTCATTCCCCATACATATCCCAAACTCTGCAAGTTTATTTCCCTCAGAACTGATCTAATTGTTTTTATCAATCATTGATATTCTCTACTTGCACCACCATAATAGGCAACATGTTCTGCATACTTCCAGCCAATACAGTCAACAGAAACACTTGCTCATCTTCGGCTCTCTCTAAACCTTACATCTGGTCTTAATATCAAATACAGATATTTTTGTCTGCTATATCTAGGTCTGTTATAATCTTATACAGCTTTATCAAAAATGTATTTAATGTCTGTTTTGTTCCACAAATCTAGACGACACAAGTTTTCTGGACAACAGCAGTAGCTTTATTATCGGACAGCTCGCAAGAGTTTCAAAGCATCTCTAAAGTAGCCGAGTGCCTACCTGTACAGACTCATCTTCACGAACCTCTGCCTTACCCACAGAGACAGTATATTTAATAAGAATTAGACAAAGACATATCAGTCACATGGGCGATTGCTACTACATAGTTTAAAGCTGGTAATTATGAATTTACAAAGCTTGATGAATGCCAATGTCCTGTGATAATGTGTGATGGATTACAGAAACTGATTATCGTATTGTCCATGATTATGTGTTGATGGGAAGAGATTAAGGCAGAAGGGTTCTTCTTTCAGTAAATGGGGGATTCACTTACCTATGCTCATATGGAGGGGAAGTGAGACAATCAGAGCAGGAGGCAGTTTTACAGGGTTGTGCCCAGGGCTCTCAGTCTTGTCTGGAAAGGGTAAATTGCTCTGTCTGGGGTTATGGTGGAATCCACATGTGTGGCTCCAAGAGGTTCAATTTCGAAGATACAGTCTGCCTCACCCCTACTGAGGTGTTCAGTCTGTATTGGAAGAGTACAGGCCTTGTACTCTTACAATACGGCAGTAAGACCTTTGGCAGGATAATGTTTAACCCTTGAGTCACCAATGCATCCTGAAAGAGAAGCAAAGTATGGAACAGGCCCCTCTGTGGTATTTTAACTTCCTCATCCTGACCAGGAATCTGTTGACCACAATTGGGTGCAATGATTGACTGTGACCTAACTAGAACTTTGTCAACGGTCAGCATCTTTTCCATGAGTATGTTATCATTCCCTCTATTAATGAAGCCCAGCATCCTGTACATTTACTCAAAACACTTTATGTTCTCTCTCCTTTAAGGATTTGTACACATTGTCCCGCATTCCTGCTGTCCTGCTCCCTGTGTCTGTGCCATTCAAATATATATTCCGTTTCTACATTGCTTCTCTCAAAATGCATCAACTTACTGTGTGTTCTAAAGAAGAGACATATTATACTCAAAATATTATCATTCTACCCCCTGGAAAACAGAACAGTACAGCACCTGAATAATCGGCC
This sequence comes from Chiloscyllium plagiosum, assembly GCF_037043375.1. NCBI lineage: Eukaryota > Metazoa > Chordata > Chondrichthyes > Orectolobiformes > Hemiscylliidae > Chiloscyllium > Chiloscyllium plagiosum. Next base: position 79,052,045 of record NW_028270176.1, read on the forward strand.
CACCATGTCTGTGTGGATCATGATGCCATTCCAAACTGATTCCATCTGCCTGTACATGATCCATATCCCTGCCAACCCATGCCTGCTTATCTGTCTGTCCAAATGCCTCTTAAACATTGTGATTGTTTCTGTTTTTACCATCTCTCAGGCAAGTACATTCTAGTCACTGACCACCTTCTGCATAATAAACTTGTCTGACACAACTCCCTTTTAACTTGCACAGATGTTGTTGAAAATGCTCAGCAGGTCATGCAGCATCTGTGAAGAAAAATCAGTTAATGTTTCAGGTCCGGTCCCCCTTCCTCAGAAATGTTAACTAATTTCTCTTCACAGATGCTGCTAGAACTGCTAAGCTTTTTCAGAAACTTCTGTTTTTCTTTCTGGTTTACAGCATCTGCTGTTCTTTCAGTTTTCATTTCCGTTAAACTTGCCCCCTCTCCCCTTAAATCTATGGCCTGTGGAATTGGTCATTTCCACTTGGAAAAGGATTCAGATTATTCACTCTGTCTGTGCCTCTCGGATCACTCCACAGCCACTGACTTTCCAAAGACAACAATCCAAGATTTTCCAACTTCTCCCAATCCAGGCAACATCCTGGTAAACCCATTTCCACCCTCTCCAAAGCCTCCACATCCTCCTTATAATGCGGTGCTCAAAACAGCACACAATACTGCAAAGGTGGCCTAATGACAGTTTTATATTCAGTCCCCTGACAGAAGAAGGCAAGCCTGCCATCCATCTCCTTCACCACATTCAGGGAGCTGTGAACTTGCACCTCTGTATATCAATGCTGCTCAGGGCGCTTCCTTTTAGTGTATACATTCCTTTTACAATGAGCCGCCCAAAACGGATCACGTCACACTTGTCTGAATTAAAACCTATCTGCAATTTCTCCGCATAACCTTCCAACTGATCGCGTCCTTGATGTTTCCTTTGACAACATTATTCACGATTCACAGCTTCTTCACTTTGTGCCATCTACAAACTTGCTAATTAAATCATTTACATTTTCAGGCTAATCATTTATATGTATTACAAACAACAGATGTCCCAGCTCTGACCCTTGTAGAACAGAGGCACTGGTCACAGACCTCCAGCCGGCAACATACCCCTGCACATCTGTTGCTGGGAGAAATATCAAAGAGGAGCCTTGAGTTCTGTGCTGAGCAGCACGACCAATGTTTATTCAGAGCTCCTTACTAATGCATGATGAAAGAGTTCCCTCTCTGGAATTCTGTGGCTCCCCCAGCCAAGTCCAGCATTTTGATGTGTTTCTTTCATTCGTTCCACTAATATTTCCCCCCTGACCCGATCTCCTGGGTTCGGGATGTCAGCTCGGATGTTTATGAGCTCCCTTTCCCAGTCTCTGATTCTCTGTCCGTCTGCAACTTCCCCTCTCAGCTCATGCAGTTGCTTTGTCAGTTCTTTCACAAATTGTTTCACCCTATCCTTGCCATTGTACATCTCCTGTCCTCCCATTACCATACCCTCTGGCAGCTGCATAGTCCATCCGGTCACTAATTCAAAGGGGGATTGCTCAGTTCCCTTTGCTGGGGTTGAAGTCAGTTTCATTAGGATTGTGGGGAGTACACTAACCCATCCCTGCCTGTCTCTGTCAGGGCCTTAGTCAGACTAGCTTTCAGTGTCTGTTTCATTCCTTCTCCTGTCCCTGAGCTCTGGGGGTGGTATGTGAGATGGGATTTCTGCTCAGTACCAAACAGGCCACAGAGCTGCTTAACTTAGTTTCCTGGAACGTGTGTCCCTTGGTCAGAATCTGCAGGGGAATGCTTCCGCCCACTGAGTAAACCTGTTTATTAAGACCCAGCAGGATTTCCTTCCCTGGGATTGGGATGGGGGTGTACATAAAATCCATCTGTAATTGTTCCGTGGGCCCCTGGGTCCCTACGGCTTCCTCCATTTTATCCTGATTGTTTTCCCTGGCTCACGCTGTGTACAGACTACACCCCTTTGACAAAACCTTCTTGTTCCAGAACACCCCTGTAGTTGATCATCCGATATTGCATTTTATCCTGCTCAATATGGGCCAGCCCATGATATGTTTTTAATAATGTTTGTCTTATACAGTGGCACTGCTGGATCATCCTATGTCCTATTACTGCCCCACCCTTTTCCCATTCCCGTTTCTCCTGCTGTAGGACTGTTTCTGGAAATGTCTTTAAACTTTCCTTTCTCGCTTCTGTAGCTACTGCCACTGCATCCTCCTCAAATGTCTGCACCGTTTCAGTAAGTATGCTCATCCATGTCACCAACTACCGCGTTGGTGTGGGGTTTCTACTTTCCTGTGAGCTCTAATCTTCATTATTGCTGCTTCACTGGGAAAGTTAGCTGCTTCCACTAACTCTCTGACCTGTTCTTCATGCTCAATGTGGCCCCCAGGCAGGGTGATGTACCTTCACCGAGCCCAGTCATGAACTATACCAAAGGCATGCTGACTGTGTGCATTTTGCCTCCCTCACCCCTGGTTAATGTCCGCGCTTCTGCCAGGGCTCGTGATGGTTCTCTATTTCTTGATAATTCCTCATAAAATCCCCACAATAATTAAACAATCCTAAAGTTTGCCTGATCCCTTTACGGTGTGTGGGTGTATAGTTTTATAATCATAGTTTTTGTTCCCGCTGGGACTGTTCCCTCTCCCTTCCTGATTTGATCTCCCCAATATGATGTCCTAGTTACGTCTCTCCCTACCTTCCCAGTTGCACTCGCTGTGCGTTAATTTTAAGCCTGGCCTGGTTAACCTGCTTCAATACTCTGTATAATATCTGGATATGTTCTTTCTTCACTGTTTGAGGTGATGAGGTGTTGGTAAGATCAGTGTGACTAAATCCATCAAACACACATCGGTGGGATATGCTGGAATATTGCAGGATCCCTGAGGTAATAGTATCCTGGTCGCCTGTTCTCCTCAGTCAGTAAACACCACTTTCATCTGCCATTCAATGTCCACAGGTATGGACCCAGACTATTTCCAGCTTCTGTCAATCTGTCACTCTCACAATTATTGCCCCCTCATTCCCAGTTTTGTTGAGATCCTGTTTGTGTGGGGAGTGAGAGGGCCCTCGATCTCTACAGGGTCGATAGATAACAACCCACTTTCTTGTTTGAGTTACGCACACCGCTGAGTTCGTCCGAGCAATAACCCACTAGATTCTTTGACTGTCCCAGTCTCCCTGCAATGTAGCTACTCTGGAGAGGTTGCCTCTCCTTTTCTTTCTGTCCCAGTCCTGGCCGGAGCATCCCCATGTTTAAATTCAGATGTTGATGTCAATAGTTGCATGAATAGGAGCAACTCCCAGAAGGTCCCTTCTTGAGTTTCACACCTCCATATCTGAATACATTTTGTCATACTCCCGGTCTACATCGGGGCAGGTTTGCTTCATCCAGCTTCCTAGGTTCCCTCTCCGACTGCTCTCATTTTAGTAATTGAGGGAGTGAGGGGTAAATGCTTATCGGTAACTGACAAAGATGCTCCGGTGTTAGCATCATGCAGTTTTGGCCCTTCAACAGCGCGTCAATGAATATTCATGGGCTATGCATATACTTAGGTGAACACAGGCCACTCACAATATGAACACCTATCTCTCTCTCTGTGCCTATATTCCTTGTCTATGTGCCCTTTCCTGCTTCCCTTGTAACATTGTGGGTCTGATTACCCTCCCTGTACTGCAGCTATTCCCCTGTGTTTCTGCATTTGCCTCAGCTCTCATGACGCAATTCAGAGTGTGGTTAGAATTATCTCCCACTGGGAGTCCCATGTTTATAATTACAGTTAAATAGGATCCCATGTCATCTTTTAAATACATCAAACCTATTTCATCATCACAGGTTGGGGTTTGGTAATCCCCTGTGGTCCTTACAGACCTCAGGCTTCCTCTCTGTATAATCCTCGATATTATCCTTGGGCCCCTGAGTCACCAAGGTTATTTTAGCCCATTCAGCCTGTCCCGTCCCCAGTGTGTCCCTGCAATATCTGTTAATGCCTGGAGACACTGATCGGCTGTACTCTGGGAGGAACCGGCTTGTACCCCATCCTCTCATTGCAGGGACAGTTTCTGTTGTACACTTCAGGGCATCTTGGCCCGAGGTAGGTTCCATACATCATCTTCGGTGAGACTGTGTACCTCTACTAATTCATCCATATTGTCCCAATAAGGCCCATTATTACCATTTCTCTATCAGGCTGGGTGTTCATTCACCAACATCTGTCGTTCAGCGGGTGAACGGTTCAGGTTTAGTTTCTGAAAGTTCCCTTTGTTGCTCCCCCCCCCACCCCCCCCCTCCTGTCTGTCCAAGTTTGAGCTTTGATGCCCAGCGATGCTATAGATACGGCCTTCTGGGCCTTATAGGGCGGTGGGTCATCCCACCCATTGCCGTCCCTCTGTCCATACGTAGAAGCTTTGTCATCTAACCCGTTCCTGCCAGTGTCACCATCCTCACTGCCTTCTAAGGAGAGCGGGGCACTAGGTACTTCCCCCACTGTAACTACCACCTGGCCCTTTAGCTTTAAGGCCTCACATCTGAGAGCCACCACCTTCACTTGTTCCTGTTTCTCATAATAATGTAACACATCCTGTCATTCCTTGAATAAAACAGAACAAAATGTGAATTTGGTTTGACTTGAAATATTAATAATTTGACATTCACTTCACTTATCTATAGAGGTGAAAATTGTACTGTGATTATTTAAGTGAATTTAACGTGATCATACAATGAAAGTAACTCTGATAATCAACGACAATGAATGAACTGAATAATATGTGATTATTTGTATCAGTTCTTGCATTGAAAATTCGATTTTATTTTAATGCTTGTCACCCATTACGTCATGCATTGTTATTAGGGAATAAAGTAATGGAAGGATATCAGAGAAAATAAATAGACTTTAATTTTAGCTTCACTACAATAATGAACCAATACAATATTTGGAAATACGGATAAACTACATAACAAAGTATCCAGTGTCATTATTGACATGAAAACTATTTTAGTTTGCAAGTTGTTTTGCTCTAAGAATAATTGGAAATGAATTGTGATTTGGAATTCACCATTTAAAATATATTTTGAAGAGAATAATCAGATGCATTTTTTTGGAGGAAATTAGGAATGGAAAAAAAATATATATTCATTGATATTAATAGTTTTTAAATGTTTAGAAGTTGACTGGGATTATTTGATGGAGAGAGGCTGCATGATTATAAAGAGCAATTCGCCTTTTTCATTGTATTGTTGGTTTCACGAGAATCTGTTGTGGTCTGAGCTCTTGTTGTGTGCAGTGGACTGTCACTAAAAGCTTAATTAACCTGCGAGTCCCTGATCAGGTTTCCTTTGTCTGTAAGTCAGTCTGTAACTGAGGTGAGCAACACACCTCCTTTTGTGAGGGGAAACAGATTCTCTTCAAAGGAAATAAGTGGCAGATCACTCTGAGAATGGGTTCTAGCACACACCATAGGCAGGGAAGGGTTTTTTTTTCTAAAGATTTCCAATCTCTATCTACAAATCTGATTTGTCAGTTTGTGGAGGATTCAGCCCCTTTGTTCAGAGCTGTTTTATACAAGCAGTTGGTTCATTATGTCTTTGCCAAGAATGTTGTTTACTTTTCCCTTTTACTGTGATTCTGCAGGTTAGAATATTCTGTGAGTCAATAATGGTCAATAACTGAACATTAAATGATTTTGTCTCTAACAGAGCAGTGGCCTTGTTTTCAGCTAATTATTCACTTTCCATTTCCTAGTTGTGTTGAATGTTCCAGAACCAGACTCTGAGCAATGTTTCCATTCACTTGTGTTGGATTCACTGACAGCCACATGGCCAGTCAGTTTCAGGAGTTTGAATTCAATAATCATCTAGAATTATGAGTCTATTGATGAAATTATTCTCGATTGTCAGGAAAAACACATCTCGGTCACTGATGTCCTTTAGGGAAAGAAGCTGCCATCCTTACCTGATCTAGTCTCCATGAGACTCCTGACCCACAGCAATGTGGTTGACTCTTACCTGCCCTCTGGGTAATAAATGCTGCCCATAGCCAGTGGCACCTACATCCAGTGAATAAATTTTCAACAAAGCTCTTCGTCCTGGGTCATGTGAGAAAGAAGCAGGAGGTGACCATTCAGCCCCTCAAGTCCACTCTATCATTCAATAAGGCCAGGCCTGATCTGTTAGTGATTGATGTTCCATCTTCCCCCAACGTCCCTTAGCAAGAATCTATCAACCTGTGTCTTAAAAAATATTAATTGAGCCCACCTTCTGGGGCAGAGAGTTCCAAAGTTGCACAGCCCTCTGTGAGGAAATAAACCTCCTCATCTCTGTCCTGAAAGGGTGAATCTAATTTTAACGTATGACCCACAAGAGGAAACATCCTTTCCACGTCCTCCTTACCAAACCATTCAGGATCTTAGATTCTTCAGTCATGTCATCCCTCACTCTCACAAACTCCAGCTGAAACAAATCCAGCCTGTCCAACCGATCCACATTTTATTACTGTCACGCCGGGTTGAAATGTTGTGTTGTGTTTATTATGCAGTGAATGCGTTGTTCCACACTGTGGGGTCTAAGAGTAAACGTGAGCCATACGAGCTTTCCTGTCTCACTGTGTTACATATATCTTACATCACTGTGGTGATCCCATCCTTCCCTACATCATATAACCAAAAAGAATGGCAGAGAGAGATCAAGAAACGTTGTTAGAAAATTTGTTGTCGCCTAAAAGGTACTTGGTCTGTTTGTAGAGATTGCATTGTAGTTGAAGTAACCAGTTAATGAAAAGTTACTGACAAAATATTTTAAGTGGAGTTGCTGCTGGTGATGGAAATGCTGCTGGTTGGTATAAGAGAAGGCTGGGTTGAATACTGTACTGATGAGAAAGTTGGGCAGGGTAACCTTTTATCTTTGTCAATAAGAAGAGGCAGAGATTGCAGCGAGGACAGCGTTGGAGCTGTTTTGATCTTGGAGACATTATTTTAATATTTATTTGATGTGATTTGGTTGTCACTGGCTGGGCCCAGCATTTATTGCCCATCCCTAGTTACCCTTGAGAAATTGGTGGTGAGCTGTGTTCTTGAACCGCTGCAGTCTAGCTGCTGTGGGATCACCCACGATGCCATTGGGGTGGGGATTTCCAGGACATTCACCCACCGACAGTGAAGGAATGGCGATATATTCCCAAGTCAGGGTGGGTTAGTACCTTGGAGGGGATCTTGAAGGTAGTTGTATTTCCATATAGCTGTTGCCCTTGTCCTTCGAGATGGAAGCGGCCATGGGTTCCTTGAGTGTTGTTAGAGCTGCACTCATCCAGGCAAGTGGGGAGTATTCCATCACACTCCTGACTTGTGCCTGGTAGCTGTTGGGCAGGCTTTCAGGAGCCAGGAGTTGAATTACTCTTGTAGCCACTGTGTTTATGTGGTGAGACCAATTCAGTTTTTGATCAATGATTATCCCCAGGATAGTGTTGATAGTGGGTGTTCAGTGATTGTAACAGCATTGAATGTCAAGTGATGGTGGTTAGGTCATTTCTTATACGTGATGGTCACAGCCTGCATTTGTGTGGCATGTATGTTACTTGCCCCTTGTCAGCCCAAACCTGGATATTGTCCAGATTTTGTAGTTCTTGGGGTTGGACTGCTTCAGTACCTGAGGAGTTAATTATTTATCAACGTTCAATAATTACAAAATTATGCAAATTCCTTTTTCTATCAAATGTCATGGACTGTATCTTGTGGTCACTCTGATATTCACTTTCATTATCTCCTTATTTTCTTCCTAATTCAGACACAAATGTTTGAACATCGATCAGGATAAAATTAAATAAATTAAAAACATACGTTTCTGCATGTAAGCTAATTGAATGAAATACATTACTTCTGTATTGTTTGCATTTTGATCAAAAGTCATTTCTTTTCAATAATTACTGAATGGCTCATTTATTGTCCTCAATCCATCAATCTAGCTGTTATATTTTAGTCTTCAGTTTACCGATCTTAATGATGTCTAATCAACATCAGAGCAATGTGCTTTTAAAATATTGAGTCAACTTATTTGTTCAGATTACAACATTTATTATGAATTCATTATCCTTATAATAATTACAGAATAATTTGTTTGTCTTTCTAACGTGTATAGTCAGATCCATATTTTAATTTAATCCATTGTTTCATTTAATCCATTGCAGCAATGCTATTGTTTTCAGGTCAACTATCCCACAGTGGAACCAATGATTTTGCATCCAACACGCTTTGAAAACTGACTTTTGTTCATTTGAATAATCACAGCAATCTCAGCCTTATACATTCAGAGAACTGTAATTACTTTTCACTGCAATGATTGCTGTTCATGTCTACACATTGCACAGTCACATAGTAACATTAAATATCTCCTTCCTTAAAGTGCACTGATACATTTTCAAAAATCTATGTATTGTTAATATGTAATTATTGTTCAGTTCAGTAAGAGGTATAAATGTGCAATAATAGCTCAGTACATGAACTGATGTGAATATATTGCAGTGTGCAAACTCTCAATCATTGTGAATATCAATTTTTATTTTAACCATGGAAACACAGTTGAATTAATTCAATTATATTTCACTTTAATGCTCGGATTCATTGTATTTCTAATCACAATAAGAGTGAACTATTTCATGTGACACAATTATTTAAAATTTATGTCACTTTTTCATGGAGAGAAAATAGAATCAGCACCAGTTTTTGCTTTCCTTTACCCAGCACAGTCAAGTTTGAATTGTAAAAAGTTAGACTGATACAGCACGGAAACAGGTCATTCAGCACAACTTGGCATTCCGGCCAGATTTCTGAAACTAAACTAGTCCCATTTTCCTGTGTTTGTCCCATATCCCTCTGGATGTTTTCTATCCATGTAACTGTCCAAATGTCTTTTAGATGTTGTAATCGTACCAGCTGCTGCCTTTCCTCTCATAGCTCATCTCAAAATGCCAAACACGCGTTGTGAAAAGAGTTGCCCCTCAGATCCCTTTTAAAACTTTCCCCCTCACCTTAATAACATTCATACTTTAATCAGTGACCTGAAGCAAATAAATTCAAGATATTGTGATCATTATAATGAACAACAGAAACCAGTTGAGAAAATGTTGGATTGAAAAATAATTCAATTGACACTTAGATATTTTCAAATCAACTCTGAGGTGCTTTGACACATCTCTGTTTAAGGTGGGAATTGAACGCCTGCCTTCTGTTCTATTAGTACAGACATTACCAGAGCCCTCCATAATGTTCCCATGCAGGAAGGGCAGGACTATAATCACATACTTACTGTGGTTACTCTCAGGGAAATCTGCTCAGATATTTATTGTGATAATTGGACTAGGATTGTATTAGACAGTTCCAGTGTGTAATGGATAAAAAGAATTAGTAATTTCTAATAATGATGGAACGAAGCGACAATGATCTTAAATAAATATAAGTTTCATGATAATCAAATAATTCAATATGTTTGAAGCAGTTATTCACATACATAAATTAAAATTAAACTGCTTTGTAAAGCACATGATTTGGAAATAAAGCATTGGTCATTCAATGTGACTACTCAGCGAAAGACAACTTCCCTCAGTTTCACAAAATTGTGATTTCTAAGAATTCAAGATTTATTGTAAAAGAATAGATCAAACATTTGTTAATTCAGGTTTGTGTACACAAGAAACACATGAAATTTAAATAATGTTTAATGTGAAAAATGGTTAGCTCTTTTGTAATAATCAGAAATATAGAAATGTTAGCATTGAAGTGAAATACAATCAGTACAAGAATGCAAAAAACTGTGGATGCTGGAACTCAGAAACAAAATCAGTAATTGCTGGAAAACAACTCAGCAAGTCTGGCAGCATCTGTGGGGAGCATTCAGTGTTAATACTTTGGGTCCAGTGACCCTTCCTCAGAATGTATTTTTGCTCACAGCCAATTCAATCCAACTAAGTTTCCACACTGAAAATTATTTTGCTAAGACTAAGAGATTGTAGAGTGCAATATTGTTTGTCAGTTGATGTATTGAGCCATTGTTCCACATCGACAGCTGGATATATTGCATTTAAACAATGATTACCAGTTAGACATTAGCAATAATTAGTTTTAAAATGGCTGAAACCAACTTTAAGGTTGATAAGAAAATCCTCATTGCAATGTAACTGTGCAGTATATCGGAAAAAACTGAAATATTGAAGTGAAAAATAATTAGCCATCTATTAATTGATAAGGCTGATTAATAATCCTTCCATTAATATGAGAATTCAAATGAAAGAGAATGAGATAGTTACTATGAGTGTTGGGTGAGAAAACGTTAGTTAATTGCAGGTGTGTTGACCTGAAAATAATATTAATATTTCATTATGACACTGGCATTAAAAAATAATGGATTCAACTAAAATGAGAATCTCATGATGGCGTGAGAATTGAAATGACAATTAAATTAGATTAGATTAGATTACTTTACTTACAGTGTGGAAATAGGCCCTTCGGCCCTACAAGTCCACACCGCCCCGCCGAAGAGCAACTCAAAATACTCCTACATCTACCCCTTATCTAACACTACGGGCAATTTTAGCATGGCCAATTCACCTGACCTGCACATCTTTGGACTGTGGGAGGAAACCGGAGCAGCTGGAGGAAACCCACGCAGACACGGGGAGAATGTGCAAACTCCACACAGTCAGTCGCCTGAGGCGGGAATTGAACCTGGGTCTCATGGCGCTGTGAGGCAGCAGTGCTAACCACTGTGCTATAATGTTAGCACTCAACACTTAAAATGATTCAATATATTCAAAACAGTTTGTACTGGATATTCATTAAGATCAGTAAACTGAGAATTAAAATATTGGGTTAATGTGAAAACAAAAATCACAACTTCAGAGATTATTCATCAGAATTGTTATGTCATTGAAAAAAAAACTTATTTATTCAAGAATTCTGCATTTCCCTCATTTTCTGTCTTTTTTCCACAGGGATCTATACTGGAACCCTTCTTTTCACGATACAAATATATAGAAGTGACATGAATTAAAATCTAATTGGGTGTGTTAATAAGCTTGCAGACGATACAAAGTTCAGTGCAGTTGTGAATAATGTAGAAGGTTGTCAAAGAATGCAGCAGGAAAAAGATAAACTGCAGCTATGGGCAGAGAAATTAAAGATAAAGCTTAATCCATACAAGTATGAGGTGTCTCACTTTGGGAGCTCAAATGTTAAGGAAAAATAGATAGTTAATGGCTGGACCTTTGAACAACAAAGTCTTGGCATTCAAGACCATGGCTCCCTGAAAGTGTCCATGCAAGTAGATAGGGTGGGAAGGAAGGCAAATGGCATGCTTGCCTTTATTGGTCAGGGAACTGGTTACAAGAGTCAGGATATCATGTTGCAACATCATAAGACTTTGGTTAAGGCGTCCTTGAAGTATTGTATTCACTTCTGTTCGCCACATTACAGGAAGCATATGGAGGATTTGGAGAGGGTACAGAGGGCATTTACCAGGATGCTGCCTGGATTTGAGAGGCGAGAAAAAACTCAGGCTGCTTTTTTGTGGAGTGGCGGTTGCTGGGGGAAAAATTGATTGAAGTCTATACAATCATGAGATACATAAGTAGAGTTGTCAGTCAGGAAGTTTCTCACCAGAGTTGAAACATGAGAACTATGAGTCATGCATTTAAGGCTAGGGGGAAAAGTTCAAGGGGCATGTGAGGGACAATTGTTTTTTACACAGAGACTGGTAGATATCTGGGATGAACTTCAAGGGTTGGTGGTGGAGGCAGATACATTAAGGCTATTTAATGTTCATTTAGATAATTTGGATGGATATGGATCAAGGGTCGGCAGAAGGGATGAGTTTCTTTTGCATTATGTTCAGCATAACGTTATGGGCCAAAGGACCAATTCCTGTGCTGCACAGATCTTTGAGAGAAAACTAATGTCTCACTCATATGACATTTAATCTAATCAATATTTAGCCACTGGTGTCAGAAATAGAAAGAAAATAAGTAGAGAACGAACTTGACTATAATCTAAAGTTAGAGTCAATGACATTTACAGAGGTTTTTTTTTATTTTTTTTTAAATTATAAGATTAATAACTTTGGAGATGAGTTGAAACCATTTGTAGTTACTGATGTACTGAGCCTTTTTAAACTGAAGATTGGACTAGAAACCTGTTAGAAAACTTGAAAATATTCAGTAAGGTGTAATGCATATCATAATATTATCCATTGATTATTACTGCCAATACTACAATAAAAAAAATCAGGTCTACACCAAAAAGCATCGATTTTCCATCCAATGCCCATTGGAAATATTGGAATACTACTCATTTTAAAATTAAAGTAATCACAGCCTCATCGATTAAGAGACATCTAATGACATTTCACCAATAATTACTGTTTATTTCAAACAAACAGCATTGGGAAGTTTCTTATTAACATGCAGTTCACTGACAGCATACTAATAATTTAGTTATTGCTAATATCTAACCACTGATCAATCCAGTAAGGGATAGAAAAGTGGAATTATGGCTCAGTACATCAACTGATGGAAAGATATTGCAGTGTTCACTCTCCCAATTATTGTGAATATCGATGTAAATTTTGATTGATTTGATTATATTTTTGTTCAACACAAAGATTTATTGTAATTCTGATCACAGTAAGATTTAAATATTTTAAAGCTTAAAAAATTAAATTTGTGACATTTTTTGTAAACAAAAAAAAATACAATTTACAGGTGTTTGCTCTTTCCTTTATCAATCAGAATACATTTGGAATTGTTGCAAGTTATACATTTGTGGAAGGAAGAGAAGATGTCTGCAGCTGAATAGTCACAGTGAATGACCTTTTCTTCCGATTCCGTCCGACTGCTAAACATTCTCATTATCTTTTTCTTTATAAGAAAAACTGCTTTAAACGTATTCAGCATTGTATTTTTTATGAATTTACAATAAGCTCATGATATGTCGATTTATCTTTCTTCCAATTATTCTGATATTAATATGTAAGTAAGAGCATATGTGCTTAGTACCGTCATTATTGTGAATTACTAGTTCATTCTCAGTCCATTACACAGAAACAGCCTAATTAGTTCCCAGCCCAATTATCGGAATGAACACTGGTTAGTTTTCATTTGAGTAATCCCAATTGATAATAATCCCACCCTTCCTTGTTGGGAAGATCATGAAAGGCACTTGTGTAGCTCTAGTAGTGTGTCTCCTAAGAGACCAGATAACCAGATGCAGAGCCATAGCCTTGAAAGCTAGTGCTTCCAAATAAACCTGTTGGACTATAACCTGGTGTCATGTGATTTTTAACTTTGTCCACCCTAGTCTAATACCGAGATCTCCAAATTATTTTTGCACAAAGGAATTCTCGTAATTTTTAAAAGAAAATATGACTTTAATTAAGATCTTTAACACACGATTATTAATCCCTTCCTATATTAATATAATATAATTGTAATTGAAAAGAAATGCTCACTGAACACGGCGCATACAACCACACAAATGTCTTCCTGGTCATCTAATTACTGCTCAAGAGAAAAAACCTGAGTAAATATCTTATTGTTTCTGAGAACAAGAATCACAGTAAACATTTGGTGAGCAGTTCCATCCAATAAATGCACTTGATTTCTTACATTTCACTTCAGTAATTGCACACGAAATATTTCGCTAAAACCAATAACAATGAGCGAGGACGCTAACATCAGCATACATAGATTTCCAATCCAGTTGAAGTATCACAAAATAAAATAATGTATTTTGGCTTAGTACAACCTGTAGGTGAAAACATTTTGAGCTCGCACCTTAAAAATCTTTATCTGCTTATTCAGACAAAATAGTGAAACTTGGCACTGTAAATTTATTTTGACTTTCACTCACGAAAATACTCATGTGAATCGCTTCTCATTTTCTTCCTAGTTCTGATATAAATGTCGAAATATTTACAATAATAAAACTTTAGGAATAATAAGTGTTCTTTGCAAGGACGACATGAAGATGTTCCAGGTCCTCGAATTACTGTTGAGTAGAATACTCTTCATAAGGGTCTTATTGTCTCGAGCCGATGTTTTCTGTGACTGGTATTTTTTTGACTAGTGACTGATGTGTTTTCAAATCATGTGCACTGCAGAAGGATTTTTTTAATTTTCAATTTGTTATGAGCAAAAACACTGCTTTGAACATGCTGATTTTTTTTACTCCTAAGTTATTTATCAATGTACAATCATCACAAAATTATGGAAGTTCCCTGTATCTTAGGTTCACTGTCATACGCACTTTCACTATCTACTGATTAACTTCCTACTTCTGACAGGAATGGCCAAACATTGGTCATGAACAAACGTATATAAGTTAAAAGCACGTCTGAAGAAGCAAACCAATGGATGGAAGCATGTCATTCTTGTAATCCTGCATGTTTGACCCAAAAGCAATTCTGCTGAATAAGAACTGAATGGATCATTTTTGTGAATCCATAAAGCTAGCCATTATATTGTAATCCTCAGTTTACCGATCTTAATGAATATCAAATAATCATCACAGCAAAGTGCTTTTAGAATATTAAACCAATTTATCTTTTCAGATTATAATGTTATTTTTCCAGTCACTGCCATTACATTAATTGCACAATTATTGGAGTTAATCTTTCTAACAAATATAGTGAGAATCGTATTTTAATTGCATCAATTGTTTCTGACTACGAACACTACAATATAAAAATCGATTTACTGTTCAGGTGAACGATCCTATATTGCAACCAATGACTTCCCATTCGATGCCTCATTGTAAATATTTGATGATTGCTCATTTGAATGATCACGGTAATCTCAGCCTGAAGCGTTCAGAGAACTGTAATTACTTTTCATTAGAATAATTCCTGGTCGTTTCTCCACATTGTTCAGTGAAATAATCAACTAAGATTTCTCAGTATTCTTAAATTAACTGATAGAATTTTGACAATCCAATTGCTGCTATTATCTAATCATTGTTCAATATAGTTCAGGGCATATCTGTGGAATATGGCTCATGTATGAAATAATGTAAAGATTTGCAATGTGTGTTGTAAATATCAATTTTTATTTTAACTCTAGCAAAAGTTGAGTTGACTTAATCATGTTTTGCTTACATGTTAACATTCACTGTATTTATAAACGCGGTACAAGGTAATCATTTTTCATGGAACAAAATCATTTAAAATTCTTGCGACGTTTTGAAGTACAACAAAGGGAACTAACATCTCTATTGTTTCATGAAATAGTCACAATATATTTTGAACTTTGGGAAGTGAACATTTCTGGAAAGAAGGGAAGTTGTCTTCAGATGAATAGTCGCATTGTGTGACTAATTCATTTATTTTCCTATTCATTTATGTTGCAAAATCATTTTAATTTTCTTTTTATTCTGTGAAAACTTGCTTTGAACATATGGGACTATTTTATTGATCTTTGTTCATCAGTGTACAATGATCAAATGATTAGGCATTTTTTCCTATCATGGATCTTCATGAGATTCATATTTAATTAAAGTCTTATTGATTTGTTACATCATTACTGTAAATTACTAATTCATTTTGTCAGTTCAATACACACAAGAAATATGTAACTAATTCCCATACAAATTATTACAATAAACATCTGATTCGTTTTCATTTGTGTTGCCACAGTAAGCATGTGAATATGGTCCTACCCTTCCGGGGTGGGAAAATTATGAAGGGTCCTTGTAGAGCTCTGACAGTGTCTCTGCGACAAAATCAGGAGGAATGATTTAAATTCCCATCTTCAGCAGAGATGTGTCAGAGCGGCTCCAAATATTCCTGAGAAAATACCTGAGCGTCGACTGAACTGCTTTTCAAAACAACATGAAATATACTTCAATCTGCTGTGCATTTCAATCACCACCATATCTACTACTTATTTTCTTCAGGTCACTAATAAAGCGATGCATCTAATTCTGCTGGTTCGAAATTCCTTGGAAAAGTAGTTGAGAATGTTGAAATCTTAAAGTTGGAAGAGTCTAAAAAATGATACTCACTGTTTTTTTTTTTCTGTTTGAAAGAACCTAGTTCAGACATTTCAAGCACATAACTCCTTATTCCCCAGTATTATAAAGATGAAAAAATAAACAGTCGAAATTCCTCTTCAGCAAAATAACCAAATGCAACTTCATATTATTCATTGGTCAGTTGATCACCTACAATTGTAACTAAAAATTCAATTCATCTAAATATTGTTATGTGCTTTGAACAAATTAAATTTCTTATTACTATTCATTCATGAATTATCAGGAATTTGTTTTTATTTTCCATCCACCTATTCATAATTCATAAGATTGATATGCTTTCAAAATATCGACGTGCTCATTTGAACATTTAATTTGTCTCTCTCTCACTTATCTCACTTCGTGCATGATAGCTTCAATTCATTTTGCTAATCAACTCTACGAAACTTAAAAATGTTGTTGACTTTACTTATTTTGTGTGAGGAAAACAATGGAGGCACACCCATCTGTTCTTAAGCTCAAATAACACTAAATTTTAAATTATTGAAAAGACTACACTGGGGCAAAAAGAACGATTCTTCATCTCAAATATCACATTAAATGACAGTTTTTCAAATCATGTGACCTCTAAAAGGATTTGTATTTTAATTTCATTATAAGAAAAAAAAATCTGCTTTGGAAATGTTAGAATCTGTTTCTTTTACTTTCAGCATTAGTTGTCAATGAACAATAAAACGTAATTATCAGTCATTTTGAGCAAAATAATTTTCTGACCCAAATGTCATTAACTCGACCTTTTGTTCACAATAGTACTCACTTTCCCGGTCTAATTATTATTTCCTTATTCTGACATAGATATCTAAACATTTATCATGATAAAAATTAAGTAAATAAATATGACTCGCCAAACATCCCCAATGTTGAACTGTGTCAATTGTTGCTGAGTTTTTTTTAGAATTATTAAAGCAACTTTTTATATATTAATTTTCTGTTTATAAATCTTAATTATTACGCAATCGACGTCAGAGCAAAGTGCTTTCAAAATATTAAGTTAATTTATCTATCAATATTCTAGAAACAATGAACAATTATAATAATTACACAGCACTTTGTGCTTGTTACGAAGTCTAAGTTAATGTGTTTTTAATATCTTCCATATTTCTTATTGTGAATGCTACAATATACAAACCTGTTTGGTCGGGCCAATACACCCAGAAAAGACCAATAACTGCCCTTGCGACATCCTTTGTAAATATCTGACTTTTGCTCATTTGAAAGATCACAGTCATCACAGTCATTGATATTCAGAGAACACCAGTTACTTTACACTGCAATATTTCTCTTCATTTCTGCACATTACTCAGTGGAATAGTAAGATGAGATATCCCCTTATTGTTAAATTCATTAATAGTAATTTCAAAATCAATTTGTTGCTAATATCTAATAATTGTTCAATTTGGCAAAGGATGTAACTGTGGAATTATGGTTCCATATAATAACTATTACAAGGACATGTCAATGTAAAATCTCTCAATCATTATGAATATTGCTTTTCATTTTAAACTTGGAAACACTTTTGAAATGATTTGTGTGTAATTCTCTTCTATGTTAACATCACAATAATGGTTGAATATTTTTCATGTGCAAAATTATTTAAATTCCGATGAATTTTTTTGAAGTACACAAAAAAAGGATTGACATCTTTCTTGTTTCATTAAACAATCACAGGAAATGGTGGCTTCTTAGAAATCATACATTTTCAGAAAAAATGAAAGTTGTCTTCAGCTGAATAGTCACATTGACTGACTAATTCATCATTTTGTTCCAATTTACGTGTAGAACAAAAAGATTTTACTTTGCATTTCATAAAATGAGAAACTGTTATGAACAAATAGAATGATTGTATTCATTTTTGTTTATCAATTTACAGTAATCACACAATTCTGTCAAGTTGTCATTCTGCAAATTATCATAAAAATCATATTTAATTAAGACATCTGTTACCTCCCATCATTATTGTAAATTACTATTTAATTTTCAGTACATTACACACGGGATCCATCCATTTAATTCCAATCTAATTATCACAATAAACATCTGATTAATTTTCACTTGAGTGACCACAGTGAGCATGTGATTATACATCTGCCCAGCCTGATTGGGAACATGATGAAGGAATGTTGTGCAGCTCTGATAGTGTCTCTGTTACCAGACCAGGAGGTACAGTTTCAATTCCCATCTTGCACAGAGTTGTGCCAGAGCGGCTCTGAATGTTGATTAGAAAATATCTAAGAATCAATTGAATTGCCTTTCAGTTCAAAATTAGATTAGCTTCCATCTGTTGTTCATTCCAATAATCACAGTATTTGCTATTTATTTTGTTCAGGTCACTAATAACAGAATGTATCTAATTCCACTCAATCATTATTCGTTGGAAAATATTTGAGAATGTTGCAGTCATACAGATGAAATATACATAGTAATGATATTCATTGATTTTCTTTTGTTCTGAAGAGCTGAGTTCAAACAGCACATAGAACTTGATGCTCCCGTGCTATAACAATGAAGAGAAAAAATAAATTTCTTGTTCAATAAAATAAACAAATGCCAATTCCTTTTATTTATCAATTTTTAGTTATTGATCTGTTTCAGAATTATGTGAAATTTGTTTTAGTTTTCCACTCACCTATTTATATAGAATGTCAGATCGAACTGCTGTGAAAATATCCAAGTGCATTCATATGAAAATTGACTTTGCATATTTATCACTGTGGGATATATGTAAAGCAGTGTTACTTCTGGAATCATAATTGTTTATTTAAGGTAAATGAACTCGCACCAGTGTATAATTGTTTCAGCCAAGAGCTGAGTTAACAAGAATGAAAACTATGTGAAGGAAATATATAATTGCTTTTGCATTAGCTAAAATGTGCATACAAGAATGAAATGCGTCTGCAAATAATGGTAGATGTTACAGTCAAATAGATAAGATGCTGTGAGGGGAGGGGGTGTAGGTTAAGCGAGACATGCCTGTACAAACAGTTACAAGCATCTGTTTCCTGCTTCAGCAGAAACAAAAAAATTCAAAAGATCATCAGGCTAGGTGTAAATAAAGAATAAAAGGAAATATTGCTTTGGTTAGCACGTAAACAGATGGCAGTGAAGAAGGATAAATAACAATAAGACCACCGAGGGAGGTGGTCAAACGGCCTTGTGAGGGCAGAGTAAAACATTTTGTCGTGGACGAGGCCGAATGAGTTCAGAGAGAAACAGCCAGGTTTAGATTAGAAATAGTTGTAAACAGTGAAAGAGCAATGGGAGGAGGGAGGAGAAACGAATTTCATAAATATTGTGTACTCGTTAAATTCAGTGTGTGTGTGTGTGTCGTGTGGACAGTGGACACCACACCCCTCTTGCAATAGCGTAATAAACGATACTACTGATTCAGATCTTGTTCCGGACTGAAGTTTTTGAAGTGACTGAACTTCGTATCTCACAATCACTTATCTCATTTATTGCATGATGTCTGAAGTGTGTTTTGCTCAGCAATTCTATCAACTATTTTAAAAGTCTAATCTTAAATAAGATCCTTAACACCCAGTTATCAATCTATTCCTAATTCATGTAAATATCTCAATTTTCTTGAAGTCAATGTTCACACAAAACAGTGCACATAAAGCGACACAAAGATATTCATCATCAGCTGATTACTGTTCAGTGGAATAACCTGAGTATCTTATTGTTCCTGAGACTAATGACAACAGTAAGCATTTGTTTACGAGACCATGCAGTAAATGCATTTGATATCTGATATTTCAGTTCAGTTGTTAACGACGATTTATGTTGTTTAAAACAATAATTCTAATTTATCATGGATATTGACTGTAATACAATAACACTGGAAACACTTTTTTAACTATTCTAACAATCTTTAAGCTCCTCTTCTGTTGTGAGTGTGCAAGAGACAATTCAAATTATAACCATTTTTGTTGCCAATTCACCAAATGCTACTTTTTGAATTTATGAACTTCTTACATATTTGCAAAAAGGTTAGTCTTCACTGTATGTCATACTAAAAGACTGCTTTTTCCAATCATGCGTGCTGCAAAATGATTATTGCTTTCATTGCATTGTAAGAAAAGAAGTGTTGAATTTTTTGTTGTTTCAATTCCAACATTATTCATCATTCTACAATAATGACTCAATTATTACAATCGCGTTATATACCACCCAGCAGTGACTTCATTGTTTGTTTAGTTTCATGCTGTGAGAAACAAAAGCTCACTCACTTTAATAATTTCAGTCCGAGACAAATATCTGAACAACAGCGTCGTTTTATTTATACACCTATAGGTGGGTGCTTTGTCTAATTACCAGGTAAGGCAATGCCAAAATGCACAGTATATCCCAAAAAACGCTTGCAATTTATACTGTTTTATCCCGTATGTTTTCCTTATTCCATTGTCTGTTCCCTGCTTCGCTTACGTCACTCATTTCCTTAAGACTTATCCCACAACTTCTGTTTATCCTGTCTTGTCCGTGACAAACTCTTATCTCTGACTCCCATAAGGGTGTTTGACGTCAGTCTACCGTAGATTATTGATTAGGCATATCTTTTGTTCTATCAGCATCTATTTCCATCCAGAGGCCACTTTGACCTCTTTGATTAGGGTTTGTTCCTGTGTCTCCGTGTAAGGGGGAAACAGATGCTTTCCTGTTTGCCCATATATCCACCATTGTTCTGTATTCACGTCTCATGCTAACATATCCTTTCTTTTTGCTGAATATGTATTTTCTCATTCCTGTTCTGTATCAGAATTTATACTTGCAGAAATAACATTAATTCATTTATATCCCACAATTTCCCCTTTTTCTTTTCATTACTATCTGTTATCTTCTGCATTTTTGTCTCTTTTTTTTAAAACATTGTTCCCAAAATTCGCAAGCATCATTTCAGAGATTTCATCCATCTTAGTCTCACTCATCTCCTTATTATTTAGTTGATAAAATTCCTCTGTCTGATTCCCCTCAGGGGCATTCGTTTCACCAAGGCTGTTTCAATCAGCCTCTGGGTGAGCCCTCGTATACAGGGTATGACACAACAGCCAATGGCCACCAATACCCCGACTACTACTATCAGGGAAGTAAGGATAAAAACCACCACCCCCTTTCTCTGCTAAAATCATATCAAGGGCTATTCTGTTTTCCCATGCCATCCTACTCGTCACATCAAGCTGTTCTGATATTCCTTTAACCGCCTCTCTTGTATAATTTTATAAATCGCTGTTGATATAAAAATGTAATTTATCCAATCTACATTTTTATTAATTGTTGCCCACCAAAAGAGACCTGACTCAAAGCCTGCTGCAATCTGGTTACGAGCTTTGAATTCAGGTACTCCCCTAGGGACTCCTACCGAATCAAGATAAATCCTGTCATCAAAAGAAGTATCTAACAGTAATCTCTTACCCCTTCCCTTTTTCCCTACTATCTTTTCCTTCTCAAATGCCAAGGTAAATGGAATTGCCAATTGTACAATTGCACATATCCCTTTCCAATCCGGAGGGAGGGTGGGTCTCAATATTTTTCCTCCACAGTACCACCACAGATCCGCTCGGGGAACCTTTAATGCTGAGTAGTTCCCTCCCTTCTTCGTTTCGGCAACATTCTTAATCTCTGTACATAATTTCAGCTCGCCAAAATGTCTCGACCGACTCGTACCTCGCCTGTGCACACATGACGTGTGATTTCCAACTGCGGCGGAAAATGTGGGGGGGAACTTTTGCATCTTTCTCCTCCAAGGGAGGGAACATCAGAGATAGGGAGGTACAATTCCTATCATTCCATGCAGTCGCATCCTGATACAGGGCTATCATACATTTCATGCCCTTCCTGTCTCGCTTCCACCCGAGCAGAAAGGGAACCACCTGGGCCACTGGCCTACCGGAGGCACATCCATAGCAATTGCTCTTATTCAGACTTTTTACAGTATACTTTACCCATTCAACCCAGGCATTTGCATCCCCGTATCCAGTCTCTATCTCGATGGTCTGTTTCAAATCCTTTACCTCTATAATTTTTACTACTTTAGGATCATCAGGAGGGGTGAAAGGTTGTATCTCATTACCCAGTAATTCTACCCGTTTTCCCTGTCCTACGCTAATTCGAAAACACCAGCCCACAAACTCCTTCCCATTTACTTTCATTTCAATCCCAAATGTTTCATTTAATTGTACCTCATAAGTGCCACCCCCCAAAACTGCTTCGTGCCATGTGGCTTTCCTTATCATTAAATATATGGGGTTACACTTTTTATCGGGACAATCGCGTGCTGGTCGGAAGGGGGCCCGGTGTATTGTGACAAGACCATTATACCAGGTACCATCCCCGAGGCCATCCCCATAGGACTTAAGATGTATCTCTGAGTTGCAGTATTGTTTCTGATTAGCTACATTCCCACAATTTACTAAGCTACATACATCAGTGTCTATTACTGGTGGATTATCAGACTCCGGAACCATTAATAATACATATGAAAATGATATTTGACAAAATCCTAATACCAAGAGGGCTAGCATCATGACTCTAAACATTCCCATCATTCTAATCATTATGCTAAAACACAAAAAGGCTTAATATACAATCTTACAGAAATAATCCCGCGCTCACATCGCCACTGTATAGTCAGTTACTCAAAGTCTCTTTAGTCTGAGTTTCAGCGGGTCTTGCGTTGATTCGGCTGTCCAGACTTCTTCCTCAACTGGAGGGTCCACTGGCCCTTTGATCCGAATGTAGTGAGTCCAGCCTTTCTCCGCCGTCCTTATTGCCGTTTCGGTAGTCAAAAGAGCCTGGTACGGCCCTTCCCAGTCTGGCTGCAGCTTAGTCTCTGTCCATGATTTTACTAAGACCCAATCTCCCGGCCGGATGGGATGAACAGCAAATTCAAGGGGCGGAGTCTGTGCCAATAGACCCTGTTTTCTGAGGAAAGATAAAGAGGAGGACAAGCCCAGTATATACTTCTTTAAAAACAAATCTTTAGTTTCGGGAATTGGCAATTCTCCCTGCGTTCCCAGATAAGGTAATCCAAATAAGATTTCATAGGGGGATAGTCCCAAATCTTTCCTCCGCCAAGGGACAAGCCCAAAAGGCATCCTTTAAATCTATCACACTAAACCATTTGTGGTCATGAGGGATCTTACTTAATAACGTGTTGGGGTTTGGCACCACTGGGTGCCTGATCTGTACTATTCGATTTAATGTTCTCAAATCCTGCACTAATCGATAAGTTCCATCAGATTTCCGCACTGGTAGAATTAGGGTATTATAAGGAGACATACATGGCTCCAACAGTCCATCTCTAATCAGTCCCTCAATTACTGGCTGCAGTCCTCGTTTACCTTCTATGGAAATAGGGTATTGTCGTTCACAGATAACGTCTCCTTTCCATTTTAAATTTATTAAAAGGGGAGGGATCTGTAGTTTTCCACGATTCCCTTCTCTAGCCCATACAATAGGTTCTACCTTTCTCTCTGCATCCTCTGTCAACATCGCCAGTTGTACAACTAATTCTTTTTCCTGAATTCCAATCTCCAGTCCGAAAAGGATAATTAAGTCTCTACCTAGTAAGTTGCTTCCTATATCAGGGATATACAGTAGTTTCTCTGTGACCCTATCCTTAGGACCTTCTATCATCATAGGTTCAAATACTGGAACAGTAAATCCTTCCCCTTTTACCCCTGAAACAAAGAAACAATAATTGACCGTGTCGACATTTCTACCTTCTTTGTTTTAAAATTCACCAATGACCGTGCTGCCCCCGTATCTACTAGGATGACTGCCTCTTCCCTACAGGGTCCGACCTTCAAGTTTATCAAGGGTTCCTGGTGGGCCCCCGAGGGCAGGAACCCCTGACACCCCTATTCTTCATCATAATTCATAAGCGGAATTGCCCTTTCTTCCCTTTGTAGATCAGGACACCCCCGCTTAAAATGCCCTATCTTTCCACAATAATAGCATCCTGCCTGTGGAGACTTCCATCTCTGCCCCTGTCGCTCAAACCCTCTATCAAATGTTTCTCCTTGTCCTCTCCCTCTTCCTCTTCCTCTCTGTCCTACATGCTGCCTCCTGCCGCTCCGTTTGCTCACTATTGGTTCCATTCTTTTCTTAATTACCTCATCCACTGTAGTTCCCGTCATTTTCGCCTTCTGTTTTTGTCTCTCATCCTCCCTTTTTACAAACACTTTCTGTGCCTCTCGCAACAATTCATCTAATGGTTTTTCGCTCCATCCTTCTATCTTCTGTATCTTTCTCTGTATATCTGGCCATGCTCTTGTCACAAAATGTACTTTCAACAGACCCTGTGCCACTGGGTCCTCAGGGTTCATTCCAGAGTATTTCTGCATTGAGCCCCTTAATCTTTGCAAAAAAGCTGAGGGAGTCTCATCTTTCTCCTATAGAATTTCAAAGGTTTTAATCAAATTCTGTGATTTCGGAACTGCCTCTGTTATTCCTTTTAGAATCAGGTCTTTCAATTCCCTCATTTCTTCTCTATGCTTCGGGTTTTGGTTTTCCCACTGGGGGTCTCTGAGGGGAAACTTCACCTCTCGCTGTCCAGCATCCCCATCTCCAATCGGGTGTTTTCTGTCCCATATTTTAATGGCAGCTCCTCGTATAAGTCCCCTTTCCTCCCCAGTAAATAGTATATTCAAAATAGACATTAATGCAGCCCAGATATACAGACTGGGCCCCAAAAATTGATCAATTTGTTCAGACAATCCCACCGGATCCTCAACCAGGACCTTCATTTCCTTTTTAAATGTTCTGACCTCCCCACTGGTGAGGGGGGCACTTACAAACCCAATCTCTTTGTCCACTATGGGTACCTCCCGAAGGGGATAAGTCATTACGTTCTTTCCCTTTTTCTGTTTTCTTAAAGAAATATTGCAATATTTCTAGCTCCCCATAACTTCAAACACCAATTCATCAATTTATGCTTGACTAACCTTTAAAGAATGTTCCTAACTTATAAATATATTTATATATATTTACGTTCATTTCTTCAGTATTTAATAGTTAAAATGCAAAATGCATACAGTTCCCAATTTTGCAATTCACTGTAATTACCCAGTTTTAGTCCTTTAATTTAGATCCAAAATTAGTTTTCTTAAATAGTCCTGACCGATCATTGCTCAATTACAATACTATAGGTCGTAAAATAATCAGAGCTTGCCTTAAAAGAATTTGTCTACTCAAGTTTTTTTCAAAAAAAACTTCTAATGCATGAACAATGGCTGAATCCAAGGTCACAGATATTAACCATAGAATTTTGCTCTTATTACAATCTAATGTTGAACTGAAACTTCAACTGTCCTCCATAAATCGCTTTTATGTAAAGATAAAAGAGATTAGTTAGAAACTGATAGTAAGGCAGTCATGATCTGTAAAAAGAACAGGAGTTATCATTCTTTTTTTTCTTCATAATCTCGATAGACTCTTTAACCTTAAAAGAAATCATGTTAAGTTTCCATAACAAAAATCAGATTCAAAACAGTCCTGGAACTTAAGCTCCAGGGAATAAAACACAAACATTCAATCACCAACAAACAAATGTTCACTCAAACCAAATCACAAAGGGTTAAACTTCCTACCAGCTGTACAACTCTTTACATTCTCTCTCTCTCTCTCTCTCTCTCGCACATTGACATATAAACTCAGATATTCACAAACCCAGTTTTCGTCCGATCCGTACTTTGGCCAGAAGACAGCGGGACGAAGAATGGATTCCTTAGTCCATACAAAGCAACAATATTTAATCATCTTTCTCCCTTGTACAAGTATTATTTTGCCAATTTCCACAACATCCTGCCCAAAGGACTTTCCGGAGGAATGTTGTAAGGGACCACGCCTCCATTTCCATTGCCTTTTCCTTACTTTGTTTCCCCGGAGGCTTTTTCCTTACCCACAGCGCAATCCATATTGAGTTCCTTCGTTAGTCCCTTATTAACTACTAAAACTCAATCCCAGCCACCAAGGCAATATTTAAAAGTCAATTTTCTTACCTTGGTCTGTGCACAGAGTTGCCTGGCCCCTTTTATCACCGTATCTTCAATCGAGCTCCTATCACTGTCTGATTCAGATGTCTCTCTTATAGGATTCACACCAGTCACCCAAGGGAACAGACCAAACCGGGACACGAGACCGCTCCTCAATGGGGAACGGGACGCGTCTTCCCAGTGTCCAAGGCCAGCCACTCCCCCCGGTGATGGAAGAAAATCCCGGACACGAGCCCCCAATTGTGAGAAACAAAGCCCACTCACATCAATAATTTCAGTCCGAGACCAAGTATCTGAAACAGCAGCGTCGTTTTATTTGTACACCTGCAGGTGGGTGTAATGTCTGATGCCTCGAAAGGCATTGACAAAATACACACCAAACCCCAATCAACTCTGCAATTTATACATCTAAATTCCCATATTTTTGTCTCATTTTACTATTTGTCTCTGCTTCACTTACGTCACTCATTTCCTTCAGACTTATCCCACAACTTCTGTTTATCCTGTCTTGTCCGTGACAAACTCTTATCTCTGACTCCCATAGGGGTGTTTGACGTCAGTCTACCGTAGGTTATTGATTAGGCATATCTTTTCTTCTATCAGCATCTATTTCTATCCAGAGGCCACTTTGACCTCTTTGATTAGGGTTTGTTCCTGTGTCTCCGTGTAAGTGGGGAAACAGATGTTTTTCCTGTTTGCCCATATATCCACCATTGTTCTGTAATCACGTCTCATGCTAACATATCCTTTCTTTTTGCTGAATATATATTTTCTCATTCCTGTTCTGTATCAGAATTTATAGTTGCAGAAATAACATTAATTCATTTATATCCCACACCCACGTTCTCTCTTGCCCCCGCTCTCTCTTCACCCCGCTCTCTTTTGCCTCCGCTCTCTTTTCTCTCCACTCTCTCTTCCACGCTCTCTCTTCCCCACGTTCTCCCTTATCTCCGCTCTCCCTTCCCCCGCTCTCTCTTTCCCGCCCTCTCTTCCCCGCTCTCTGTTCACCCAGCTCTCTTCCCCCTCCTCTCTTCCCCCGCTCTATTCTCCCCGCTCTCTTTTCCTCGCTGTCTTACCCCGCTCTCTTCCCCACGCTCTCTTCTCCCACTCTCTTCCCTGCTTAATCTTCCCTCCGCTCTCTCTTCTCCCCGTTCTCTCTTCTCCTTGCTCTCTCTTCTCCCTGCTCTCTCTTCCCCCGCTCTCTTCCCCGCGCTCTCTCCCCCCCTCTTTCCCCCGCTCTCTCTTCCTCCCGCTCTCTCTTCACCCCACTCGCTCTTCCCCCTGCACTCTCTTTTCCCCGCTCTCTCGCCCCTGCTCTCTACACCCCCGGTCTCTTTCCCCACTTTCCTCCCCCCGCTCTCTTGCCTCCACTCTCTCTCCACCCGCTCTCACCCCAGGTCTCTCTCCCGCTCTCTCTCTCTCTCACCTCTCTTTCTCCCTTCCCTCTTGCCTCCCATCTTTCGTGCCCCTCTCTGTTGCTTCCTCTCATGCTCCCCTCTGTACATTTTGTCCTTTCTCTCTCTCTTCTCTCTCACCATCTCTTGTCTCTCGCGCACGCGACCCCCAACCTCTCTCTCTCTCTCTCTCGCTCTCCCTTTCTCCATCTCCCCTCTCTCTTGTGGGAAGTGAGAAATGTAGTTTCTGCAGGCGATATAGAAGTGTCATTGTTGTAGGTGATAGTGGAATGTAGTTTCTATCGATGGGGGTGGGGTGTTGCGGGGGTGAGCGGGATTCTTGTAACATGTAACATACTTAAGGCTAAGACTTTAGTCTGATTTGTAAGTGAGTTCTGTTTCTCACAATTGGGAGCTCGTCCTGGATCCAAAACTCCGACCGCCCGACATTCATTGGACGACGGGAAAGGTACACCTCGCCGATTTCGGCCATCTCCAACTCCCTTGTTTGCCGTTCGCGGTTTGGGCGAGTATGATCCGGACTGGGAGACCCTGGAAACAAGGCGGGCACACGCGGCGGGTTCGGTCGGGCAACTCTTGTGTGGTATTTGCTGCAGGAATTGCCGCGGGATGGGGCGCGCCGAAACGACCAGGTAACTCGGTGCACAGACCAAGGTAAGAAAAGAGACCTTTCAGTATCGCCTTAGTGGTCAGGACGTACAAAAGTACGGGGAATTGGCGATGTTAAATTAAGCATATATCAATGGAAAACAGCCCGTGTCAGAAGGGCTAGTAGCTGAAGGGCTACTGAGGGTGCACTTCGTAACTAACTTATGGCCAGACGTCCAGAAAAACATTCAAAAGCTAGAGGAGTCGTTGTGGGAAGCTCAAAGTGTCTGTGAGACACAGTGTCTGTGTGTGTGTGTGAGTGAGAGAGAGAGAGCGAAAAGAGCTGTGAAGCTAGTAGAAAGTTTAACCCTTTGTGATTTGGTTTGAATGCACATTTGTTTGTTGGTGATTGAATGTAAACAGTTTAAGTCTCAAAAAGCATATAATTGGCCAGATTAATTAAATTTGCAATAATGGGTGGCAAGGGGAGTTGCCTGTGTAATGATCGATCTACAAATAATGATAAAGGGGGATATATCCCGCCCGACAGTCCTTTGGAGAAAATGTTGGGTAATTGGGAACACAACTCCCAGACACGGGAGAAAGATAAGGCTACAATGATAAACTGTTGTTGTTTCGTTTGGACTCGAGAAAGTATTAAGGCGCCTGTTTTTTTTTTGGCCCAAATATGGGTCCGATTAGGATTGGCTGTGTCAAGATCTTAATATATATGTCAATCGAAAAGAACTGTACAGTCAAAAAGGTCCGATTATGCAGCTTGTTGGATAGGGAGCGCGGGAGTAAAATTATGTTCCATGAATACGGAGGAATCAGGGAAAGAACAGAAAAAGAATGAACAAGGGAAGCCACAATGGGATCCCTTAACGTTTTTGCCGCCCCCATATACTACACCCTGGAACGAGCCTACAGCTCCCGAAGTAGAACCGAGTCCAGACACAGAAAGGGGAACGGACTTTGAACTAAAAGATGCAGAATCTAGGGGGCTCAGAGTCACTCGAGCCACCACACGTAAAGGAGGGGCAGAGATATTGGAAAATGCAAAATTATGTCCCTTATGAGAGGTTCCGATTGGTGAAGGTACAATCGGATATGTAAATGCTCCCTTAACGAGCAGTGAAGTTAGGGTCTTTAAAAAGGAAATGAAAAGTTTAATAGAGGGTCCAGTTGGACTAGCCGAACAATTAGATCAATTCCTAGCGCCTAATTTATATACCTGGGGAGAACTGATGGCAATTTTAGGAAGGTTATTTTCAGGGGAAGAACGAGGTATGATTAGGAGAGCGGCTTTAGAGGAATGGGAAAAGAAGCACCCAGTTGGGGAAGAAGGGGCCCCAGCAGAACAGAAACTCCCAAATGTTGACCCTCATTGGGAAAACAATGACAGAGAAGACAGGGAGTCAATGCGGGATCTATGAGAAATGGTAATATTAGGAATTAAAGAGGCGGCACCTCGATCACAAAACTTTGTTAAGGCCTTTGCAGTACGACAAGAGAAGAATGAAACCCCTTCTGCATTTCTTAAAAGGCTCAAGGAAGTATTCGGGAATGGACCGCAATAATCCGGTAGCACAGAGACTCTTAAATGTCCAGTTTGTAACTAACTCATGGCGGGACATATAAAATAAATTACAGAAATTAGATTTATGGAGTAAAAGACAGATGGAATAACTGTTACATGAGGCACAGAAAGTGTATGTGAAAAGGGAAGACAAGAAGCAGAAACAGAAAGCCAAAATGATGGTAGCGGCAGTAGAAGAAATAACAAAGAGAATGGGATCAAGGGATAACAGGAATGGTAGGGGAGGACACGAAAAACAAGGGTCGGATACCTGGGAAAGGAGGCAACAGGCAGGGTTGTTACCATTGTGGCAAAGTGGGGCATTTTAAACGGGAATGCCCGGAATTAGCACGAGAAAGGGAAGCTGTTTCCTTAATGACTTTAGAGAAGATTAGGGGAGTCAATGGTTCCTTCCTCCTGAGACCCACCGGGAAACCTTGATAAATTTAAAGGGGAGGAGGCAGTATTTATGATGGACACGGGAACGGCACGGTCATCCCTAAGTTTTAGACCTACCGGTGTTAAGTTGACTAAGGAGTATCTTAAGGTTTCTGGAGTAAAAGGCGAAGAATGCTTGGTTTAAAAATTTGTTGCTGGAAAAGCGCAGCAGGTCAGGCAGCATCAAAGGAGAAGGAGAATCGACCTTTCGGGCATAAGCCCTTCTTCAGGAATGAGGAGGGTATGCCAAGCAGACTAAAATATAAGGTAGGGAGGAGGGACTTGGGGGAGGGGCGTTGGGAATGCGATAGGTGGAAGGTTTAGGTGAGGGTGATAGGCCGGAGAGGGGGTGGGGGCGGAGAGGTCGGGAAAAAGATTGCAGGTCAAGAAGGCGGTGCTTCGGCTGAGGGTTGGGACTGAGAAAAGGTGGAGGGAGGGGAAATTAGGAAATCAACATGGACGTATATTATAAACCGACTGACTCCCGCAGCTACCTAGATTACACCTCTTCCCACCCTGCCCTCTTTAATAATGCCATCCCATATTCCCAATTCCTTCGCCTTCGCCGCACCTGCTCCCAGGAGCACCAATTCCAATACCGAACAACCCAGATGGCCTCCTTCTTCAAAGACCGCAATTTTCTCTCAGACGTGGTTGATGATGCTCTCCACCTCATCTCCTCCACTTCCCGCTCCTCCGCCCTTGAACCCCGCCCCTCCAATCGCCACCAGGACAGAACCCGACTACTCCTCACCTACCACCCCACCAACCTCCAGATACATCAGATCATCCTTCGTCATTTCCGTCACTTCCAAACGGACCCCACCACCAAGGATATATTTCCCTTCCTACCCCTATCAGCGTTCCGGAAAGACCACTCCCTCCGCGACTTCCTTGTCAGATCCACATCCCCCACCAACCCAACCTCCACTCCCAGCACCTTTCCCTGCAACCGCAAAAAATGCAAAACTTGCGCCCACACCTCCCCACTCACTTCCCTCCAAGGCCTCAAGTGATCCTTCATATCTATCAGAAATTCACCTGCACCTCCACACACATCATTTACTCAATCCACTGGACTCGATGTGGCCTCCTATGCATTGGGGAGACAGGCCGTCTACTTCCAGAACGTTTCAGAGAACACCTCTGGGACACCCGCACCAACCAACCTTACCGTCCCGTGGCTGAACACTTTAATTCCCCCTCCCACTCCGCCAAGGACATGCAGGTCCTTGGCCTCCTCCATCGCCAGACGATGACAACACGACGCCTGGAGGAAGAGCGACTCATCTTCCGCCTAGGAACCCTCCAACCACAAGGGATGAAAACAGATTTCTCCAGCTTCCTAATTTCCCCTTCCTCCACCTTTTCTCAGTCCCGACCCTCAGCCTGAGCACCGCCTTCTTGACCTGCAATCTTCTTCCCGACCTCTCCGCCCCCACCCCCTCTCCGGCCTATCACCCTCACCTTGACCTCCTTCCACCTATCGCATTCCCAACGCCCCGCCCCCAAGTCCCTCCTCCCTACCTTTTATCTTAGCCTGCTTGGCATACCCTCCTCATTCCCGAAGAAGGGCTTATGCCCGAAAGGTCGATTCTCCTTCTCCTTTGATGCTGGCTAACCTGCTGCGCTTTTCCAGCAACACATTTTAAGCTCTGATCCCCAGCATCTGCAGTCCTCACTTTCTCCTAGAAGAATTCTTGGTGCCTATTGTTGAACCAACCGTAATCAAAAGAAATGATGAGGAAGTGACAGGACAATTCCCGAAATAGGAAGCATTCTATAAGGTAGGGATTTGATTATATCGTTAGAGAAAGATTTGAAATACTTCGGACACCTTATTAATGAGGGCTCTAGGTGCATTAACCCCGAGAGAATTAAAGGGATAGTATAACTGCCCCTTCCGATCACCAAATGAGAATTACGGAAGTTCTTGGCGCTGGTGGGCTATTGTAGATTATGGATAGAAGCATAAAACCAGAAAACGAAAGGGTTATATTACAAATTGACAGAATCTGAACATGAAAGACTGTGCTGGACAGAAGAGGAAAAGGAAGGGTTATATGAGTTGAAGTGTAGTTTACTACAAGCTCCGGTGTTGGCCCTTCCCTCCCTAGATAAACCATTCCACCTTTTTGTGACAGTAAATGATGGAGCAGCCTTAGGAGTGTTAACCCAGAAAGGAGGGGGGAAGAGACAGCCATAGCCTTCCTGTCTCGAGAGGACGGCCTGAATGTATACAGGCAGTAGCAGCCACTTCCATACTGGTACAGGAAAGCTGTAAACTTACTTTTGGAGGGCCGCTAATCGTTGGTACCTCCCATCAAGTTAGAATTGTGTTAAACCAAAAGGCAGGGAGATGGTTGACATATTCACGAAACCTAAAATACAAAACCATCCTGATGGAGAGAGATGACCTTGTGTTAGCAACAGACACCTGTTTAAATCCAGCTACATTCCTATGGAAGGGAAAACCTCTGGACAAACGAGAATTAGAACATGACTGTCTGGATATCATAGATTATCAAACCAAAGTTAGACAGGACCTAAAGGATATCCCCTTACATGGCGGGGTCAGACTGTTTATAGACGGGTCATCAAAAGTAGTAAATGGAAAAAGATAAATGAATATGGAGTGGTGGAAAGTATAGATTCAGACCACGGTAGCCATTTGTCTTCAAAGATCCTACAAGAAGTAATGGCGGGATTAGAAATCCCTTGGGAATTCCACACTGCCTTCCTCTGGACGGGTGGAACGAATGAATCAAACCTTAAAGAAGCAATTGTCTAAGCTAGTCATACAGACTCGATTACCATGGACAAAATGTTTACCTATCGCGTTGCTACGCATTAGGACTGCGCCTAGACGTGATATAGGCCTCTCTCCTTATAAGATGATGTTTGGATTACCTTTCTTGCGTGGAAGAGGGGAATTACCAACTGTAGAGTTCAATGATAAGTTTTTAAAGAACTATATTGTGGCGCTTGGCTCTTCGTTGTCTGTTCTTAGGAAGAAGGGTCTGTTGACCCAGACACCTCCACTTGAGATCGCCGTACATCGAATACAGCCGGGTGGTTGGGTCCTGATCAAAACTTGGAAAGATACCAAACTGCACCCAAGCTGGTAATGCAGACCGCTCCTAACCGTCCTGACTAGAAAAACAACCGTCCAAATTGCTGAAAATGGTGGAGTCATCACACTTGTGTTAAGGGCCTGGTGGACGTTCCTTCCCCTTCAGCAGAGTGGCAAGCTCATCCTTCGGACAACCCTCTGAAAATCAAGCTGATGAAGAAGAATAGACTGAGATAAAGGACTATTGATATTGGTTAAAAAACTGTATCCCAATACAATTGTAAATGTTGCATGGACTCACTCCTCCCTGGTAGTTAAAGCATTAGGGAATAGACAGATAGGGGTTGTGAGCTAAAATGAGTGGTCAGCTTTATATTGTCACGATAAAACTGGCGTTAGCTGCCAAGGGGGGGGGGGGGGGGGTGCGGTGGGAAAAAATCATTTTACCGCTTTATGTCAGAATTATGCTAAATTAAAGGGACATGTCGACTGTTGGGTATGTGTGGAGTTCCCACACCGTGGGGAATCCGGAATTCCTCTCACGGTAATACCACTTACCAAAGAAGAAGTGTACGATGCACAACAATTTGACTCAGGCTCAAATGATACAAAATGGGAATTTGAGAGGGGTAATTATAACTTTGAGGGATGGTTCCCTCGACCAGCCCCGAAAACTCCGGGTTCTATTGATGGCCTTAAAATCTCCCCACCGAAAGGAGCAGTAAATACCACTTGTTTCTGTATTCAGAATGATACCGCACCCTTCCGATTAGGAAAATCATCTTGTGTCTATACCAGTCAAGTCACTGCCACAACCATTCCCCGAATATTAAACGGAACATATTGGGAATGAGGCCTGGACGCCTATCTATTTATTCCCGGGGAAAAATACATTCGCGTGACTGAATGTACAGGAATGCATGCATGTTACGATGTTGATGAAACACTGCCTCAAAGCCAGAAAGGCTGGAGTGGCTGTTGCTCCCTCGCGTATATAATTCCTCACTTGAGGCTGTTAAAAGGAGCCCCAAAAATACCTCGGAATAAATAGGGAAGAAGGTTGGGAAACCCGGGAAGTAACCAATGGGATCGGCTCCTCTGGGCTTTGATACCTTTGTATGGGACAGCTCGAGCAGGAGTAGAAATACAAAAGTTGGCAGCTTCCCTGGAAGAGTTAGCCAACAATACTGCTGATGCGTTAACCGAACCCCAATCACAAATAGCAGTCATAACGACTGAAATGATTGCCACCAGACTAACGACCCTTCAGAACAGGATGGCTCTGGATTATATTCGAGCAGAGAAGGGTGGTACCTGTGCAGTAATTGGAGAGGAATGTTGTACGTACATACCTGAGGTCTCCTCTAACATTACTTATATCTCCAAACATGTGCGAGACAAAATTGCCAAGATAAGGCAGGCTGGCAATTGGTACCGGAACGAAAAATGATGGGAATGGGGCAATTGGGGATTGACTGGTTGGGGAAGGTGGTTAGTCAATCTCGCTATCTATGGAATATTGATATTAGTGGGTCTGGTAGTAGGGTTCAATGTCCTAAAATGGTTAATGAGCCGACTGATGACATCCCTTGGGGAAAGAACTCAAATAAATCATCAGATGCTTGTACAATCAGCAGGTGATATGCAACAAAGAGAAAGCCAAAGAATGCTTCTAGAGTTCAAGGGACGAACAGCACAAATGTAAAATGTAAGATTGTGAACCTCATAGCCAAAAGGCTACGAGGGCAGACCGTAAGAAATGAATTAAAGGAGACTTAATAAGCCCAGAAACAACAGATTTTAAAAAAGAAAAGGGGAAATTGTGGGAAGTGAGAAATTTAGGTTCTGCAGGCGATATAGAAATATAGTTGCTGTGGCTGGTGATGGAATGTAGTTTCTATAGATTGGGGGTGTTGCGGGGGTGAGCGGAATTCTTACAACATGTAGCATACTTAAGGCTAAGACTTTAATAAATATAGAGGGTCTTTTAAAGAATTAATTTTAAAGAAATAGTTTGAAGCTAGGAAAGAACTATGGAGTGTTGTAGCTGACAACAAAAGAAGCAGTAGGGGTATTTCACTTATCGTATGATAAGGAAACTGGACAAAAGTAACAAGGAACAGAGAATGCAGACATACAAGGACAGCCGGATAGCCAGATAAGAAAAACTGAAGAAAAACAAGTGAGGTAACCGACTTATGATAGGATGAAATTAGAAAAGGGAGTCGTGATTCAGAAACTTGCAAACTGAACAAAGAAAGTACACATGTTCTGTGATGTACGCATTTCTGCTGGACTGCAGAGGCGTCCGGTACTTGTAAGACCATAATAAATTGTTCTTGTTTCCAAGGCTTTGTCTCAGGCTGATTTATGAGTGAGTTCTGTTTCTCACATTCTCTCCCTCCCTCTCTCTCTCCCTCCCTCTCTCTCTACCACCCTCTCTCTCCCCTCTATCTCTCTCCCCCCTCTCTTTCTCACCCCTGTCTCTCTCCCCTCTCTCTCACCACGCATTCTCACCCTGCGCTCTCACCCCGCCCTCTCTCCCTCCATCTCTCTCCCTCTCTCTCACCCTCCCCTCTCTCACCCTCCCCTCTCTCGTGCTCCCCTCTCTCTCGCCCTCCCTCTCTCCCGCCCTCCCCTCTCTGCCGCCCTCCCCTCTCTCGCCGTCTTCTCTCTCTCTCTCGCAGCCCTGTCTCTCTCTCGCCGCCCTCACTCTCTCTTGCCGACCTCTCTCTCTCACCACCCTCTCTCTCTCTCGCCACCCTCTCTATCGTCCCTTCTCTCTCTGTTACTCTCTCGCACCCCACTCTTTATCTATTGCTCCCTCACCCTCTCTTGCCCCCTCCCTCACTCACCACCTATTCTCTCTCTCTCTCTGTCCTCTCTCTCTTTCTGTCACTCTCTCCTCCCGATCTCTCTTGCCCCCTTCCTCTCTCTCTCCCTCCTCTCTCTCTCGAGGTCTTGCCCCCTTTCTCACTCTCACTTGCTCTGTCTGTCTCTGTCTCTCTCTCTCTCTCCGTCTCTTTCTCTCTCTTGCCCCCTCCCTCGCCCCTCTCTGTCTCACTCTTTCTCTTGCCCACTCTCTCCCGACCCTCCCTCTCATTATCTCCTCCCACATCTTTCTCTCTCTCTCCCTTACCCTATCTGTCTCTTGTTCCCCCACCCACCCCCACCCCCCCCCCGCTCCTTCACTCTCTCTCCACCTTCTCTCACTCTCAATCCCGCTCCCTCAGTATCTCTCTCTCTCTGCCCACTTCCGTCCATTTCTCTTTGGCTCAATCTCTCTCCCTCCCTCCCTCTCTATCTGACACACTCTGTCTCGCTGGTCCTTCCCTCTCCCTCTGAACGAGAGTCTGGGTGTGTGTGTGTTGGTGGTGAAGCTGCGTGTGGGATGGTGGGGCTGGGATGTGGGAGGTGGGAGGAATGGGAAAATGGAGTAGAGACGGAATTACGGGCGGGAGACAGAGCCGGCAGGAGAGTAAGTGAGGGGGAGAGGGAAAAGTGAAGAAAGTGGGGTTGAGGGTGTGTGTGAAAGAGAGAGGGGGACGAGGGAGATGTGGTGAGAAGGAGAGTGTGTGCAGAGATAGAGAGGGAGATCAATAAGGAGAAAGGGTGGGGGGAGGAAATGGGGAGGCCAGGATGGAGTGGTGGGGATAGAGGGAGTTGAACCCAGCTCCTGAGCTCAGGGTGCAGTGCCCTCCCCTTCCCTGAGGACCAAGACGTGGGGCTGAGTCTGTCTCTCCCCAGCTCAGCTTCTCCAACACAAAAACACACAACAATGTCGATCACTCTGCTGCTCGGCACGCTTTAATCAACATTTTTCTTTTTTACAAATGGAAGTGATGGATAGTGGGATGGTGTCTTTTCTCACTGGCCCATGAGTTGTGAGGAACATTGAAATGTGCCCCTGTAATCCCCATGTGGGATAAGGATGGACAAACCAGCGCTGCCCTCAGTCTGTTACCATAGCGACAGGCTGCTCCATCACTGAAACACTGAACTGAAATGAGAAAATCCCGGATGGATTGATTAATGAGGAAATTTGATTGATGGATGGATCTGGGTGAAGGGATATTTCAGCACATTCTTCAGCTGCTGCCTGAACTTAGTCTGGGTCACGGCATAAATCACGGTGTTTGTGCAGCAACTGAGGAGCTGCAGCATGAAGCCCAATTCCCGAACAAAGTAATCGAGATACACAGATCGATACCCAATCAAATACATCCGTCTCCATATAGAATAAAGCGTTAACATTGACCATAACAGGATGAAATTGGCCGAGATCAAAAACAGTAAAATTATGTTTTTTTTCCGGTTTCTCATTTCAGTGTCAGACTGAACGTCCCCATTGGTGTGAGCACGGAGTCTCCTGCGGGCTCTGCTGGTCACTACAATGTGTCTGACGGTGAGAACATTGAGCAGCAGAATCAGGAGAAATGGGACACACGGGGTTAGAATGTGGTGGAGGAACTCGATTGTGACCCAGACACGGGAGAACAGAACAGCGTCTGTTACATCACAAAACCAGGGGCGGTTCCACAGCCAATACCGAGTCGTAAACATAAAATACCAGGAAATGTCCTTTAAACAGCTCAGCACAGTCACTGCTCCCAGAACCACAGCCGCCGTTTTCTCACTGCAATATTTACCTTTCAGCTTCTGGCAACAAATGGCCAAAAACCGATCAAAGGTGAAAGTGACGGTGAACCAGACAGAGCAGTCAGCGGCTGCATAAAGCAGGACGGCATGGATATTACACACGGGGACGGAGTCCTTCAGGAAATAAAACTGTTCCCGATAAACAATGGGAATGTGTCTCAGGATCAGGTCGAGGATAATGATCAGGAGATCCGCCGCTGCCATGGCCCCCAGGTAACGTCTGACACATGGAGACAATCCACAATCTTTATAAAGCAGGACGTAGATGGTCACTACGTTAACTGTGAGGAAGGAAAACAAACCCATTATCCATCAGCCTGGAGGCAAAGGGACCCGTTTTATTGGGGACCCAGTGAGATTTTCAAATGTGTCCCTGTATTCAGGGATTTAATAAAATAATTGGAGCTAGAATAACAAATGGGAAGGTCAGAATTACTGACAATAATGTGACATAAACCACAAGAAACCCTCCCTCCCCAAACACACAGAGACACATCCATAAGGACAGATGGTTTCTAGAACATTCCCACACAATCGGTCACTCCAGAGCAGACACAGGTCACTCCTTCCCAGTTCCTAATACGGAGGGTGGAAACGTTGCTGTCCTGAAGGATTCTCTCCCAGTTTCCTGAAGACAAACGGAGTTTGGGAATTTCTGTATTTTGCTCGCAATTGTGGTCGATCCTGTGTCGTGGAGAAATGTAAACGCAGGGAAAACGTATTCAACCTTTTAACTGCCTGAGGGGCCTTCGGAACATTGTCTCCTTCTCCCTGGAATGGGATCTCTTCCTTCGCGATCTTATCGTTTGTTCAATTCACTGACGTCCGGCCGTTCACAAACAATGTCAGGGACAGAACGTTCCGTGAAATGTCAGTTATAGAATGTCAGGGATAGAACGTTCCGGGGCATGTCAGTTATAGAATGTTGGGGACAGAACGTTCCGGGGAATGTCAGTTATAGAATGTCGGGGATAGAACGATCCGGGGAATGTCAGTTATAGAATGTTGGGGACAGAACGTTCCGGGGAATGTCAGTTATAGAATGTTGGGGACAGAACTTTCCGGGGAATGTCAGTTATAGAATGTTGGGGACAGAACGTTCCGGGGAATGTCAGTTATAGATTGTCGGGGATAGAATGTTCCGGGGAATGTCAGTTATGGAATGTCAGTTATATAATGTCGGGGACCGAACGTTCCGGGGAATGTCAGCTTTAGAATGTCGGGGACAGAATGTTCCGGGTAACTCCTTGACCTGTCCATGACCTTCTCCCCATCCACCCCACCCTCCTCTCTGACCTATCATCTCTCCCCCACCTCCGTCTACTGATCACATTCCCAGCTCCCTTCCCGCCAGCCCCAGCCCCAACTCAACCCCAACCCCAACCCCAACCCCAGCCCTAGCCCTAGCCCCAGCCCTAGTCCTAGCCCCAACCCCAACCCCAACCCCAGCCCTAGCCCTAGCCCCAGCCCTAGCCCTAGCCCCAGCCCCAGCCCCCTCACATTTATCTCTCAGCTCCCCAGCTCACAAGCCTCATTCCTGATGAAGGGGTTATGCCTGAAACGTTCATTCCCCTGCTCCTCGAATGCTGCCTGACCTGCTGTGCTTTTTCAGCACCACACACCCAGTCAGGAAACAGTCCGACACCGTCATACTCACAGGATCACGCCTGATGGGTAATTTAGATTAGATTAGATTACGTACAGTGTGGAAACAGCCCCTTTAGCCCAACAAGTCCACACCAATCCTCCGAAGATCAACCCACCGAGAACCATTCCCCTACAATTCACTCTTCACCTAAAACTACGGGCAATTTCCCATGGCCAATTCACCTGACCTGCACATCTTTGGACTGTGGGAGGAAACCGGAGCACCCGGAGGAAACCCACGCAGACACGGGGAGAACGTGCAAACTCCACACAGTCAGTCGCCTGAGGCGGGAATTGAACCCGGGTCTCTGGCGCTGTGAGGCAGCAGTGCTAACCACTGTGCCACCGTGCTCACCCATAATGTTTCATGAAGCCCCATCCCCATCCCTGGGTATATCCTGTCCCACTGGTACAGACCCACCAGTGGTGGGCACACCCTGGGATACAGTCAGGGAAGGAGTTACCCTGCAATTTCCCACCATTGATTTCAGAACCCAGGAAATCTCATAGTAACAGATCACACATGGTCAAGGAAATCGCCTGAGGATGGTTATCTCCTACCCTCCACCCCTCCTCTCGGTGATAACTCAGTTCCCCTCGATGTTGGAAACAAATCAGAGGCAGTACTGAGGGAGACAACGACACAGACCGTCCTCTGGGTGTGGGACTTCAATGTCCATCACCAGGAGTGTCTCCACAGACCCACCGCTGCCTGAGCAGGGACTGGCTTCAATACACAACAGCCAGACTGGGGGAAAATTCTCACCAAACTCCTTGTCCCAGATGGATCTGTCCCTGACAGTATCTGTCGGAGCAGATTGTCTTTCCTACTATAGTGCATCTCCTCACACTGCTCTGCATTGATCCCCATCTGCCATACACCTGAATACGACACCAACGTGTCACTGTCCTGTTAGAGTTCTACACAGGCTTCCATAGACTTTACAATTCTTCCAGGTTTGGTGTCATGTACAATCATTGAAATTGTCATCGTGTCACGCTCCCCATGAAACAACTGAAATCCTGCCTCACTCACGAGTGTGAGCAAGTGAATACTGATATATTCCACAGACGGAGTCCAATAATTAGATGTTGTTAATGGAGTAACAAAAGTCCTGATACAAACCAGATTGAGTGAATGAAATATTGACAAACCATAGAGCAACAGAAATCCGGATTGACTCCAAGTATCTGTCATGACATCAGGGTATTCATGTAATGAAGTTGAAAGTGTGTACTGTACCTTTAAGATAGAGGGAAAGCTGTTCTGAACGGAGAACTTACAAGTGCCTGTGTATATGAGAGGATGGCAGACCCAGAGTGTCCAAGTCAACTGAAAATATGTCACATTTGGCTGTGAAATAGATTCCTGAGATGGTTGCTGTTTGGACAACAATTTTAATCAGTTTAAATAATACCCCAGGATACTAAAACAAAATCAAGTTTGAACTTATTGTTTTTCAAAAATCGAACCAATGAGATAATCCGATGGATATTAAGAATGCAGGGCTTTTGAAAATTGAGGACAGAGCAACACAGATTCAAGAGATTAGGAAACACTCTCTATCAAAGGTACCTTTTCCTATGAAACTTATCCGCAGTAAAAAGAAAGAAGATGACCCAGGGAGATCTTCTCACAGAAGAAGAGACAAAAACTACAGCTGCTATGTGGTTTTGAAATTAAGTTGATGAAATTTTAATAAGCATCTTATTGAAAGAGTTTACTGTTATAAATTTGGAATTGGGGAATAAGCGGTTAAGAGAAAGGGGGTCCCAGAGTTGTGAATAGTTGATGTAAAATGTTCACTTTCAGAGTTAAAAAAATAAATTGATGTTTTTATTTAAACAATGGAAGTTGGGAGTTCTCTGCCACACATATTTTAACAGTTTACGAGGTGAATTGAGCATTTCTTTACGTTTCATTTAAGTTACCAGATGAGCTCAATGCCGTGTCCTAACAATTGCTGTGTGTGTCTCTGTGTGGTGCAGGTGTGGCTGTCTCTGTGGTGCTTAAAGTGATGCTACCCCCTGCTGGTCTCCACACGCCACTGCACAGGCATGATCAGAGGGTGAAAACCAACAGGGATTCATTCAGAGAGGGGGAGGGAGAGGAGAGCTGCTCACAGCACCAATAAAACTGATGTCTTATCCATGGACTGATCTAAATGTCCTTTAAACGTTGTAACTGTCCCTGTTTTTACCACTTCATCTGGAAGTTCATTCCACGCACATGCCAGCTTCTGTCTAACATAATTACCTCTCATGACTTCTGTAAATCTTTTTCCTTGCACCTTAAAATATCCCTTAGTTTTGAAACCCAACTCGAGGGTAAAGACTTCAGCTTATCTGTACCCCTCATTATTTTATAAACCACTGTAAAGTTACCCCTAAATCCCATCCTCTCAAGTGAAAAATGTCCCACCCTACCCAGCCTCTCCTTATAGCTCACTCCCTCCATTCGCAACAACGTTCAGGTTAATCTGTACTCAACCCTCTCCAGCTTAATAATATCAAGGTCAATAATATCGAAGTGAAGATTCAAGGTATTTTATGAGGGTAGGGGAGACCAAAACTAGAGTGCATAGTTTAAAGGTGAGAGGTGAAACATTTAAAAGCGAACTAAGGGGCAGCTTTTTCACCCAGAGGGTGGTGTACCTATGGAATGAGCGGGCAGGATGACCAGACTGGACACAGTATTCCAGAAGAGGTCTCACCAATGTCCTGTACAACCTCAACATGACGTCCCAATTCCGATACTCAAAGTTCTGATCAATGAAGACAAGTGTGTTAAACACCTTCATAACCACACTATCTATTTGAGATGCAAATTTTAAAGAATTATACCCGACGGCCTAGGTCTCTGTTCTACAACACCGCCAAAGACCCTACTTCTAAGGGTATTGGTCATGCTCTTGTTTGATTTACCAAATCCAATACCTCGCATTAATCCAAACTAAACTCCATCCGCCACTCCTCAGCCCAGTGTGTGATGTTACCACCCCCTCACCTTCCCCGTTTAATTTAAAAATTCCCTCCCCCTCTCCAGGAAGCCTGCACACTCCGGGCTTGATTTTCACAAAACCCGGAGCTTGGTTTGCCTCGTGTGGTTAGGGGGAGGTGGGACAGATTACAGACAAAGTCAGTGGGGAGGAGAGGCTGGACAGTAATCGTTTAATGCTTTCAGGAAGAGGACAATGACATATGAGAGTTGGGTAAAACCGATCTGTGTTTTGGAGCCAGAAGTTATGCTCTTCCTGCGTCTCGAGTGTTCAGTAATAAATATGTATTCGAGACCCTTCTTTGGGGGATTTCTTTCCCTAATATTGCAGACTACAGATAATAGTAATTAAAGACGTTTATAGTTAATTGCGATAGGGAATTGCAATTATAGTTAATTGCAAAGGGAATTCAGCCAAATCCAAATCTGCCAGGGTGAAATCCCATTGCTAGCAGCTGTGTGAGTACGATATCTTCAGAAGCAGAATAACGTTTTGGACAATCTCGCAATTTTTACTTTTGTCATGAGTTCCAATAATATCTGGATAAAGTTCTTTCAAGTTAAAATTGCAGAGATTTTGTGTGTGTGTGTGTGTGTGACTGCTTTTAGAAACGGAAATATTGATTATAAATTTGAAATACCCAAACAGTTTGCCATTCATCTTTCCACTATAGTTTGAGTAACATTGCTCTGGTTCATAAACGTGCTGTTTTA
This sequence comes from Chiloscyllium plagiosum, assembly GCF_037043375.1. Lineage (NCBI taxonomy): Eukaryota > Metazoa > Chordata > Chondrichthyes > Orectolobiformes > Hemiscylliidae > Chiloscyllium > Chiloscyllium plagiosum. Next base: position 79,095,218 of record NW_028270176.1, read on the forward strand.
GCAGATTAAAGAAACTAGCCTGACTTGTTCCTAAAACAGACCCTGACCCAGTCTGAGACCGATATCATCGGCCATATCGCCGACCTGGTCACATTTAACATTTGTTGCGAGCAGTGGAGGAGTGGGACTAGAAAAGGAAACAGTGACCCAAAAAGCCAGGGAACTATAGGCCGCTGAGCCTGATGTCAGTGGTGGGTAAGTTGTTGGAGGGGATTCTGAGGGATAGCATTTACATACATTTGGGAAGGTAAGGGCTGATCGGGGTAGTCAACGTGTCTTTCTGCATGGGAAATCATGTCTCATTAATTTGGTTAAGTTTTTTGAAGAGGTGACAACGATTGATGAAGGCAGTTTGGTAGACATTGTCTGTATGGACTTCAGCAAGGTGTTCATTTAAATAACAAAGAGCAAAGAAAATTTACAGCCCAGGAACAGGCCCTTCGCCCTCCAATCCTGAGCCAATCCAAATGTACTGTCTAAACCTGTCGGTCAATTCCTAAGTATCTGAATCCCGCTGCTCCCCACCTACTCATGCATCTGTCCAGATGCATCTTAAATTAATCTACCGTGCTTGCCTCTACCACCTCTGCTGGCAACGCGTTCCAAACGCCCAACACCCTCTGTGTGAAGTACTTACCGCGTGTATCCCCCTTAAACATCCCACCTCTCACTTCGAAAGCACAACCTTCCGTTATTGGATCCTTCACCTTGGGAAAAAGCTTGTCTCTATCCACCCTGGAGATACCCTTCATGATTTTGCAAACCTCAATCAGGTCCCCCCTCAATCTCCTTTTTTTCTAATAAAATAAACCTAACCTACTCAGCCTCTCTTTATAGCTAGTATTTCATTCCGATTGGTAGACAGATTAGTAAGTTTCAGTCACATGGGATACAGAAGAAGCTAGTCATAATTGGCTTGAAGGAAGAGGGATATTTTTCAGACTGGAGGCTTATGAGCAGCAGTGTGCTGTAAGAATCAGGACTTAGTTCACTGCATTTCTCATTTATGTAAATGATTTATTTGTGAATATTGGGGTCATAGTTAGTAAGGTTACAGATTACATCAGAAAAGTGGTGTAGTAGAGTATCTCACAGTACAACGAGACCACAACTAGATGGGACAAAGGGGCAAGGAGTGACAGATGAAGTGCAATTTAGATAAATACGAGGTTTTGCATTTTGGGAATGCAAACCAGGGCAGAAATTATACACTTAATGGTCAGGTCCTGAGGCGTGTTGTGAAACAAAGGGACGTAGGGCTGCAGGTACATTGTTCCTTGAAAGTGGAGTCGCAGGTAGACAGAGTGGGACAGACTACATTTGGCACATTTGCCTTAATCAGTTGGAGCATTGAGTATAAGAGTTGGGGTGGAATGTTGCATCTGTACAGGATGTTGGTGAGGCCACTTTAAGAATACTGCGTACAACTCGGTTTTCTGCAGAAATGACTTACGCACAGATGTTCCAGGACTGGAAGTTTGAGCTTTAGGGAGAGGTTGATTAGGTTGAGGTGTTTCCCCCTGGAGTGTCAGAGGTTGAGGGGTGACATTATAGAGGTTGACAAAACCATCAGGGGCATGGATATTCTGAACAGTCACGCTCTGCTCCCCAGGGTAGGGGAGTCCAGAACAAGAGAGCATAGGTTGAAGGGGAGAGGGCGAATGATTTAGAATGGACCTGAAGATAAATGTTTCACACAGAGAGTGGTGTGTGTAGAGAAACTGCTGTCAGAGGATGTGCTGAAGGCGGTTACAATTGCACATTTAAAAAGTGTCTAAAAGAAGAGGGATATTGGCCAAATGCTGGCAAATGGGACTGGATCAGATTTGATATCTGATCGGAGTGAACAGATTGGACTAACGGGTCTGTTTCCGTTCTGCATGACTCTCTGATTCTATAAGAAGGATGACGAATAATTCTGAAAGGACCTTTCAAGTGGGAATTCTCTTCACTGGAAGTTTATCGTGCCTCTATGTTCACATTGATTGAAAGCTGCATTTGGTAAATATTTGACAGAGAAGTGAGTCATGGATAATGGGATGCAGACAGAAAAGTGGAGCTGAGACCCCAACCTGATCAGCCACAATCTTAGAGCTTTGTGGAGAATGCTCAAAGTATCTAATGACCCACTCCTGCTCCTCAGTCCCATGTTTCTGTGTTCCATTCAGCTGCCTAAACCTGCTAGACAGGAACTGTTGGAGGCCACCTACTCATATAACCTGGTGCACAGAAACAGAGGAGACCATTCAGCCTCTCAAGACTGTCACACAAGCTTTGAAGTCATTTGGGAAATGTAATTGGAAAATCCAGGCATGGGTGTGAAAGAAGCCCCTCATTTCTTTTCACAGAGCTTCCCCTCTCTACAACTTGTGCTTCATTTGTTGGTCATATTGTAGACCCAGATTCACTGTGAATACAGCCCATATAACTCACCCAGAGATGGCTCACAAAATCATCTGTTTTTCCTGACTGCAATATTCAACTACATAATATTCATGAAAATAGCACCCACTAACTTTCCAACAACAGAATGTGAGAACATCAGAAATAGGAACAGGTCGTTCACTCCCCAAGCCTGCCTTGCCCTTCACTAAAATCATGACTGATCTGCTCTTGGTCTCAAATCCTCTTTCACACCCAATTCTTCGTTGCCCTCAACTCTCTGACAGGTCAATATCCATCGATCTCCTCTTCAAGTAATTTCTAGCTTCCCGAACACTCTTGAGAAGAGAAATCTTGACATTCAATACAATCTGTTTGAAGAAAACACTTGCTGTTCCTATATCATGGCTTATTGATATGAACAAAAGAGGTTGGCTCAAGGGTTCAGGTAAAAATGACTGGCCCTGATATCAAGGCAGTGGTTGCCTGCTGTTGACATCAAGGAACTGATCAAATGGGAATCAGAGTAAACTCTCCAGTGTTTGGAGTCAAACATGACACAAAGGAAGATGTTCATCATCTCAGTCCTGGGTCAGCTCTGTGGGAGATCCTCAGGGTAGCTTCCTCTTCACAAACATCTTCAGCTGCTTCATCAATGTCTCCCTGCCCCCACCCTCCACACCATAAGATCAGAAGTGGGGATGGTCACCAAAGATTCCACAATGTTCAGAACATTTTGATCCCCGTCTGCTCCTGAACTGGTCTGTGTCCATGTGCAGCAAGACCCAGACTCCATTCAGGCTCGTGCTGTTAAAGTATCAGTAACATTCATGTAACAGCACTGCCTGACACTGCACATTGCCACAGTAAAATAAGAGTTCATTCAGCACCGAACGCTGGTTTCACAGGAATATGAGGAAGCCATTCAGCCCATTGACATTATTGGAGATGAACAGGGATAGCCCATTCAGTGCCTCCAGCCCATTACTCAGGAAGAGAAGGAGTCTAGTGTGATGGACCAAACCAGAGCCCCTCGAAAATATTTGAAGGAAGTAGCCTAGACTCTAATGTTTTCTTATTTTAAAGGAAATGTAAAGTGTCTGTTCCAGATGCAATGTGACAGGTCAAACTACTCGGTGTGAAGCAAAACACCATCTACTTAAACACGAAAGTTGAAATAAAACCAAAGAAAGAGGAACTTAGAATGTAATTCTATTGGACAACTTTACAGAATAATAGATATAGGAACTATTACTAATGAACTGTTCCAATATAGGTAAATCCCATCAACACAGCCCTTGGCAAAAAGAAATATTCAGACACAGATTGTCACAAACATTTCTCCAATCCAGGAATTAAAAACAGCATAAAGAGAAATTTCAGTGAGGGTAGCAGCCAGGAGACATTCACTGAAGCTTTCAACTCTGTGGAGACCCCAATAGCTTCTGATTTTGCTGAGAGACCAGAACCCAGAGATCCTAATCTGTGAGAGCTGGCCACATCCATTCAGTCTGCATTAAAATAAACCCAAGGCCTTCCTATCTGTTACTCAAGTGGTCTTAACTAGCCAGCTTAGTAATGAGCGCTTAATCTCTCTCTTAAAAGAAACCAGGACAAAATAACCTCTTAAAGCTGCAGCATCGTCACACTAGTCAGTACAATGAGCTGTCAAACAGGAACCGGGGTAGCCAGTCGGGCCCTAGACCCTGTCCAATCAGAAAAGCAAGAAGCCATTCAGTCTGTTGAGTCACTTATACAGGAACAGTATGAGGCCATTCCCACCTCAATGCACTTCCACGGGGGCAGAATGAGGTAATTTATGCTGATGCCGGATGAATGTCTTATGCCCGAAACGTCGATTCTGCTGCTTCTCGGATGCTGCCTGACCTGCTGTGCTTTTCCAGCAATAGACGCTCTACTCTGATCTCCAGCATCGACAGTCTTCACTGTCTCCTAATTGATGCTCTAACATGATGAACAAGTGGAGCAGAGGCTGCACAGATAGACTGCTCCACATTGTTCCTCTTGGCTTCTTTGCTTAAGACACACACGTGGACTTTAATGTAGTTTTCTCGTGGTGAGCAGGAAAGCCATATGTCTTGTGTGGAGTCTCAAGAAGGCATCTTTCATCTCTGAGAAGACAGCCTACTATTCTCTATATAGGGCGGAAGCTAGTTGGAATGGCTGTTTCAGATGGAAGGGATTGTGGCTGCTGTTGGGGATTGTGAGCAACCTGATATTCATTACGGATTCACACGTCGATTGCACAATAACGTGGGGCGAAATAATTAAGGCATATAAGGTATCAGGAAAGCCACATTAGACTGATGAATGGACTCTCTAAGTTCAAATAATGCTGATCTTGCTCATGTTGAGCTTGTCCAGTTCATGTCCTGTTCAGTGTAACCTGTATGCCTTACTCTGTCCAAGCCTATTTCCACCCTACGATCTACCTGACCATCCTTGCTATGATCTGCCTCCACTGCTCATAAATAAAATGTTTCCCTGTACTGAGGTACACGTGACAATAAATCAAACCAATCAATCCTGGGTAAAGTATGGAATTTCTCTCCCTGTCAACGTCTGTTTTGGAAATAAAAGATCACAGCCACTCCTCGTGTTTCAGCATCACCATTTCTTCGTCTCTCACAGCTCTACAGATTAAACACTCAGCTTATTCACTCCATCCGCATGTTACCATTACCCGTGTCTGTGGTAAGGCGATAATTCCTTACAAAGGAGATCAAATCTGTACAGAGTGCCCCAAATGCTCTCTCAGCAAGGCTCTACAACAGCAGGAAGATGGCTTTACTTATGTACTCGAATCATCTTTCAATGAAGGACAGCATACCATTGACTGCACCCATTACTTAGTCATAGAGTCATAGAGATGTACAGCATGGAAACAGACCCTTCAGTCCAACCCGTCCGTGCCGACCAGATATCCCAACCCAATCTAGTCCCACCTTCCAGCACCCAGCCCATATCCCTCCAAACCCTTCCTATTCATATATCCATCCAAATGACTCTTAAATGTTGCAACTGTACCAGCCTCTACCACTTCCTCTGGCAGCTCATTCCATACACGTACCACCCTCTGCATGAAAATGTTGCCCCTTAGGTTTCTTTTATATCTTTTCCCTATCACCCTAAATCTATGTCCTCTTGTTCTGGACTCCCCGACCCGAGGGAAAAGATTTTGCCTATTTATCCTATCCATGCCTCTCATAATTTTGTAAACCGCTATAAGGTCACCCCTCAGCCTCCGACGCTCCAGGGAAAACAACCCCAGCCTGTTCTGCCTCTCCCGGTAGCTCAGATTCTCCAACCCTGGCAACATCCTTGTAAATCTTTTCTGAACCCTTTCAAGTTTCACAACATCTTTCCGATAGGAAGGAGACCAGAATTACATGCAATATTCCAACAGTGGCCTAACTAGTGTTCTGTACAGCCCGCAACGTGACCCCCCAACTCCTGTACTCAATACTCTGACCAATAAAGGAAAGCATACCAAATGCCTTCTTCACTATTCTATCTACCTGCGACTCCACTTTCAAGGAGCTATGAAACTGCACTCCAAGGTCTCTTTCTTCATCAACACTCCCTATTGATTCAGACCGGTCAGTATAGACTTGTGAGTCGAAGATCATGCTTCCCAAATTTGTTAGAGTTCTTTGAAGAAGTGACCAAGAACGTTGACGAGGGCAGAGCGGTAAATGTAGTCTCTATGGATTTCAGTAAGGCCTTTGATAAGGTACCACAGGGCAGGCTGCACTGGAAGGTTACATCACGTGGAATGCTGAGGAAACTGGCCAGTTGGATACACAGTTGGCTTGATTGTAGGAAGCAGAGTGTTTTGTGGAAGGATGCTTGTCAGACTGGAGGCTGGGTCCATAGCTGTTTGTTATCTATGATTTGGTTGAGAATGTACAAGGCATGATTAGTACGTGTACAGATGACATTAAAATAAGTGGCAGCGTGATCAATGAGGAAGGTTATCAGAAATTGCAGCAGGACCTTAATCAGGCGGGGAAGTGGGCCGAGAAATGGCAAATGGAGTTTAATATAAATGTGTGAGGTCTTGCATTTTGGAAACTCAAATCAAGGTAGGAGTTTCATGGTGAATGGGAGCGCCCTACGGGGTGTAGTGGGCAGAGAGACCTTGGCGTTCAGGTGCACGGTTCCCTGAGAGTGGAGTCACAAGCAGACAGGGCAGTGCAAAAAGGCATTTGCCACACTGGCCTTCAACAGGCAGGACATTGCGTAGAGTAGTTGGGGATTTTTGTTGCAGTTACACAGGACTTTGGTAAGGCCACACTTGGAGTATTGTGTTCAGTTTTGTCACATTTGTTATAGGGAGGATTTATTAAATTAGAAAGAGTGCAGTAGAAATTTACAAGGACGTTGCCAGAACTCAATGGTCTGAGATATAGAGAGAGCTTGGACAAGCTAGGACCTTTTCTTTACAGTGTAGGAAACTGAGGGGGGACCTTATAGAGCTGTATAAGATCATGAGGGGTATGGATAGGGTCAATGCTCTCAGTCTTTTTCCACGGTTCAGAGAATCGAGGACGAGAGGGGATAAGTTTAAGATTAAAGGGGAAGGAATAAAAGGGAACCTGAGGGGCCAATTCTTTACACAGAGCCTTGTACGTGGATGAGCTGCCAGTAGATGTGGTTGAGGGGGATACATTAACAACATTTCAAAATCATTTGAATAAATATGTGGATACGAAAGGACTAGAAGGATATGGGTCAACTGCAGGAAATGGGGTTAGCGTGGATGGACATTTACAAGTTGGTGTCGAACCCCTCTGTTAATCAAATTAACACACCCAGAAAAGATCGCCTCACCTCGTAATCTGTTAAAATATGAGTGACACAGATCTCCTATCTTCCACGATTAGGAAAAATTAACAAGTTTATTTCTTAACATTAATAGTGAACACTAAACAACAACCATTCCCAAATACAAGCCCCTCTTTTCTTAACTATTTACTATCTGACTCCAACTCTATAAAATTATGCTGTTCCAACAACCCACATATTAAACATTAGAATCTCAAGAGCACACAGTCTCAATCTTCCCCGCTGTGTTCACTCTTCCAGCTACTGATCTCCCTGGGTCATTTTTTTTTACTGCAAGTAGGTTTGAAATAAACATGCATCGTAGACAGAAGTGTTTCAGATGACCAGTTAGCACTCCTGCTGTTGGATCGCAGTGGCTGTCCGCCGAGTATTCAAAATACTGGGTTCATATACTTGCCATGTTACAATAAGTCTCATACTTTCCAGTTGTCCAAACACTAATATCGATTTCCGTTTGCTTTTGGTATGCTAATCGTTATTTAAACTCTTTGGTTGTATTTGAATTGTTGTCAAAACAGCAACCAAAATTCAGGAATTCATTTCCCAGCTAATGGTGACATATGGAACAGTCTGACCTTTCGCTAGCATCTGTGGCTGTAGTTTCTATTCAGCAAAACCCGTTCTGTCTTAAAGTGACCAGACACACTTTCGGCTTCATAAAACCTCCCTCCTTCAGAAATAAAAGGAACCATCAGATTGAAAATATGGCTTCATTTCTTTTGCTTTAATTCTTAATCCCATTATTATGAAGTTCAAAAGTATTAAGCTCAGTTATACCATTCATGTTAATTCTGCCCACGTATATAACACTGGGATAAGTCCAATTTTATCTACACATTTTCCTTTAACTCCGTGATAACACATCTGCTATCACATTTATACGACGCACAGAATGTACATGTTGTAAGTTTAAAGTCTGTAACATAAGACCCCAATGAAATAGACTCATATTCTGGTCTTTAAATATTCCAAAAAAATGCGAGAGATTTGTCGTTGTTGTCCACATCCATCTCCGACAATTTGTTTGTCATATACACATTAAAATATTGTCAGGGCAGTACGAAACTTAAACTAGTATAAAACTCAATCTTTCTTGTTCAATAATTGAGATTTTGCATTTTTTCTGGTGGATATTGAGTTTTTTCAACAAGTAGCCAATTGGCCATTCAATTCCATCATCATCTTTCTGTATCAGTACATTTCCAACCCCTATATACCTCGCATCAAACACAATTTTCAAAGGGCTTCAAATTATTTGGTGCAGTTAAAACTGGTGCTGTGATTAATCCTGCTTTACAATTCTCAAATGCCTCCCTGCGTTGTTCTGTCCACCACAATTCCGTGTTCTCGTTAGTAAATCAATCAGGGGTGCCAATACGCTGCTGAAGTTTGGAACAAAGTGCCGATAGAGTCCACTCAGTTCCAAATATCGAACCACCTCATTCTTCGAGGATGGCTTTGGAAATTCCTTGTGTTCCATGGGGTCAACCTTCCATGGCCAATGTAATGTCCCAGGAATGGCCCCTCTGCCTTCGTGAATTCTGTTTTCTTACATTAATTACCAAGTTTGCTTCTTGTAATCGTTCAACATACTCTGCCAAAAGTAACATTGAGCTTTCAATCACTTGCTAAAGATCACTACATCATACAGATAAACTGCACAATTTGTTCATCTGACCATAACTCTGTTCCAGAGTCTTAAATGTGTCTGGAGCATTATTCATTCACATGACATACTCTAATTCTTTTTGTCATATCCAGTGTCTTTACCAGATAGTTTAACTGACTCAACATCTTTTTATTTTGAAAGGGGCCACTAAAACTGGCTTTGAAGGGATTTCCTACCACTGGTGACAATACTCATACGTCATCCCCACAGGAAATCGTTAAAGTTTCAGAGTTTATATCTGCCACCTGTTTCATTCTATATTGTGCCCTCTTCAGGTGCTTTTTAGCTAACTAACCTACTCCATCTAATTTCTCACTCACCTCAGATGCATAATCTAAGTATGTGATTTCCGACTTCGGTCCTGTCAATTTATATTTAATTAATTTCAAAGGACCTCTCACTTCATGTACGAATATTAACTCAAAGGAAGTAAAGTGAGTAGATTTATTTGGGGCATCTTTAATGGCAAACAATATGATGAGACGCCTTTATTCCAATCATTCGTGTAATTCTGACAATACGCTGTTAATATTGTCTTCAGTGTCTAATGCCAACTTTCCAAGGTTCCTTGTAATTTGGTATGGGACGCACTTAATTTAAACTGCTGTATGCTGAAGCTATCCATGACTTCCTTAAACAGTTGAGTGGCAAAATGAGACCCTTGGTCTGACTGAATCACACTGCGTAGCCCACAGTGAGTAAAGAAAGCTACCAACTCCTACACCTCCCATTTTGCCTTAACACTCCATCATGGAATTATCCTTGGAAATCTGGTAGACACATCCAATATGGTCAGCAGATATTGGTTTCCACTTTTATTTTAGAAAGGGGAGCTCCACAATTAATCATAACTCACGTGAAGGGTTCTTCGAATACAGGAATTGCCAACAAAGGCTGGTTTTAATAGTGCCTGTGGCGTACCTACCATTTGACATGCACAACAAAAATTAACCACGTCCGTGTGCATTCCAGGCCACTAGAAATGCTTCTGTACCTTAGCCTGAGTCTATACACCTAGGTGACCGCCTGCAATTAGTTTATGTGCTACCCGTAACACAATCTTGTGCACCTCAGTCCATTTACCTTCTGCACTAATCTGTAGTGGTCTCCATTTAAATTTTAGGATTATATCTTAAATAACGTTCGACAATATATTCTAATTCCTTTTTTGTGTGTTTTTGTGTGTATGGGTGTCTGTGTGTGTACAAAATATACAAATTTCCTGCATCGCTACATCAAACAGGGTGTGAGTTCACTGAACGTCAACACCTTTGTTTTTTTTTTTCTTTCGTTTTTCATTCCTACTGTAACTTATCACAGTGGGATCTTGTTACTACACAGTCTGGAAAAATCCCTGGGTATTTTTATTTTAATTCCCCAGTTCCCTAGTCTTCCTTTGACTTCTCCACCACGAGGGGTACCTCTCCCACCTTGGATCCTGCTAAATCTTTCCCAACAACAAACTGTATTCCTGGAACGGACACCCTATCACTCACTCACCCTGTTACTTCCCCAATCTAGATTTGGCACTCCAACCTAATGTTACACAAGGGAATGCTTAGTTTCTGCCCCCATTCCACAAGTTATCACTCTCTTGAGTAACATGTCAGAAAGAGTGAAAATACTTCCATCTCTTACTATTAGAGGTGGAGGGAAAGTGAGGACTGCAGATGCTGGAGATCTGAGTTGGAAAGTGTGGGGCTGGGAAAGCACAGCAGGTTGGCAGCATCCGAGGGGCAGGTGAGTTGACGTTTCAAGCATAAATCCTTCATCAGGAAAGTGGGGTTAAGTGAGGGGGACATGGGTTGAAAATTAAATAGGAGAGTGGAGGTGGAGCTGGATGGAAGCGAGCTTGGAAGGCGATAGGTAGATGCAGGTGGGCGGTGATGGCGATAGGTCAGAGAGGAGGGTGAAGTGGATAGGTGGTAGGACAGCTGGAACCCTCAAACTATACAGCATCAACATCAACTTCACCAATTTCCAAATCTCCCCTCCCCAACCTCATCCCAGAACCAACCATTCAAATTAGCACCGCCCTCTTGAACTGTCTTAATTTCCATCTTCCTTCCCACCTACCCAATCCACCCTCCCCTCCGATATATCACTATCACTCCCACCTATATCTTCTTATCGCCTTCCCAGTGACACTCTCACCGGCCCAGCTCCTACCCTCCTATTTATCTTTCAGCCTCCTTGTCCCTCCGCCACATTCCTGACGATAGGTTTATGCCTGATATGTCCATTGTCCTGCTGTTCGGATGCTGCCTGATCTGTTGTGCTTTTCTGGCGCCTCACTTCTCAACTATTAGAGACTGAGCAGATCCCGTAACTCACAAATTTATAAATTCGTGTCCTCCTTCCCCCACCCCGTTTTTCTCGTGTAAAGTTTATCCACAGAGGCGAATTCTTTATGGAGATCAGGCACTGATTCCATACCCAACCACAATCTCGGCTGTGCATTCTCCTGCAGCTCCTCAGCTCCACTTGGAGTCTCCTTTTCCAGCTTCACAAATGCCACTGGCTTAACTTCTTTTACGTCATCTTTTCCCAAAGTGTGTTCCTTCAATGCCCCGCACGGTGTGTCCCAGCTTACTGCAGTGAAAACACCTTTTCCCAGTGCCCTTCTTAAACCATCGGCACTGTAATTTTATGTGTTCCACTCCCTTATAGTGAGAACACGTGAGGCCTTTCACCTCCTTTCAACCCCCTTGGGCTTTTTTCTCACCTGTGGTAAACTACTGTCAATGTGCTCTACTGTTCACTTTATAGTGTAGGATCACACCTCCTCCCAATTTCTATCGCTCACAGGATGAAAAACTTCCCAGAAGCTAAATTTCATCTCATGCACCAATGCATATTTATCTTCCATTTCTGCCGTGCTTCTCATTTCTGTTCATTCACATAAATTCTTACCATCTCTGGAAGTGAGTCTTTAAACTCCTCCAGCAGAATAATCTCCCTTCCTGCCTCACAGATCTTGTCCACTTTTAAGGCCTGCACCCATTTCTCAAAATATCTGTGGTTACTTCTTTCAAAATCAGCATCAGCCTGATCTGGTTCCGTCTCTATATTTCTGAACAGCTGTCCATATGCTTCTAGTACCAATCCATAAGCACTCTAAATAGCCTGTTTGATTTCTGCATAGTCTCTTGCTCCCTCATGTAACAACACTGCACATATCTTTCAATCTATGCCCAACAGCTTAGTCTGAACTCGCAGTGAACAAGTTCACGGGACACGCCATCTGCCAGGCCAATTTTGCAAATATAATAAAAAAGATTTTGACATTTTCCTCACCGAAATATGGCAATATATTAACATAGTTGTATACATCCCTACGTTCTCCCTTCATCCTGCTAATTTAAATTTTTTACCTAATTCCAAACTTCTGAATTTCAAACTCTCCCTCTCTTTTCCTCTCTTTCTCTTTCTGTCTTTCTTTATCTGCTAACTCCTGTTGCAATTTAAGTTTTTCAAACTCGCCTGCAGTTGCCTCTTCCTCTGATACACCAAAGTGCTTGACCATCTCCATTACAATTCCAGCTTTCCTTTTGTTCCTGGTGAAACACATTCCTAATCTACTTGTTAATTCTAAAAATCTGCCCTTCTTTTGTCTTTCTACGCCTCCTTGGCAAATTTGGGAATCATCTTCAAACCCCAGAACCTCTTTAGTAATTTTGAAAGCCATTTCTTTTCATTTAACTAGCCACAAGGAAACAAAACTAAATGCATTTCTCACCTGTTTTTTTTGAAGGTCTAGGTCACTAACTGCCAAGAGATGGAATCTGCTGGGTCCTTTTGTATCCCAAATCTGTTCAAATCCCAGACAACGAGCCGTCAAACCATTATGATGTCAATGTCGAACCTCTCTGCTAATTAAAACCACACACCAAGAAAAGCTTACCTCGCCTCGTACTCTGATAAAACATGAATGACAAAGTAGTCCCAAATTCCACTATTAAAAGAAAAATAACAATTTATAAGTATGTAGGTTAACTCGATGAGCTGGAAGATTTGTTTTCAGATGTTTCGTCACCATGACTAGGTAACATCATCAGTAAGAGTCTCCAGTGATACACTGGTGGTAAGTTCCACCTCTCCATTTGTAGGTTTTGGTTTCTTAAGTTGGGTGATGTCAATTCCAGTTCTTTTTTTCAAGGGAAGGTAGATAGGATCTAAAATGATGTGTTTATTAATGTACTTCTGGTTAGCAGGCCATGCCTCGCAGAACTTTCGTGTGTGTCTTTGTTTTGCGTGTCCGAGGATGTGTGTATAGTCCCAGTCAAAGTGGTGTCCTTCTTTGTCTGTATGTACGGAAACTAGTGATAGTGGGTCATATCTTTTGGCGGCCAGTTGGTGTTCATGTATCCAGGTAACACGACAACAGGACAGATTGAAATGGAGGAAAAATGGTTTTATGCACACTGTTTAATCAGAGTGTGTTCAGACAAGGAAGATTGTTCATATGTGTACAACACATTCTGAATGAACAACGGAGACACAGTTAACGAAAAATGGTGTACATGATGTATAACATTTATAAAGCATTAACACATTATGTGGTCCTCATCTGAACTGATATGTTCCCCTTCTCTCAACGTTCCCCCTTATCTGGGATTCCCTACTCTTGTCTCTCATTCTTTTCAGAATGTGTGTTATAAATCTTGGTTATGGTGTCCCAACTTATTTCAGTTAATCCCCTTTCTACCAGGAATTAAATATATTGTCCTGCTGGGTTCTTTCCAAAGCTAGCGTCTGTCACATTACTAGAGAAAAGAATTCTGGCATCAGACTCAGCATTTGAACATATTACTCTGTTGTACATGTAGTGTACAAAGGACCACAGCACACAGGAATTGCCAATATCATTGAGGGATGTACATTTACTTCTGTCGATAATCTAGTTTTCTCCTTTTTCTTATCTCCACATCTATATTCTGTCTCTCGTTCTCTCTTTTTATCTAGTTAAGAAATCCCCCAATTATTCTTCGTGTCCCATCTTTCAAAACCCCTTTTTTCGGTTTATGTCTATTGCTCTCTTCTCGATGTAATGTGATTATAAGCGAGTAACATAAGAACAAAGACATGTGGGAGGAGCTGGGCAGAGTTAATTGGAAGGGGAGCTGAACAGGGAAGACCATGGAGCAGTAATGGCAGGAGTTTCTGGGGATAATTCGGAGGATATCAGGAATTAATCTCAAAGGAGATGCAACATAGTCATGGGAGGACAAAGCAGCCATGAGTGATAAGGCATCAAACCAAAAGAGAAAGCATACAATGTGGTGAAGATGATTGGGAATCCAGAGAATTCATCGGCTCTGAAACTACATAAGGCTGGCATCACTGACACTACAGAGCTCTTAGTCATAGTCAGGGAGAGAAACAGAGGGAAACAAATTCAATTTAAACACAGAAGATGGCATTACGGAAGGAACACTGCAGATGAATTAAATAATTGAATTAAAATCAGTTAAATGCTTTTGCGGAATGTGTCAGATTGAAAGCATGACCCGGGGAGAGACCCTCAGCAGAATGACGATTTGAAAATGAAAGTATTAGCACATCAGAAACCAGAGTAGGTCACTTAGTACAGGGCTGATTGGTGAATGGGTCTCGATGTGAACTAAGGGACAGACAGTAGAATTGCATTGCAGATATTGCAGCTCAAAACTGCGTATTTATGTAGTGTTGTAGACCACAGCAGCAGGAGAAGCAGACCTGCATTCAACCACAAACTGTAACATTTTGCTCGGGATAATCTCCTCAGTCAGCCATTACCATCAACACGATCTACGGTTCAGTGACGAGTGTGGGTGAAAGTGTCAGGGTCAGAACCATGTGAAGCTCAACCTCGTGCGAACCCATTAAAACTACAGTACTTGACCAACAGATCTGATTGAAGCCCTGCAGTCCTTCCACATTCAGTCATAAATGGTGATGGATGATGAAATAAATGACGGAGGAAATGGGTCCACAAACATCCCCAGGCTAAATAATGGAACAGCCCTGCACATCAGTGTAAAAGACAAGGATGAAGTACCTACACCATTCTCAGCCAGAAGTGTTGAATCAATGATCCATCTCACCCTCGCCATGATGCCCACAGCATCACAGATGCCAGCCTTCAACCAATTTGATTCACTGCACTTGACATGAAGATACAGCTGAACACAGTAGATACGACAAAGGCAATGGGCCCTGACCCCATTCCTGCAATAGGACTGAAGACCTGTGCTGCACAACAAGCCGTGTCCCTGGGGAAGCTGTTTATTCCAGTTCCAACTCTGACATCTCCCTGGCAATGCGGAAAATTACTCAGCTATGTCCAGTCCGCTAAGAGGAGTATAATTACAATCTGACCAATTACCTCCCCCTCAGTCCCACCACGTCGGTCAAATTGGTGGGAGTTCTTTTTGACAGAGCTGTCAAGCAGCACAGAAATAACCTGCGCAGTGTGGTTTCAGATAGGTCCCCATGTGGAGATGGTGCTGCTGTGAAAATGTCATTGGATTTTTAATTCAGACCAGGCTAATGCTCTGGCAGCTGGTGGAAGTTAAAAACAATTAATAAAATATCGAGATTTAAAATCAGGTACCAGTAATAATTACCCTGAAGCCAATGTCGATTGTAAACATCAGTTCGGTTCCCCAATGTACATTCAGGAAGTGAATCTCCCGTGGTATCCTGGTCAGGCCTAAAAGTGACTCCAGATGCACAGACATGTGATAAACTGTTCAATGGTCTCTGAAATGGCTCCAAAATTATCATCCCTGCTTCTAATCTCTCTCGCCCTGTTAGAGTTTTACATATTTTACTGAGATCTCCACTCACTTTCCTAAAACCCATGGAATACATGCCCAGTTGTCACAAACTCTGCTCCCACAACAAACCTGTCAGCCCAGAGATCATTCTGGTCATCCTTCGCTGCTTATCCTCAATGTCAGGTTTGTCCTTTATTAGGTAAGGAGACCAAAACCGCACACAATACTGCAACATGTTCGAGATGGGGTCTCACCAAGGCCCTGAACAGCTGCAGTAAAACACCCTTACATCTGGACTCAAATCCCCCTGAAATTAAGGTCAACAACCATTTACCTTCCTAACTGCTTTCTGTTCCTGCAAAAATTACTTTCAGTGACTAGTGTACAGGGCGATCCAGATACTTTTCAATGTTACAGCTACCCACCGGGTGGGTCTATGTACACTAGTAAATGTCCCAATGCCATTCCCAGCATTTTCTTCTGGCTTCAGAACTCACGGTCTTGTATGGGTGGCGGAGGTCGGTGATGAATGAAACAAAAATAAGCATATTTCTCTTTATAGAGTAACATTTTCCAACCTTTTCAAATGGTAGGCTACCGTTCTCTTTTTCCCATCAAAGGGTACAACGTCACATCTACCCACATTGTTCTTCGTTGCCCCGTATTTGCACAGACACTCCACTTGCCTCAGTCACCTTGGAGCTTTTTTACATCCTCCTCACCCACTCACAATCCGACATCGATTAATGCCATCAGCAGGATTGGGAATATTGCATTTGATTCCCTCTAACAAACGTTTGGTGTGTATTTGCAATAGCTAGGGCCCAAGCATTGAATCCTGCTACACCCCCGAGTCCTCTGCTCTAAATAACATTGATTTATTCCTACTCACTGTTTCCTGTTAGCTCTCCCATTGTAAATCCATGCCCTTCTGTGAGCCCCAGTCCCATACGATTCAAATTTGCATAGTAGGCTTTGGGCTTTATCAAAAATCTTTCTGAAAATCCGATCGTATTGCATTGATTGCTTCTCCATAGTTTTGTTGAAAGTCAGTTTCTCAAATATGATTGCCATTTGATAAATCTCTGTTGCCTTTTTCTCAGCCCATTACTCTCAGTTAAAATACTTTCTCCATAGCTAATTTTATTTTATTCCCTTTGTCTCTCTCATCAGATTAAACTTTCCTAGTATTTCTGGGAAGTTTTTTTGTTTTGTTTTCTTCTGTGAAGACATAACTGAAATATTTGCTGCATAGTTCTGCCATTTCCCTCTTCTCCATTCTCCATTCTCTGATTTCAGACTGTAAAGAAGCTGCACGTTATTTTCCTTTAATTTTGCCATTGACGTACTTTTTGAAGCTATTGCAAGTTCACTCTTCTTTCCCTTGTGCATATAGAGTGTTCCGAAACCCATCAATTCCTGTCTTAAGCTTCTCAATGATTGACGTTGTACAACCATGCACTCATAGAAGCATAGACAGCAGTGTCAGAAATACAGCATGGTCTACATTAGTCCCACTTTTCTACACGAGCCCCATAGCTGGGAATGTTATGACACGACAAGAGGTCGTCCAAGTACTTTGTAACAGCTGTGGAGCTACCCGTGATAACTCCCTCTCCGGTACTGTATTCCAGACCCCAAAACCCTCTGGTTAAAAAGCGATTCTCAAGTGCTTTCTAAATCTCAAAGCCTTCACTTTAATAGTGTGCTCCCCTTGTTCTTCTCCATCTGACTTAAAGGAGCAGCTGCTGTCTATCCACCCTGCCCAATTCCCTCGCAATCTTATCCTTCTGAATCACGTCACCCTCAGCCTTCTCTGCTCCAAACGAAAGAACCCGAGTTTGTCCTGCCTCTCTGCATAGCTGATATGCTCCATCCCTGGGAACATCGTGGTGAATCTCTTCTGCAACCCCCTCCAGAGCAATGACATCTTTCCTGTAAATTAGTTCCCAGAACTACACACAGTATTCCATCTCGGCCTCACCAAAGCTCCGCATAGCTCTTATAATCTGTGCCTCGATAAATAAAGGCTATGCTTACGCTCCCCTTTGCTTTCTCAACTTGTGTATTAACCTGTCTGGTCACATTCAGGGATGTGTGGAGAAGCTCCCTCTGAGTTCCCTAGTGTGCTGTCATTCACTAAGTACTCCCCTGTCTGCTTCCTTCTTCCAAAGTGCATCACCTCATATTTATCAGGGTTACATTCCATCTGCTATTGAACTGTCCATCTGACCATTCCATCTGTACCTTCCTGTAACATAAGACCTTCCTCCTCACTGCCAAACACCCGGTCAATCGTTGTATCAAACGCAAACTCAGTTATCACACTCTCCCCACGCCTCGTCCATATTCACAGATGCACCATTTATGAATATCACAAATAATGAGGTTATAGATCACACAACACCAGGTTATAGGCCAACAGGCTTATTCGGAGGCACTAGCTTTGGAAGCGC
The DNA here is from genome assembly GCF_037043375.1 of Chiloscyllium plagiosum. Lineage (NCBI taxonomy): Eukaryota > Metazoa > Chordata > Chondrichthyes > Orectolobiformes > Hemiscylliidae > Chiloscyllium > Chiloscyllium plagiosum. The sequence continues at coordinate 79,113,355 of NW_028270176.1, forward strand.
TGCTTCTTCATCAGGTGGCTGTGCACTTTGAAAGCTTGTGCCTCCGAATAAACCTGATTGTTGTGCGATTTTTAACTTTGTCCACCCCAGTCCAACACTGGCACCTCCGAATCACAAATAATAATGGACACAATACTGCTCCCCGTCGTACACCATTGGACACCGGCCTGCAGTCACACAAACAGGCTTCTACCATCACCCTCTGACTCCTACCACTAAAGTTGATTTAGATGCAACTTGGCAAGTCACTAATGACTCCTACTTGTTCCTTGGTTATTCTGGTCCACTTGACACACTTGTTGAATACCTGGAGCTTCTCCCTAAACTTGCCTGCCAGCAGATTTCCATGCCCCTGTATTAGTCAGTCCTCTCTGATGAAGATTTTCTTCATTGCAGTCTTAAATGGCCTGTCCTTTATACTGTCATTATTTACCCTAAATGTAGAGTAGACAGCCAGAGAAACATCCCGTTTATTTCCACCTTGTGATATGTTTCGTGTATTTTCTAAATTTCACTGCAATCACCTCTCATTCTTTGAACCCCAGAGAACACAGTCTGAGTTTCTACATCAGACAATTTCGCCATCTGAGGGATGAATCTGGAGAATGTCCATTGCACTTCCTCTGTGGTCAGTATATTCTTTCTCAGACTAGGTCACCAAAACTGTACAAAATACTTCAGGTACAGTCTCACCAACCCTGTACACAATAGTCCAGGAAGAGTCTCACCAACCCTGTACACAATAGTCCAGGTACAGTCTCACCAACCCTGTACACAATACTCCAGGTACAGTCTCACCAACTCTGTACACAATAATCCAGGTACAGTCTCACCAACCCTGTACACAATACTCCAGGTACAGTCTCACCAATACCCTGTACACAATACTCCAGGTACAGTCTCACCAACCCTGTACACAATGCTCCAGTTACAGTCTCACCAACCCTGTACACAATACTCCAGGTACAGTCTCACCAACCCTGTACACAATACTCCAGTTACAGTCTCACCAACCCTGTACACAATACTCCAGGTACAGTCTCACCAACTCTGTACACAATAGTCCAGGTACAGTCTCACCAACCCTGTACACAATATTCCAGGTACAGCCTCACCAACCCTGTACACAGTACTCCAGATACAGCCTCACCAACTCTGAACACAATAGCCCAAGTACAGTCTCACCAATACCCAATGAAACTACTTCAACATTTTGTTGCATCGATATTCTGATTCCTTTAATTGAAGGTGAACCCAACTTTAACTTTCCACTTATATATATTCTTCCAAATACCCTTCAAAAAATTCCGAAGTTATCAAGTATAATTTCCTTTAAAAATGCATACTGATTCGCTCCAATGTTGCTGTTAATTTCTAAATATCCAATACCGCATCCTGTCTCATAGATTTCAAAAGTTTCTCGACAGATGTCAAGTTAATTGGACTGCATTACTTTACACTATCACTTTTTTCCCTTTCTAGATGCCTGGATCCATTCCATTCATCTACCTACCATGCTTGGAACACGTTTATTACCTTCCATTTATCTACAATGGCTTTCCGGACCTCTTGGAATGTACAGGAAAGTAAAACACAGCCATTGGCAGTGCAATTAATACTTCTTCAAAGTTTGTGAGAAGATTTGCAGCTCGGGTGCTCATTGTTGTGTTTCTGTTCGCCGAGCTCGGAATTTGTGTTGCAGACGTTTCGTCCCTTGTCTAGGTGACATCCTCAGTGCTTGGGAGCCTCCTGTGAAGCGCTTCTGTGAAGCGATTCTATCAACAAACGCATCGACTTGGACCCGATATACCGGCCACTGCAGCGGACAGATGGAACTGACAACCGGAAGCGGCAGAGACAAACCACTATAAATGCCAGAGGAAACAACACAGAAGCGCTTCACAGGAGGCTCCCAAGCACTGAGGATATCACCTAGATAGGGGACGAAACGACTGCAACACAAATTCCAAGCTTGGCGAAGAGAACCACAACAATTAATACATCTATTGCTGATTTATTTTATGACATTTTGAAATGAATTACATCTGTTTCGTTAGACTTACCAATGCTTCACCCAACTCCATGTTCAAGTATTATCTTGTTACAGATATGAATTGACTTTGTGCCTTTAGTTCCACAAGTCCTATATGATCACGTTATTTCTGGGTGATTTTCTGGGTCTTCTTCCATCAAGACAGATGCAAAGTAATTGGTTATTTTCTCGGCCATTTCCCTGTTCTGCACAATAAGCAATCCTCTTCCGATTACAAATTTCCACATTTGACCATGCTTTTATTTTATTTCCTTTGAAATATAGATCGTAGATTTATGCAGTCTTTGTGTTCCTGATTGTTAGCATGCATGTTCGCTTTCTGATTTCCATATCAGTTTCATGGCCCTCCTTTCCTGGATTATAAATTTCCAACATTTCTCAGGTTTCCATAATGTCTGGATGTCTTCTGAAGTCACTTCTTATGATTAATATAATCTTTAATTTATTATGTTAACCATCATGAAGTCACTTTCTCACTCTTGGGTGTTTTTTACGTTAAAGAAATTGACTTTTGTTTCAGACTTTGCAGTATTTCTATAAACCAGATATATCGAAGAACATTGCAAGAAGACAGAAAAGAGATTGCGGGGGCCTGGCTGAAAATTTTACATCATCGCTGGCCATTAGTGAGGCCCCAGATGACTGGAGGACAGGGATTTTTGTGCCCTTATTCAAGAAGGGCTACAAAGAAAAACCTGGGAACTATAGACCAGTAAACTGGACATCTGTGGGTAAGGTACTTAAGAAGATTCTGAGATATGAGATAAACATACATTTGGAAAGGCAGGGTGTGATAAGGAACAGTCAGCACGGCTTTGTGTATGGGAGATCATGGTTCACAAATTTATTCGAGTTCTTTGATGAAATGACCAGCAACGTTGACGAAGGCAGGGTGGAATATGTAGCCCAATTGATTTTAGTAAGGATTGCAATAAGGGTTCACATGGTACGCAATTTTGGAAGGGTAGATTGCATGGAATGGGGTGGGAACATGGCAAATTAGATACAAAATTGTCTTAATGGTAGGAAGCAGAGAGTAATAGTGGAAGGATGCTTTCCGGACTGGAAGCCTGTCACTAGTGAAGTGCCTCAATGGTCGGGGCTGGGAACATTACTGTTTGTTTTATGTATAATGATTTAGTTTAGGATGTACAAGGCATGATTATTAAGATTGCAGATGGCCCTAAATAATGTGGTCTCGTGGATAGTGAGGAAGGTTATCAGAAATTGCAGCAGGACCTTGATCAGTTTGGGACGTGGGTCAAGAAATGGCAAATGGTGTTGGATATGGTTAAATGTGAGTTCTTGCATTTTGCAAAGTCAATTCAAGGTCGGAGTTTGATGATGAATGTTTGGGTCTTAAGGGTTGTAGTGGAACAGACGGACCCTGGAATTCAGGTGCACGGTTCTCTGAAAGTTGATTCAGAGATAGACAGGGCAGTGTAGAAGGCTTTTGGCACCCTGACCTTCATCAGTCAGGGCATTGAATATCGAAATTAGGGAGTTATGTTGCGGTTATACAGGATGGTGGTGAGGCCATACTTGTAGAGTTATGTTCAGTTTTGTTCACTTTGCTCTAGGAAGGATGTTATTAAACTGGAAAGAGTGCACAAGAAATTTTCACGGATGTTGCCAAGGACTCTCATATCTGGATTTTAAGGAGGGGTTGGACAAGCTAGGATTTTTTTAACTTTAGAGTATTTGAGAATGATGGGGGATCTGATGGAAATATATAAGATCATGGGAGGCATGAACAGAGTGAATTCACTCAGTCTTTTTACCCCAGAGTTGGGCAATCCCGGACTAGAGGGCAGCAGTTTAAGGTCAGAGGAGAAAGAATTAAAGGGAACCTGAGGAGCAATTTTTTTTAAACACAGGTTTGTATGCATATGGAATGAGCTGACAGTGGAAGTGGTTGAGGTGGGTACATTAACAACATTTAACAGGCATTTGGACAAATACTTGGATAGGAAAGGATTAGAAGGATATCGGGCAATAGCAGGGAAATGGGTTTAGTGTGAATGGACATTTTGTTCGGAATGGACCACTTTGGGCCGAAGGTCCTGTCTGTATGCTGTCGGACTCTATAACTTGAACAACCGTTGCTTGTCTCTCACTGAATGTTATATTGTACTTTTCCAACTCACTGGAACTAACCTGACCCTCTAGCCACCAGACTTACTCGATGTTTGACTATAATGTTCAAAATGTCTGTACTGCATGCACACGGTATTCGAAGTGCAACATATTAATGTCACAATTCCTCAAAGCTGCTTCAGAGCAAGGTTAGTCATAGGTTATCCTGACCATACAACACCAAATCCGAAATAACCTGCTCTCTAGTTTGGTTCACAACATACTCTCCAACTACCTGATATACACTTATGAATTTATTTTACACAACATGAGCAGTCACTCAGTTATCGCAGTTTCGATGCAACTTGTCACCATCCAGCATTACTGGAGCACCCACGATTATTTGTCACTCATTCACAGGATGAAGGCGTCGCATTTATAACCAGCATTTATTGCCCATGGCAGAGGGCAGCTAAGAGTCAACAGCGTTGCCTTGGTCTGGAGTCACAAGCAGGCTAGACCAGGGATGGTAAAAACAATGACTGCAGATGCTGGAAACCAGATTCTGGATCAGTGGTGCTGGAAGAGCACAGCAATTCAGGCAGCATCCGAGGACAGGCAAAATCGACGTTTCGAGCAAAAGCCCTTCATCAGGAATAAAGGGAAGGACAGCAGTTTCCTTCCCTAAAGGACATTAGTGAACCAGATAAGTTTTTCCAACATTCGACAATAGGTTACTGGTCACCATAAAGCCTTAATTCCAGATACTTATTAAATTCACATTCCACCATCTGCCATGGCAGGATTCGAACTCCGGCACTCAGAACAGTCCTTGAGTCTCTGGGCTAAGTTACCAGCGATAATATCACTATGTCATTGCTATCCCATGCATATACTTGCATGTCCAATTTCCAGAGCATATGATGCAAAGTATTTGCACCACAGGTTTTGTCTCGATATATATCACACACCAATGTTTGTTTCTCCTTGCTATTTGTTAGATCCACCCAAACTGATTCTGTGGAATCTGAGGGACAGGATCTGTGACGTTATTAGTGATACATTTGGACAGGACATTTGGAGAGGCTCACCTCGACGGTTAGATGATCTAAAGAATTGGTCAGCAATACAGGACAAGTATCAATAGCCTCCCCGCTCTGCCAGGATAAAAGTCATCGTATTCTCTCTGCTCCCTCACACTCACTGTATATCTGTTTTAACACATATCCCCGAACAAGGCTCACATTCTATCTCCAAGTAAGGTTCAAGCACGACCACTCTCACTATTGAACTCAGCAACTTCCCTCTCCCACTTTTTCTGTCACTGACGTAATAGCCCCGCACACTAATAACACGGCATGGATACAACACTGTGGTCAGACTCACTTCACCCTTCAACCCCTACAGCACTAACAGCAGATACACCCACTCCCACCCAGATTACTTCCCTCCCTTTCTGCCATTCCAGGAGAAACAGCCTGGAATAGGGTAGAAAGGGCCAAGCCGGGTAGTGGAGTGCCGGATAACCGTTCCCTCAGCCCCCAACCCCGACCAATGGGGAGGATCCTGGAAAGAGCCGGAAAGGACCAGGAGGCCTTGTGTGGAGATTCTGAAACATCACGTCCCACCAACCGAGTAAGGAGCAATATTCAGTAGAGCAAAGACACAGACACTGGTATCATTAAGGCACAAATAATTACGTTTTTGATTTATAAGGAGATCAACGATTCTCGGGAGAAGGTAGAAAATGGTGTTGAGGAACATATAAGAAATGAATGAATGGCATGTCAGACTTGATGGGCCAAATAGTCTAATTCTGTTCCTTTCTCTAATGCTTGTGTGGTGTTATGCTATCAGGTATTCTCTTCCTGAGACAGCAGCAGAGGCTGGGTTTGATTCACATTTGATTGGAAAGAGTCAATAGTAATGTGGGACAGAGTTGTAGGGCGGGAATGATTTATGCCTATTCCTCGTTATTTTATCCTTATATCCGAAAGGGGGCAGTCATTTGATGTGAGTTTAACACAGTTTTAAAATAATGGGTCCCATAATGAAATAAGGAGGTCCCTTTCCCTTTAGTGTTGTGCTACCTGTGGTGTCCTCATCCTCAGGGAGCAGTGAGTACCCGGTTAGTGAAGATATTCAAGACTGATCTTTGCTGGACAGGAGAGTCAATGTTTATTGGGAACAGACAGGAGTCGGATGGTCAGACACAATCGGATCAGGTATAAGCATTCTGAATGGTGCAGCGAATGTTTAACTGCCGCCCCTATCCAATGTGTTGTTCCTTCAATCCATCCCTCGATGCTATTACAGAGATATACTGTTGCCCCTACCCAAAGTATTGTTTCCTCAATCCACCCCTTGAGTCTGTTACAGGGTAGGGAACCACCCCATTCAGCCACACAGGATCGTTACAATGAGATGGGTGGAGACCATTCTTCCCCACGAAGGAGTTACACAGGAATATAGAATGAAGTAATTTAGCTCGTTGAGTACATTACACAGCCCAGGAGGAGGCCATTCAACCCGACTGAACTGCTGCAGAGGAACAGGGATGCTGTCGCTAACAGAAAATAGACAGTAGAGATAAATGCATATTTTTATAAAACTGTAACTAGTTTTGCCTCAGGGATCACTGTAGTACATCAAAGATCAATATTCTATATCAAATATCTGGATGAAGGGACTGAATGGATCAAAGCTGAATTATCTTGTACACCAAGATGATCATTCAATATATCTTCAAATGGAGGTCGTGAATCTGCATTGTGATATAGACAGGGAAAGTTTGTGAGCAATCCTTCAGCAGAAATAATATAACGTGAGTAGGTAGGAAGGATAGAACAGCAGGAAAAAAATTAAACGGAGAGAGATGCAGAACTCTGTGATGCAGATGTTTTTTTCATATTCCTGGTACATGAATCATATGAAGTCTGTCTGCAGATGTAGCAAGTGGTTTGGAAGGTAAGTGGAATGATGCTGTTTGTGGCAACGAGTATTGGGTTTAATCAGGAATGTTTTACTGCATCTTTACAGGGCATTGCTGAGAGCACATCAGATACACTGGGTGACGTTTTGCTCCTCTAAACTAAAAAACGGATGTAATTCCTTTTAAAGATGTTCAAAGATGCTTCCCTTTACTCCTTCCTGAAATGAAGGCCTTTTGTTATCAGGGACTATCTGCTAAGGTCTTAGATGAGAATTCTAATTGAACCATGGTTTTCAGAAAAGTGTTTCAGCTGGATACATATTTTCTCTTGTTAAGGAGACTAAAGTTAGATAATTTTTTAATGAATGTGATGTGTTTATATAAACACAAATATTATGAAGATATCGACCCATTTATAAGAATTACGCAGACACACATAAACATGTCATCAAATTATAAAGCGGGCACATTTTTTTTTGCTAATGAAAGTCACTGTGCATAACAACAGCAATGATGCACCGACATACAGCATACAGTCTATTATCATCCATTCCAGAGAATGTTCATGGTGATCGCACATGGCCCAGTTTGGTGTTCAGTTGACATTACAGTATTTTTCCACAGACTGGGAGAAAAATATTACCTGCCTCTAACGCAGCAGCCAATTGGTCTCTCTATCTTATTTTGATGTGCCTGAAAACAAGGTGTAAGAACAGAAAATCCCTGAGTCATCTTCACCACTCCTGGAGGATTCCTGGTGACAATTCATAGGAATCTCTCCACTGCCCGAAGCAAATGGAATGCAGCCAAATCCAACTGTTCCGGGAAAAATTCGCATTCCCAGACATTTGTGTGAGCAGGATAACTCGAAAGGCAGACAAGAATTTGGGACAGTCGATCATTTTACCATCGTTCAGAGTTCAAAGTTCTGCGTCCCACATTTTTGTAGAAAATTACCCAGTCCGATACCTATTTCATTGGCACAGCACTCAACCGGTTACATTTACAATTTGCTTTCACCAGTAGAGAAGTGGGAAAATATATCAGTGACCTTCGAACAATGGTCAGTACATGATCAAGAGATTGTCAAAGGGCTGTTAAAGTTTGTGATGCCTGGATATTTCCATCTACTCAAAATTGTGTATGTTAAACACTTGACAGATAAATCAGAGTAGAAAAATGGTGCACAGACAGAAAAGTGCTGCTGAGACCATAAACAGACCATAGTGCGTGGTGGAGCAGTGACACAGTGTCTGATGACCCACTCTTGCTCCATAGTCCCATGTTACCATGTTGCATTCAGCCACTCACGGCTTCTGCACAGGGGCAGATGGAGGCCACTTGCTCCAAATGCCTGGTCCACAGTAACACAGGATCTCATTCAATCCTTCCCGACTGTCACACACGGTTTGGTGTGGGTTGGAAAATGTTATTTGGAAATCCACTCTGTGTTTGAAAGACGCCTCTGTTCTCTTTACAGAGTGCCTCCTCTCTGCAACTTGTGCTTCATTTGTTGGTCATGGTCTAGACCAAGATTCATTATGAATAAAGTCCCCTAACCTCACCCAGAGATGACGCAAAACTGCTTTGCTCTCTCTGATTGCAACATTCAACAACAGAACGACTAGGAAAATTACAACCATGAACTTAGTAATTACAGAAAATATGAACAAAAGAAACAGGATCAGGTAATTCGGACGGTCAAGCCACTATATACGATCATGGCTGATCTACTGTTAACATTAACTCCTCTTTAATACCCAATCCTTCACACCCGCCAGCTCTCTAACAGGTCAAAAATACATCTGCGTCCTCTTTAAATACTTTCAGTGATTAAGCTCCCTTAACTCTCTAGCCCAGGTAATTTCTGACATTGATTCCCCTCTGCGAGAGGAAAAGACTCCCCACACATACAGCATCACCTATTGATATGAACAAGAGGTGAAAACAGGGGCTCAGGTAAGAGTGAATAGCCTTGATATCAAGACAGTATTTGACTGAGGATGTCATCGGGACCACCTACTTATTTAACCTTAATGGGAATCAGGTGTACCCTCCCCACTGGTTGGGGTCTTTCAGAGCACAAAGGAAGACGTTCGTGGGCGGTGACTCACAATTCTCTCAGTCCCAGGACATCTCCTCATGAGATCCTTAGGTTAATTTTCTCAGCACAAACATCTTCAGTTCCTTCGTCAATGTCTACGCGCCCGCACCCCTGGCACCCCTCCATCCATCATAAGATCATAAGCGGGTGATCACTGAAGATCACACAAAGTTAAGAACATTTTGTCCCCTCTGAGTTCCTGAACCAGTCTCTGTGTCCATGTGCAGCAAGACGTGGATTGCATTCTGGTTTATGCTGTTAAAGTGTCGGTAACATTCACGTAACTGTACTGCCAGACACTGCACATATCCTCAGTTAAAAGAGGAGCTCACTCAGCATCTCAAGCTGGTTACACAGATATGTGGAAGCCATTCAGCCCATCGAAATGATTGAACAAGAAGAAGGACAACACATTCAATCGTGCTGTCTGTTCCCCAGGAAGAGGAGGGCTCTGGTCAGTACATTGAGCTGTTAAACGGGAACAGGCAGAGCCCAATTACACCCTTGAACCTGTTCCATGGTAGCAGGAGGAGGCCATTCAGCCCCTCAAGACATTTATACAGGAACAGGAGGGTGTCATTGATGCTCCAATCTGAAAAAAACAATGGAGACGAGAGTGCACACATAGACGGCTCCACAATGTTCCTCGTGGCTCCATTGCCTGTGCAACACATGATATTTTAACATGTTTTGCCAGCAGTGTGGAAGAAAGCCAAATGTTTTGTACCCAGTCTCAAAGAGGCATCTTCTATCACTGAAGACAGACCCATGTTCTCCATGGAGGTCAGAAGCTGATGGGAATTTTTAACTGTTTTAGCATGAAGGTATTGAGGCTCCTGTCGGGATTGTGGATGACATGACATGACGTTCATAATGTGTGGAGAGGCTACTCAAAGACTGACCCGCTCTCTCTCTCAATCGAAATGGGGAGTGGCGTGGGGTGAGAGGGACGTTCCCAGAGGCTTTTAAACGATCAACAATCATGTAAACCAAGTAATAAACAAGCCATTGAATTTATTACCGTATAATTGTCTGTTTGGAATAAGGTGAGTGACTGTCCATCCCCTTAAGGTTCAATGCAATCAGTTCTTATTCCCTCAAATCGCTATAGATTAATCCTCATGCACTCCCGATGGTACAATCATCCCAACAATTAGTCGGGTGAAACTCATTTACACTCTTTCTGCTAAGAGGATTAATCCTTAAAAACGAGAGAAAATTTGCCCACAATGCCCCAAATACTATCTCAACAACACTCTCAGGGTTGATCGCAATAATTCGGTTCCCTCACTTAGCTGTCTCAGCTTCTTTCCTGTGGCATAAAAAGCCATTACTACTCTCCACACTGCCAATGATGTGGAATTTTGAAGTTCCTTACATCTGTACGTCAGCATCAATAAATTCATCACAAGAGGTGCCGATGGAGATGAATATCACTCTCGGAGGGAGACTCAATGAGAAAGAATTCACTCGAATCAGGGAATGGTCACCTACCTGAATGGAAATGACTTGCAGGAACATGGAAATCAGGCAGAGGAAGGGAGCGATATTTTCTTTTGTTCTGCCCTCACGGGATGTGTGCAGCCCTAGTCAGACCAGTAAGTTATGCTGATCCTGAACTGAGTAGCTGGTTCAGGTGTTCCACAGGACAGTAGAAAGTAAAACACATTGCTGTGGGTTTGCAGTCACACTGAGACCTGACCAGGGAAAGATGACCCATTGATTTTCTCTGCAGGACATGAGGCAAACAGATAGGCTTCTGTTTAAAACAAGTGGTGATTCTGTGCCTCTTGATGATGAGTCAATGACTTCACCACCATGCACTGTCTGTCATCTGACAGATTCTGTGAAGAGAACAAACTAACCATCTCAAGTGCAAATATTTTGTGATGGAAGCATAGTTAGAAGGGACTTGAAACAGTTATATCTGGATTGACCAAAGGTACAAACGATGGATTATTTAGCTGATTTAGCTGACACATTTATGATCCACGGAGACTGACATCAATCACAGTCACTGAGCAAGTAGCTCCAGCCAACGCCTTTCAATTCAAAATTGTTTTATTAAAATTCAAAACAATGATTCAAACTTTCGCATTCTGGATGGGATATGTGAGGGTGATCGATGGAACAAATCTTGAGGCTGATAGATCAATTGAGAGTAACCTTTCAATCTACCTTGGATGCAGGAGTAATTCCATAAGTTTATCAGAATGCAGACATGCTTCTCTGTTTATAAATGGAAACATACATCCTGGAACTACTGACCAAGCACTATAATTTCAATAAAACAATTAGACATTTTTTATAGTTCATGATCTGAAGGGAATGTGTGTCTGAGAAACGTGGGGTTATAACAGACAAATGGCATGGATATGTAAACAGAGAATTGAACGTGACAAATGCAATTCAGATTGTTATTCCAGGTTCAGAGAGAGGCAGATGTGGCCTGTCCTATTGATGTTACCGATGTTAGTGAACTGTGATGAAATGTCATTTACTGGACTTCAATTACAGTGTGATTATGACATTGTGGAGGAGACAGGAAACAGAGAGAATTGGGGGACATGGCAGTTCAGACAGGATGGAGGTAAAATAATATTCCCCAGTCATCAGTATTGGAATGTTACTCTTTATAACTCATATGGAGAACAGATTCAAAGATACATCTAAAGTGAGGAATGAGGAGTAAAATCTGCTTATTGAACACAAAATACAGGAACAAAATGATTTTCTGTCAGTACTAAACTATGGAAAGTAAAAAGAGATAAGCGACACTCATGATATTGAGCTACATAAATTGAAATGTGTATTACAAAACCACGGAAGTGGTGTGCAAACTTTCTCAATCATTATGTGGCCCACAGCTGAGATGCTAATTTCCCCTCTGTCAGTGATCCACCTCACTGAGATTCTCTGGTGCAGTATCTCAGTATCGAGGGGGGGTTCTCAGTTCCTGCTGCTGTTCACCCAGTCTATTTAAATCAAATCACCTTCTCACTGTAGAAAAAAAAATCACTTGGCCTTTCGGACTCTGTTTAACTGTTAGCAACTCAGCTCTGTGATATTATTGACGATAAATGATCTGGGACCACAGCCAATATCCGCACAGTGCTCACAAGTTATGGCACCAGATAAAGGCCTTGCAGTCCGTGAGACTTTCTAAATCAAACTCCCATTTTCTGTCTGTTCCTATGTATCTCCTCTCATGATGTCTTCTGATATATCCAACTCACTCTCGTTTAACATCCCTTCAATCACTCCCTGTTTCCAAATTGTGCAGTTGTACAGCTTGATGTTGTGGCCATTTTGGAGAAATGGATATAGCAGGGACAGGACTGATCGTTGGAGGGTCCGATGTTTAAATGCTTCATTAAGAACAAGGAAGGTACTAAAAGTGGGACGGAGGTGGACGGTGGGTTGGCATTGAAAATCAAATCATTACGTTGATAGAAAGGATGTTTGATAAGGACTCGTCTACTGAGGTAGTATGGGAAGAGGTTAGAAATAAAAACGGAGAAGTCACCCTGTTGACAGTTCTCTATTCCCCTCTGAAAAGTTCCAGAGATGTAGTGGAAAGGCTTACAAAGATGATACTGGATAGGAGCGAAAGTAACAGAGTAGTTGTTATGGAGGACTGTAACTTTCCAAATATTGACTGGAAACACTCCAGTTCAATTACTTCATACGTCTCAGTTTTTGTCCATTATATGCAGAATGGTTTCCTGACACAGTATGTATATAGGCCAACAAGGGCAGAGGCTAAATTGGATTTGGTACTGGGTAATGTACCAGACCAGGTTTTATATTTGGGCGTAGGTGAATAGTTTGCTGATAGTGACCACAATTCAGTTTTGTTAGCGATGGAAAGGGACAGGTGAAAACCGCAGGACAAGATTTATAGCTGTGGGAAAGGCAATCATGATGCGAATAGGAAAGGGTTTAAGATGCATAGGATGGGGAAAGAAACTGCAGGGGATGGGAACAATTTAAATGTGGAGCGTTTTCAAACAACAGCTACTGTGTGTCCTTGATACGTTTATACCTGCCAGGAAAGGAGGAAATGGTCGAGGGAGGCTGCTGTGCTTTACTGAAGAAGTTGAATCACTTGTCAAGAGGAAGAAGGCGGCTTATGTAAAGATGAGACGTGAAGGCTCAGTTCGGATGCTTGAGAGTTACAAGTTAGCCTGGATGGACTTAAAGAAAGAACTAAGAAGAGCCGGGAGAAAGCATGAGAAGTCTTTGGCAAGTCGGATCCAGGAATACCCTCAAGCTTTCTATCAGTATGTCACGAATAAAACAATGACCAAATGAAGATTAGTGGCAATCAAGGTCAGTAGTGTGAAGTTGTGTGTGTAGTCCGAGAAGATAGGACAGGCGCTAAATAAATATTTGAATCAGTATTGACAAGGGAAAAAGACAATGCTGTCGAGGCCTATATGGAGTACAGGCTATTAGACTAGACCTGATTGAGGTTCGTAAGGTGGAGATGTTAGCAATTTTGGATAATGTGAAAGTAGAGAAGTTCTCTTGGCCTGATGGGATTTATCCGAGGATTCTCTGAGAAGATAGGGAGGAGATTACAGAACCCATTGGTTCGTATCTTTACATCGCCATTCTCTACAGGACTTGTGCCAGAAGACTGGAGGACAGCAAATTTCGTCCGCTTGCTCAAGAAATGGAGAAGAGGCAACCCTGGTAATTATATACAAGGCATAATTTGGTTGTGAGTAAAGTGTTGGAAAGGACTAGAAGAGATAGTATTTATTATCATCTAGAAATGAATCATTTGATTAGGAATAGTCAACAAGGTTTTGTGAAGGGTATGTCATGCCTCACAAATCTTACTGAGTTGATTGAGAAGGTGACCAAACAGGTGGATGAGGGTAACGTGGGTGACATGGATTTCAATAAAACGTTTGTTAAGTTCCCCATGGTAGGCTATTACAGAAAATATGGAGGGTATGGTGTTGGAAAAACAGAACAGATGAGGCAGCGTCCAAGGAGTAGGAGAGTTGACGTTTAGGTTGTAAGCCCTTCATCATTAATCAGTGTTCTGGTCTCCAGCATCTGCAGTCTTCACTTTCTCCTCGACCCTAGAATGCTGCCTGACCTTCTGTACTTTTCCAGCACCACATTTTCGAATATGATCTCAAACACCTGCAGTCCTTACTTCCTCCCAGAAAATATGGAGACGTGGAATTGAGGGTGGTTTAGCGGTTTGGATCAGAAATTGGCTTGCTGAGAAAAGACAGAGAGTGGTAGTTGATGCGGAATGTTCATTCTCGAGTTCAGTTGCTAGTGTTATACTGCAAGGATCTGTTTTGGGGCGACTGTTGTTTGTCTTTTTGCAAATGACCTTAATGAGGGAATAGAAGGATGAGTTCGTAAATTTATGGTTCGCAGTTCGGTCGGTGGAGCTGTGGGCAGCGCTGATACTGATCTGTAATGTTCTATGTTCATGCACCTACAATGGGCTGAATAGCTTCCTTCTGGGATGTAACAATTCTGAGGTACTCTGACCCACAAAAGCTTTAAGTGCCTGGAGAGACAAGCTTGCCTAGTAAAGGATACACACTGCCGAAACATCCATCATCTCTTCCTGTTCTCTGATATGTAGCGGCCTCAAAATATCTGCCCATACAAAAGAGATTGATACAAAATCAAGCAGTCAGGAGTACGTTCACCCGAGGGGATTGCCACCAGAAGATTTAATGAATAATAAGATGTCAGATTAACACAAATAATAAAGCAATATCACAGCACCATAATAATTGGCAGCAGAGTAAAACTTACAGTTGCAACTAGTTCCAAGTTCAGCACTGTGTTCAGTTTTGGTCACCTTGCTATAGGAATGATGGTATTAAACTGGAACTTTACAAGGATGTTGCCAGGACTCAAGGGTCTGAATCATAGGGAGAGGTTGGATAAGCTGGGACATTTCTCTGTAGAGCGCAGGAGACTGAGAGGCGGCATGAAGTGCTTCGAGAGGCTAGTCATGGCCCACATCAGTTCCAGTCTCCCAGCCTGCCTCAATCCCCTACAATTTTCCGAGCAGTGGAATGGGTCCATAGCGGGTGCCATATCCCTGGAACATCTGGACAACAAGGACACCCACTTCAGATTACTGCTCATTGACTATAGGTTCACCTTGAACACCATTATTCCCTTCAGACTGATCACAAAACTCCCTGACCTTGGTCTTGGCTCCGTCCTCTGAAATTGGATCCTCAGCTTTCTGACCTACAGTACACAAGCAGTGAAAATAGGTAAGGTTGTCTCTTCCATGATAACATTCAACACTGAAATCCCAAAGGATGTGTCCTCAGCCCCCTACTCTACTCCCTGTACAACCACGACTGTATGGCCAAATTTTGAACGAACGACATCTACATGTTCACTGATGACACCATCATATTAGGACAGATATGTAATGATACCAAGTCAAAACACAGATCGGAAATAGAGGACTTTGTGATGTGCTGCACTGAGTCGAACCTCTCTTTCAACATCAGCAGAACTAACCAACTGATCAATGACTTCAGAAAGAAAGGAGGAAAACATGCCGCCATCTCCATCAATGGAACTGAAGTTTAAATAGTGGACAACATTAAGTTCCTCGGAGTGACGATAACCGACATCCTGTCCTGGACTTCCCATGTAGATGTGAAAGTCGAGATGGCACAACAACGCCTCTTCATTCTCCGGCAGCTCAGGACATTTGACATGCCCACAAGAATCCTCTACAAATGCACCACTGAGAGCAAACCATCCGGGTGCATAATGGCCTGGTGTGGCAACAGCCTAGCACAGGACAGTAAGAGAAATAACAGAAGGTTGTGTGCACAGCCCATGCCATGAAGGAAGCCAACCTCCCGTCCATTGACTAAATTTACACGGCAACCAAAGACCTATCGCTCTCTGGATCACCTACAATCTCTTCCATCAGGCAGGCAGTACAGAAGCTTAAACACTCAAACCACCGGCTCATGAACAGCAACTTCCCAACCATTATTATACTGAGGAATGCAATCTCTGACTTCAAATAGTGCTGATCTTAATCACGTTGATCTTGCCTATTGCATGTCATTTGTGGTGTAACCTGTATGCCTCAGTCTGTTTTTAGTTTTCCCTCTGACCTGTACGTCCTTGCTTAGGAGCGAGATTCCCCAGCTAGGGACAATGTCTCTACAGGGAGTAGACTTTAATTCAAGCAAAAACTGGTTATTGCAGGGAGAGTACCAAAGGATCTTCCTCAAATC
Source organism: Chiloscyllium plagiosum (assembly GCF_037043375.1). Taxonomy (NCBI): domain Eukaryota; kingdom Metazoa; phylum Chordata; class Chondrichthyes; order Orectolobiformes; family Hemiscylliidae; genus Chiloscyllium; species Chiloscyllium plagiosum. The sequence goes on from NW_028270176.1 coordinate 79,129,782, forward strand.
TGGCTTTAACGTAAGAAAACAATGGTTTCCTTAATCCTCAGCTCAGATCAGAAGAGGGTTGCTGCTCCAAGTTATCTTGAGCTGTGGGATGGTGGGTACCTCCTGATTTTCACCTGGTGGAGGGTGGCCTTTATCAGTCACCTCAGAGGGTTCGTCGTTTCCTGTTTAGGAGGTTCTGCCCTCCTTTCTCCCGACAACGCTCTGTTTCTTCTTCTGGTGATGACCCTCTGTGGTGTAAAATTCCAAGCAGTGGAATGTGGTGAAACGGTTAAAAATTATGTCCCAATACATGTGTGAATCTAACTGGAATGGAGGTGTTGCTTAGTCCCGTGTGAATCTTATTACACACCTCCCCGTGTGAATCTTCTTATCTGTATGTAACCAGAATGGAATGTGTTTTTTTAGCCTTGCTCTGCTGTTCACATGAATGTTTATATCTGGAAAAGAGTATATCAGCTGGAAAAGTCTCCAGTTCGGTGAGTCTGCTCCGGGGTTACGTTTAACCGCCGAGCGTGGGTTGTTGGCAACCGCTCTACGAGAACTGACGGCTCCCAGTTCCGGTAACATGTAGAGTGAGTATAAGCCAGACCCGGGAGTCTGCTCCGGGGTTACGTTTAACCGCCGAGCGTGGGTTGTTGGCAACCGCTCTACGAGAACTGACGGCTCCCAGTTCCGGTAACATGTAGAGTGAGTATAAGCCAGACCCGGGAGTCTGCTCCGGGGTTACGTTTAACCGCCAAGCGTGGGTTGTTGGCAACCGCTCTACGAGAACTGACGGCTCCCAGTTCCGGTAACATGTAGAGTGAGTATAAACCAGACCCGTTGTAAGTACGAGACCTGGTTGTGGCGACGCTGCGGGGAATAAAACACTTATATTCTAGCAGACTCGCCTCTTGGTCGTTTGTTCTGTGTCAGACTACTCTCCTACGAACCTGACCTTGAGAATTTTTTAAAACATTTTGGCGCTGCGAGCAGGGTCAATCGCAATTGAGGAGAGATTTTGATACAGAACAATGTTTTGGAAAAAGACTAAGAAACCAGAAGAACAAACTGTGGAGGTCCCGACCGTCCCGGGATGGCATGGATGTGGGCATGTACGTGGCAGTTTGTTTGAGAAATGGTGGGGGGCGACCGGAGGAACCCCAGGGTCGCTGCTGTCCACCCTTGAGAGGATCCCAGTCCTGCCGAAGAACCCCTTGCCTGGGGTACAGCGGAGGATGTGGGCATGTCCAAAAAGCTGAAGCGGAGTTAACAGAATTGAATGGGATTGAACTGAACTGAACTGAGTGGAACTGAAGTGAATCAAATTGAACGGAACAAAATGGAACTGAGCTAAATTGAATTGAAATGGACGGAACTGAATTGAACACAATTGAATTGAACTGAACAGACCTGAACTGAGCTGAATTGAACTACACTGAATTGACTGAACTGAAATTAACTGAAACGAATTGAACTGAATTAAGCATAATGTAACACATGTATTGGGCCAAGCAGTGGAATGTGGTGTAAAATTCCAAGCAGTGGAATGTGGTGAAACGGTTAAAAATTATGTCCCAATACATGTGTGAATCTAACCGGAATGGAGGTGTTGCTTAGTCCCGTGTGAATCTTATTACACACCTCCCCGTGTGAATCTTCTTATCTGTATGTAACCAGAATGGAATGTGTTTTTTAGGTTGCTCTGCTGTTCACATGAATGTTTATATCTGGAAAAGAGTATATCAGCTGGAAAAGTCTCCAGTTCGGTGAGTCTGCTCCGGGGTTACGTTTAACCGCCGAGCGTGGGTTGTTGGCAACCGCTCTACGAGAACTGACGGCTCCCAGTTCCGGTAACATGTAGAGTGAGTATAAGCCAGACCCGGGAGTCTGCTCCGGGGTTACGTTTAACCGCCGAGCGTGGGTTGTTGGCAACCGCTCTACGAGAACTGACGGCTCCCAGTTCCGGTAACATGTAGAGTGAGTATAAGCCAGACCCGGGAGTCTGCTCCGGGGTTACGTTTAACCGCCGAGCGTGGGTTGTTGGCAACCGCTCTTCGAGAACTGACGGCTCCCAGTTCCGGTAACACGTAGAGTGAGTATAAACCAGACCCGTTGTAAGTACGAGACCTGGTTGTGGCGACGCTGCGGGGAATAAAACACTTATATTCTAGCAGACTCGCCTCTTGGTCGTTTGTTCTGTGTCAGACTACTCTCCTACGAACCTGACCTTGAGAATTTTTTAAAACACCCTCCATGAGCCCATCCTTGATTATGTTAGATTACTTACAGTTTGGCAACAGGCCCTTCAGCCCAACACGTCCACACCGAAGCGCAACCCACCCAGACCCATCCCCTCACCTAACACTATGGGTAATTTAGCATGGCCAATTCACCTAACCTGCACATTTTTGGATTGTGGGAGAAACCGGAGGAAACACACGCAGACACGGGGAGAATGTGCAAACTCCACACAGAGAGTCGCCTGAGGTGGGAATTGGACCCGGGTCTCTGGCGCTGTGAGGCAGCAGTGCTAACCACTGTGCCACCGTGCCGCCCATCTTCACCATCCGAAGAGCTGCCTCTATCCTCACTGTGAAGCTGCCGTTTCCCCCTTTGCTAGGAGGTTTTGGTGGCCTGGAACGTTTTCCTCCTCCTGTTTTTTTTATAGGAATCCACTCCTCTGCCTCTTTGGTTCCCTCCTCCTCCATTGCCTCTGTCTGTCCTGTAGGAGCTTGGATCGGCTGCACTACCTACCTGCTGGCTGCTGGCTGCTCCGCTCCAGCCTGTCCTTCGTTCCCTTGCTGGTTTCTGGTACCTTGCTCATATTTTGCCGTCCACCTCCAGCCATCTGTGCGTAGGTGGCGGTCGCTCGTCTTGGGCAGGCCTTGTACATGTGGCCTGCCTCTCCGCACAGATTACAGTTCTTGGCCTCTCTGCATTCCTTGGTCGGGTGACCCTCCTGCTTGCAGTTCCGACAGATACTGACCTTACAGTCAGCAGCAATGTGACCTGACCTCCTGCAGGTTTGGCACACTTTTGGCTGGGCTGCGTATGTCAGGTACCCTCTGCTCCCTCCGATTGCAAAGCTGGAGGGTGGGTGGATGATGTTCCCATTGCATCGACCCTCAGGGTTACCCTGACCTGCCACTTGCTGGTTCAGATCCTGAAAGGGTCAACCACATCAGTGCTTTCTGCCTCAACCTGGACGTATCTTCTCAGGAAGGTGAGGACATCAGCTGCTGGGACGTGGAGGCTGTACATATGAATCGTAACACCCTGCCTGCTCTGTGCACGACGCACACACATCAGGATCGCTGACAGGATGGAGAACAGAGGGTCCCCTTCCACCTCCATGAAGACCTTCAGGAGTTGCTTACAGTGCTTCACACTCCTGAAGGTCACATCAAAACAACCTGCCCGAGGAAAGTCCTGCACACATCAGCTGCTCCAAACCTGCAGTCCTCGAGCAAAATCTTATTCACGGATACTGTCCGATCCACAGGTATAAGATCCTCCACCTTCTTCACAGTCACCCTGACTGTGTTGCGAATGCCCTGGTCTGGGCTGCAGGCTGCTGCTGAATCCATAGCTCCTAGCTTGGCTGGTCCCTGAATTGGCGTTAGGCCGAAGCCAGCATGAAGATCCACCAAGAGCAGGACAGCAGAACCAAACGATTCTTCAACGTCCAATCACGATCCAACGATGATCTCGACGAGCTGTGATGACTAGCAAATCGACACCTGTCCTGATATGAACAGACACTTGATCTTAGCCAAAAGAGATTCTATTAAAAATCTTGCTGAAAATCCAAGTTCTGTTCCTCTATTGCTTTTCTGTAAACAATCTACCAGTCAGTTTCCTCAAATATGTTTCCCATTTCATTAATGTGTGTTGATTTTTTTTATCTATACCCATTATTTTCAGTTCCAATAATTTTCCCAAATTAGTTTATTTACTAATTTCATACTATATACTTTTTCCCTCAGTCTCAGGTTTTCTCTTATTGCTGGGAAGGAGTTGTTTATGCATTTTTCTGTGAAGACAGAAGTAAAGTAGTTGATTCATGTTTCTTTGTTCTCCATTCCTTGGTTTCTGACTGTAAGGAAGCTGACACTTTGACTAAAAAGAACGGCTGTTGTCTATTCACCCTGTCCATGCACTTTGTAATCTTAAGCCTGAATTACTTACCCATTCAACTTTCTCTGCTCCAATGGAAACAACCCGAGCTTATACAGCTCCTCTCCACAGCACATATGATCCATCCCAGGAAGCATCTCAGTGACTTTCCTCTGCACCTCATCGAATACAATCACATCCTTCCTGTAATGTGCTCCCAGAACTGCACACAGTATTTAATTTGGCCTTACCAAAGTGCTACATAACTCTTATGATCTTTGGGTCAACGATCAAATGCTACGGTCCTGCTTAACTCATCAATGATCATATCCAGTCACGTTCAAGAATGTGTGGAGAAGCACCCTCTGAACTTCCTGGTGTGCAGCCATCCATTGAATTCTCCCCTGTTATTCCAAAGTGCATTACCTCATATTCATCACGGTTACATTCCATCTGCCATTGATCGTTATCATCTGACCAATCCACTAGTATCTTCCTGTAACTTAAGGCCTTCCTCCTCACTGCCAACCACCCGGTCAATCTTTGTTTCCAACACAAACTTGCTAATCACACTCCCCCTACCCACTTCACATTCACATCACTTATGGTTACCACGAATAATAAGGCACACAGCACTGATCTCTGCGGCACAACAGGGGACATTGGTCTCCAGACACACAAACAGCCTTCTACCACGAAGTTGTGTTTGGATGCAACTTGGCAAGTCACTAATAGGTCCTACGTATTCACTGATTATTCTGTTCCAGATAACATACCTGTAGAATATCTGGGGATGCTCTCTAATCTTGCCCTGCCAGCAGGTTTCCATGGACCTGATTGCGTCAGTCCCCTCTGAGTGAAGAATGTCCTTCTTATTGCGGTCTTAAATGCCCTGTCTCTTATCCTGCCATTATTTTCCTTAAATGTAGAGTAGACATCCAGAGAAACATTCTATTTATTTCCACCTTGTGACATGTTTCGTAGATTTTCTAAATTTCATTGTGATCACCTCTCGTTCTTTGAAACTGGGGAGGTCACAAGACAAGTCCCCCCATCAGAAAATCTTGTCATCTGAGGGATTAATCTGGAGAATGTCCATTGCACGTCCTCTGTGATCAGTATACTCTTTCTTACGTTGGGTCACCAACACTGTAAACAATTATCCAAGTATATTCTGACCAACACTCTATGCAACTGCTTAATGATGTCTTTACATCTATATTCCCTTAAACGAAGGCCAACCTAACTTTAACTTTCCAATTTCATGTATTCTTCCAAATACTATTCACGGTAATTATATTTACGCGCTCACTGTGTGAGTTCTTACAGAAAGACTTCTGAAAATCCAAATGCACCACTTCCACTGATTGTCCATTGTCTATGCTGCAAGAAACAACTTCAAACAATTCCGAAGTTTATTAGGTATGATTTCTCTGTCAGAAATAAATAGAGATTCTCTGCAATGTTATTGTTCATTTCTAAATACTCAATATCACATCTTATATAGTAGATTCCAACTGTTTCACTACAGATGTCAAAGTAATTGGTCTGCTGTCCTCCACATTATCTCTTCTTGCCTGCGTATATAGTTGGATCATGTTTACAACGGCCCTGTTATCTACAATGGCTTATGACCTTTGCAGGATCTACAGGAAAATAAAACGCAGTCACCGACAGTTCAATTAATATGCTGTTTTCTTTCTGACATTTTGATATGAAGTACATCTGGCCCATCATACTTGGCAATGATCAATCTAGCTATACTTTCAAGTACTACCTTCTTGCTGATACGCATTGACTTTATGTCTTTAGTTCCACAAGTCCCATGTAACTTTCCCTCGGAGATTTCCTGGAGCTTTCTCCATGAAGACAAATGTGAAGTAACTGGTTAGTTTCTCTGCACGTTTCCTTTTCCCCCACAATAAATTCTCCTGTATCTTACAAATTTCCACATTTGACCTTGCTTTTGTTTTCTTTAGTATATGGATCGTAGATGTAAGCAGTATGTGTGTTTCCTGTTTGTTTGTATTCATGTTATTTTTGATTTCCTTAACACTTTCTCCTTCCTTATTTTCGAAAAAGTAAATCCCTCAGAATGTTCAGGTTTCCACAATACCTGGAATTCTCCGGAAACTGCATCCGTTGATTTAACACTATCTTTAATTTCTTACATTAACCACCATTGAGTCACCTTCCCTTTCTTTGATGTTTGTACCTTAGTGATGTGTACGTATTTTTCAGACATTGCAGTATGTCTATCAATAACAACCATTATTTGGCTCACACTAAATGTCATATTGTATTTTTCCAATTCACTTGACCCTCTCGTTTCTGGGCTTCCATGATATTTGAGTTTAATGTTCAAAACTTGTATATTGCATGCAGACGCCGTGTAAAATGCAACATATTAATGTCACGATTCCTCAAAAGCTGCTTAAGAGCAAGATTATTAATTAGCCCTTGTGACTACACAACACCACGCCCGCAATTACCTGCTCTCTAGTTTGATTCACAACATACTCTTCAACCTACCTCATATACATTTATGAAATTTATTTTTCACAGCATTAGCAATCATTTAGTTAACCCAGTTTAGATGCAATTTTAGATCATCCAGTATTACTGCAACACCGACAATATTTGCATATCTAATTTCCAGAGCATAGGATGCTCAAAATTTCCACAACAGTTTTGGTTTAGATATGTAAGGCACCAATGTGTGTTTCTCATTGTTGTTTACAAGACCTAAGCAAACTGATTCTGAATAAGCTGAGGGATGTGGTATGTGTTGTTATTAGTGACAGACGTGGACAAGACATTGGGGAGGCTCACCCCGATGCTGAGATGATCAGAAGAAATGCCCATCAATACAGGACAAGCATGAATAACCTTCCCCGCTCGGCCAGGGCAAGTGTCTCCATATTCTCTCTACTCCCTCACACTCACTGTATATCTGTTATATTCCTGATGAAGGGCTTTTGACTGAAATGTCGATTTTCCTGCTCCTTGGATGCTGCCAGACCCGCTGTGCTTTTCCAGCACCACTCTGATGTAAATCTTGTTTCCAGCATCTACAGTTCTCACTTTTGCCATATCTGTTATAGCACCTATAACCGAACAAGGCTCTTGCTCCACCACTCTCACTATTGCATGCAACAATCTCTTTCCTTCACTCTCTCTGTCACTGAAAGCAAATTGAATTTGAATTTATAGTTTTGTCAACATCGAACCAGTTAGACGATTTAAAAATGCGGACATTTTGAAAGTTGGAGAGAGAGAAGATGCCATCGAGATGGAAGAAGCCTGTGCATCAACTATCTTGCTCTGCAAGACATTAGGAAATACTCTCTATCAAAGATATTTTTTCATATGAAACTTATTCACAGTAAACAGAAATATGACGACCCAGGGAATTCAACAGCCAGGAGAGTGACGTCACAGAGGATGGCTGTGGCTGTGCGGTTTTGAAATTAAGTTGATGTAATCTTCATAAGTGTCTTATTGAAACAGCATAACGTTATTGAGTTGGAGTCAGATAATAAGCAGTTGTGGGGGGGGGAGGAATTAGACTTGTGAATAATTGTTGTGCAATGTTCACTTTTAGAGTTAAAACATAAATTGACATTATTTTCTTTAAATAGTGAAGTGTGGGAGTTCTCTGTCACTCATATTCTAATGGATTACGAGGTGGGGTGAGCTTTCCTGGGTGTTCACTTTACTTAACAGAGGGGTTCACTGCCATTTTGTAACACTTGCAAAGACCAACAGAGAGTAACGAAAATATAAATAAGGAGTGAGAAAATTAAATATGAGAGTAAGTAAGCCAATCATGTAAAGAAAGATTGTAAGAGCTTATTTCGATACATAAAAGGCAAACGAGAGGCAAAAATGGGCATTTGATCCCACACAAATTGACACAAGACAGAAAGTAGTGTGGAACAAGGAAATGGCTAAGGAGCTGAATAATTACTTCGTGCTAGTCTTCACGGCGGAAGACACGAGTAATATTCCAAAAATTGAAAAGAGTAAGGTGGCCATCACCAATGAGAAAGTGCTGGAAAAAACTGAATGGCCTGAATGTAAGTAAATCACCTGGACCAGATGGACTCCACTCCAGTGTTCTAAGGCAGATAGCTGATGAGACAGTGGAGGCGTTGGTGGTGATCTTTCAGGAGTCGTGCGAATCAGGGAAATTCCCAGAGGACTAAAAAATCGCTAACGTGATACCTCTGTTAAAAAGGGAGTAAAGCAAAGTACGGAAACTTACAGACTGACTAATCTAAATTTGACTGTGGGTAAGATCCTGGAATCCATTGTCAAGGATGAGATTTCTTAATACTTGGAGGTGGATGGTAAAGTGGGACAAAGTTAGCATGGTCATTTTTGGAAAATCTGCTAGAAAACCTTGAGGACGTAATGAGCAGCTTCGAACAAGGAAAGCCGTTGGATGTCATCCACCTGGACTTCCAGAAGGTCTTTGACAATGTGCCGACAGGAGGCTACTGAGTAAGGCAAGGGCCCATTGTGTTAGAGGCAAGGTGCTAGCATAGATAGAAGTTTGGCTGTCTGGCAGGAAGCAAAGAGTGTCGATAAAAGTGTCCTTCTCAGGTTGACATTCGGTGACAAGTGGTGTTCCACAAGTCACAGTGTTGGAACCACAAGTTTTCACTGTATACATTAACGATCCAGATGAAGGAAGTGAAGGCATTCTGGCTACATTTGAAGATGATGCAATGATAGGTGTAGGCTCAAGAAGGATTTGGACAGGGTAGGATAATGGGCAAAGAACTGGAAAATGCAGTACAAATTGGGAAATTGTGGGAACATGCACTTTGGTAGAAAGAATACAAACATGGACTACTTTCTGAATGGGGAGAAAATTCAGATATCTGGAGTGCAAAGGGACTTGAGAGTTCTACTCCAGGATTCTCTCAACGTAAACTTGCAAGTTTAGAAAGTAGTTAGGCAGGCAAATACAATGACGGCATTTATTTTGAAAGGATTTGAATGTAAAAGCAGGGACGTATTTCTGAGGCTCTATAAGGCTCTTGTCCGACCATATTTGGAGTATTGTGCCCTGTCTTGAGCCCCATATCTCAGGAAGGATGTGCTGCCCTTGAAATGGGTTCAGAGGAGGTTCACGAGAATAGTTCCAGGAATGAAAAGCTTAACATATGAGAACGTTTGAGGACTCTGGGACTGTTCTTGATGGAGTTCAGAAGGATGAGGGGGCATCTAATTTTAACATGCAGAATACTGAATGGCCTGGACAGTGTGGATGTTGAGGAGACTTCCATTGGTAGGAGACTCTAAGCCCCAAGGAGACAACCTTAGAGTAAAGGGAAAACCTTTTAGAATGGAGAAAAGGAGAAACGTCTTCAGCCAGAGAGTGGAGAATCTATGGAAACCATTTTCACAGAAGGCAGTGGAGGTTAGGTCATTGAGTATATTTAAGGCAGAGATAGATAGGCTCTTAAGTATCAATGGGATCAAGGTTACAGGGTGAAAGCAGGAGAATGTGGTTGAGAAACTTGTCAGCCATAATTGAAAGGTGGATCAGACTCGATGGGCTGAATGGCCTAATTTCTGTTCCTATGTCTGATGATCTTATGGTCGTCAGCCGCAGCCGATTGCTTCCTCTCCTGACAGCAAAGTGCGCGAGTAAAAAAACCCTGAATCATCTTTATTAATCATGGAGGATTCCTGTTGAGGATTCATGGGAATCGCTCCACTGCTTGAAGGAAAGGAAATTCTACCAAATCCAACTGTTCCAGGAAGAATTCTGATACGAGCAGTTTGTTTGAGTAGACTAATATCGGAGACAAAATAGCAGTTGGGACACATTATCACTTTTCCATTTGATATGAGTTCAACTACTATGAAACTCTGGAAATCTTTCCTTATTCTTTTTCGTCTTAAGACATGTGCATTTGTGTATGCGTCTGGACGTGTATGACTCTGTGTCTCATATTTTTTGGGGGAAAATGACCTAGGTTACACTTAGAATCTGTTGTACCCAGTGGAGAAGTGGGGCTGTTAAAGCAAACAGTGACCCTCCAACAGTGGTCGCAGCAGGAATGAGAAATTCCCACGGGGCTGTTCAAATGGAAATTCTCTTCCCCCGAAGTTTCATCCCAAGATGGCAGCTCAGCACCACCACTTCCAGCGTAATTGCACATGGTCCATAAATATTGGCCTACCAACAATAGCCACATTCCATGAACAAATCAAAAATGATAAACTGCAGCAGAATTAAATGGATAGGAACAAGACTGATAGATAAATGTCTGTTGCCTTCCAGACGTGTGCTGCCTTTTCACTTTGACTTTGTGCAGTTTCCGACTACTTATTCAAAGTTGAATTTTTTCAACATTTGACAGACGTGAATGGAGGAAAATTGTGGACAGACAGAAAAGTGCTGCGGAGACCACACTCAGATCAGCCATGAACTTATTGTCTGGTCGAGCAATTATTAAGTGTTTAATGACCCAGTCCTGCTCCTCAGTCCTATTTCCTATGTTCCATTCAGTCCTTACAACCACCGTAACAGGAGCAGATAGAGACCACTTGCTCCAAATACCTGGTCCACAGTAACACAGGATACCATTCAGTCATTAACACTGAGTGGTTTGTTGTGGGTTGGAAAATGTGATGGGAAATCCAGGCTGGTTACGAAAGAGGCCTCCCATCTCTTTACAGAGTGTCTCCTCTCTGTAACTGGGGTTTCATTTGTTGGTCATGTTGTAGACCCAGAATCACTGTGAATATTTGGCCCATATCTCTCCCAGAGATGGCTCACAGAATACATGTCTCGCACTGTCCTCAACATTCAATAACAGCACTTCCAGGAAAATTGCAACAATTCACTTTCCAAAGACAGAATATGAGAACATAAGAAACAGGAGTAGGTAACTCGGATGCTCACGCGATTGTATGCGATCATGTCTGACGGACTGTTGGCATTATCTCCTTTGTAATGGCAAATGCTTCAAACCCCTCAGCTCTCTGACAGGTCAAAAATCCATCTATCTCCTCTTTAAATACTTGCAGTGATCCAGCTCCCCTAACTTTCTAGGGGACTGAAAATTGCTGACATTCACTACCCTCTGTTAGATGAAAACACTCTCCAGACAGACACCATCCTATTAACATTAACAAACGGGGTTAACGGATCTACTCAGGTATGAGGGATTGAGCCGGATATCAAGGCAGGATTTGATTAAAGATTTCATCCTCAGAGGCACTTAAATATCCAGAATCATACATCCCGACTAAAATTTTAAAAAAATACAAGCCATGGAATTTATCACCTCTCAGTGTCTGTGTAGAACATAACGTGTGATTGTCCATCACTGTCAAGTTTCAATGCAATGACCCCTTATTCTCGGACAGTGCTACAGATTAACCTTCACTCACTCCTCTTTTACCATCAGCCCAGGGACTAGTCTGGTGACATTCCTTTACACTGTCTCTGTTGCAATGAGATCATTCCTTTTAAAGGAGTGAAAACCTATCCACAATATCCCAAATATTGCCTCAACTACACTCTCAGCGATGATCATAATAATTCCTTTCCCTCACTTACGGGTCTCCATTTCTTTATTATGATGTAAAACCCCATTCCGTCTCTATGCACTGCCACTGTTGTGGAATTTAAAAGTTCCTTACATCTGTATATCAGCATCAGTAAAGCCAGCACCAGAGGCGCCCGTGGAGATGACCATCGCTCTTGGGGAGCGACTCAGTCAGAAAGACTGCACTTGAAATAGGGAATGGTCACCTACCTGAATGGAAATGAAGTGTAGGAATAAGGAAAACAGGCAGAGGAAGGGAGCTAACTTTACTTTTGTTCTTCTCTCACGGGATGTGTGCAGCCCTGGCCAGACCAGCATGTTATATGGATCTCGACCTGAGTGACTGGTTCAGCTGTTCCACAGGACGATAAAGAGTAAAACACATTGCTGTGAGTTTGCGCAGACCTGACTGGGGAAGGATAACCCATTGATTTCATTGAAGGACATGATGCAGGCAGATGGGCGTTTTCTCACAAATTATGGTGGTTTCAGATCAATTACATCAATTTCCTTCAGGAGATATCAACAGACTATTATTCTGTGCCTCTAGATTATGTGCAATGTCTTAAGCAGCATGCAGTGCCTGTCTGCCTGACGGATTCTGTGCAGTGAACAAGTTCAATATACTCAAGCGCAATTATTCTGTCATTAATATGTAGTTAGAAATGACTTGATAACGTGTGTCCAGATTTAACAAAGGGACAATTGATGGTTTATTTAGAAGATACACTGAGGTGGAGGAGGAGACGGGGATATTATGATGGTGGTATTGGACAGGATTCGTGAATGGGGAGGATATAGATATGTAGATCTGTGCAGGGCTTGAAGGATTATGGAGATTGAGAACAGTCTGGTTCCTCCTCGCATATTGGTGAGTAATGTGTCATGAGTAATTTGCTCGTTATAATTTGTGTGAAATGGAATATTTCATTAGAATTGAAAATGTTGACGTCCACCTTTCTAAATTTTAAATAATATCGGCAGCAATTCAGTTTAACCTGGCTTAATGAACAGAAAGAATGACTTACCAGGAACACTAGCTATAGCGAGGATGGGATAGTAACCAGCTTCAATAACCAGCAGTAAATTAGTAATCCACCAAGATAATGATATCCCAGGTTGGGAAATCCAGTAAAGACCATAGGACAAACTCCTGTCCATTGCTGGAACATTCCACTCTAATGTTCTCAGATTCTGATCTCTCCTGCACCTCTCTCTGGAGCAGCTTATCTCTGTTAGTGCTGTCGGTGAGCTCCTGCTCATACTATGGGATAATTCGTTGAACCGAATCCTTAATTAAGAGAAGAGGCAAATCCTCCCATGACCCAATTAGGATCCACGGAGACTGACATCAATAACATTCGCTGAACTAATGTTAACCTGTTTCAATTCAATACTATCTTATTAAAATTCAAAATAACGATTAATATTTACACATTCTGATAGGTATATGTGAGGGTGACTGAATGAACGAATGTTGGGGTTTGTAGGCCAATTCAATTCAATCTGTCTTGGATATGGGAGTAATACTGGAGATTTATCGGAACATGAATATGCTTCCCTGTTTATAAATGGAAGCATACATCCTGTAACTGCTGCTCTGGCATTAAAATATCAATAAAACATTAAGAGAGCTTCTATCATCAATGGTCTTGAAGAAAATGTCCCTTAGACTATGTGCGTTTACAACAGACAGCGACATTATGTTAACAGAGAATTGTACCTAAGAGACAATGGGGACTGCAGATGTTGGAGAATTCAGTGTAGATAAAGTGTGATGGTCGAAAAGACACGGTTGTTCAGCCAACAACCGAGGAGCAAGAGAGTCAGCTTTTCAGTCAGGACCCTTCTTCATGACTGAGGAGGGGGAAGAGGGCTGAGAGCAAATGGGTGGTGGAGTGAGGCTGGGGAAAGGTAGGCGATACGTGGACGAAGGTGAGAGGTGATAGTGATATGTGGATGGGGAGTGTGGAGCGGTCGCTGGGAAGGAACATGGACAGGTACGTCCCCTCGAGAGGGCGGACCTGAGTCGGAGAGTTGGTTTTGGGAGGGTGGGTCGGTGAGTGTGGTTTGGAAACTGGTCAATTCAATGTTCATGCCTTGTGTTTGGAGGCTCCCGAGGCAGAAGATGAAGTGTTCATGGTAACAACCTGGTAAATCTCTTCCGAACCTCTCCGGCTTAATAATATCCCTCCTATAACATAACGACTATAATTGCACACAGTACAACAGAAGAGGCTTCATCAATGTTGTGCACAACCTCAGCATGACTTCTCAACTTCTAATCTCAAAGGTCTGAGCAATGAAGTAACCTTAAACACTCTGCAGCATAAACTTCAAAGAATTACACCTGCGTCCCGGGTGCCTCTTTTCTACATAACTACCAACGCCCAGTATTAATTGTACAAGCCCTCCCCTTGTTTGATTTTTTCAAAATGCAACACCTCGCATGTATCCAAGTTAAACTCCATCTGCCACACGTCAGCCCAGTGAGTGATATTACTACCCCCTCTACATTCTCCCTTCGGACTAAAACGACACTCCCCTCTCCAGTAGGCCCACAAACAACAGCCTTGACTTTCCCAAAGACCCAGAGCTTGGATTGCCTTGCGCAGGCAGAGGGAGGAGTGGGTAAGGACAAGCTGGATAGTGAACAGTTCTCTTGCATAACTTCATAATTTTCGGAAGAGGAAAGCCACATGTTAGAGATTTGAAAGAGTGACCGGTGTTTTGGGCCCAGAATTGTGCTCTTTCCTCGTCTCTGGTGTTCAGTATTGATATCTACTTGAGAACCTTCATAGTGCAGAGTGTGTTTGCAGGATTTCTTTCCCTGATATAGCAGACGACTGAGAACAGCCATTTAAACCGGCAATCATCGCCAAGCAATTAAAGATGTTCATAGTTTATCTCAATGGCACAGCGACTGCACTCAACGTCCTATAGTTGAGGCTAATAACGTACTTTTTTCAATGAGAAATGTCCCCTATATAATTTGTTAATGTTAAGCAGAATTTAATATATTCATATACTTAGAATAAGACCCAAAATCTGGGCATGGTTTAGGCCTTGTGTAGTGGGTGTAGGCCACGTTTCAGAGCCGGAACTCTGAATTCGATTCCAGTCCATGAACGTGTGGGAGTGCCCCTATCTCTGGAGAATATGGTGTGTATTCATGTCCTGTGGAGGTGTATCACAGCATATTACAACACGCTGAAGAACAAACACATAGAAGCATCATGATGCAGCCTCAGGGACTAATGCTGAATGATGGTAGTGTCCCTATCACTGCGCTGAAAATTCTAATTTCAAATCCCACAGAGCTGTTTCATAATATGTCTGAACAAGTTGATTAAACTTTTTTTTTAAACGTACCTTGATGGAGAAGGAAGAGGTACGACTACTGAATTTGAGACTATAGACCCAGGGTGACTGAAAGCGCAGCCAACTGTCTTGATTGGAGTTACATTTACACTTTCTAGAGGTTTATAAAATTATGAAGGGCATGGATAGGGTGAGTGGTCAAGGTTCCTTCCCCCCCAAGGTAGGAGAGTCTAAAACTAGAAGGCATAGGTTTAAGGTGGGAAGAGAGATATTTGAAAGACAATGAAGAGCAACTTTTTTTCCCTGCAGAGGGTGGTGCTTCTATGGAATAAACTGCCAGAGAAACTGGTGGAGGCGGGAACAATTACAGCATTTAAAAGGCAACTGGGTGGCTTTATGATTAGTGGGACATGGGCCAAATGCTGGCAAATGGGAGTGGATTAATTTAGAATATTTGGATGGCCTGAACGAGTTGAAGGGTCTGTTTCCCTGTTGTACATCTCTATGAATCATTGCTTTAATTAATGAAGGTCTCTTTGTAATCTTCAGTTGTTCACCATTATACAAACATTGTCCACTGTACACCAAAACTTGATGTCATCCGCAAATTTGCGAAATTTGCCTTCTATAATTCTCATTTAAATCATTTATATAAATGACAAACAAAAGTGGACCCAACAATTTTGCCTCTGGATCATTGCTGCCCACAGACGCTCCTGTTCAAAACTCAACCATCCACCACCACCCTGTCTCCTGCCATCAAACAGATATACACAGAAACACAGACGCAATCACACTCACATACAGAGACACGGACGCAACCATGTATTTAAGACAAAGGTTAGATTAAAACAACGATTGAGAGTTACAGTGAGAAGGCGGTGAAATTGTGTTGAGAAACACACCAGACAGGATCAAACAGCAAAGTAGACCTGATGGGCCAAATGGCCTAATTCCAAATTCCTCTGCTCTGCGTCTTAAGGTGTCAGGATTATTTTACAAGTGTGCAGTAGAAGCTCAGTTTGATAAATACTTGACTGAACAGTCAATTGGACTATGGGATACGGTTGAGGGGCTGAATGGTATATGTTTGTTCCTATTTGCTGTGCCCTTGTTTCTGAAAAGAGGAGTTGACTTGCTGTGATGTTAACACACTTTAAAACGAAAGGAGTCTCCCTTTTCCATTTGAGATAGCGTTGCTCCGTTCTCCTTTGGATTGTGCGATCTGTTCCTCCGGGAACAGTGAAGTCTGGGTCATTGAGGATACTCAAGGCTGTCCTTGACTGACCTTTGATTGACAGGGGAGTCATTGTTTATTGGAAACTGAGAGGAAAGGGGTATTCAGCTACAATCAGGCCAGCCATTATGTTTTTAAACTGAGCAGCAAGTTGGAGGGGACGAATGGCCAACTGCTGCTCCTACCTCACCCGTTGTTCTGTCAATTAACTCCCGAGGCTGTCACAGAAGGAGAGAAAGATCCCATTCAGCTAGTTAGCATCGTGACAATACAGCAGGGGTAGGCCATAATGCACCTCCACGGGGTTAGACAGGAATAGCATGAAGTATTGAAGTTATTTCAGTAACTTACACAGCACAGGAGGACGTCATATAACCATCCCAGGCTGTTACGCAGGACCAGGGGCGCCTTGGGCGGCGTCAGGAAATACAGAGTAGAGATCATTATTCATTTTGTGTTTGGAAAGTTGTAACTACTGGAATTATTCAGGGATCTGTGTGAGATCATCAACAACTTACAATCCATACCAATGAATTGGATGAAGGGGATGGAGCTCAGTGTGCTCATACATCAGGATAGTCAATCAATAAGATGTCAAGCGGAGATAGAGCCTCTCCAATGAGATACAGATGGGGAGGACAGAGCGTCTGCAATGGAATACAGACAGGGAGAGGGCAAAGCATCAGCAATGGGATACAGACAGGGGAAGGGAAGAACATCGGCAATGAGATACAGACGGGGAAGGCATAGCATCTGCAATGGGATACAGACAGGGGAAGGGAAGAACATCGGCAATGAGATACAGACGGGGAAGGCATAGCATCTGCAATGGGATACAGACAGGGGAGGGCAGATAATCTGCAATGGGACGCAGGCGGGGGTAGGGCAGAGCATCTGCAATGGGATACAGATAGGGGAGGGCAGTGCATCTGCAATGGGATACAGACAGGGGGAGTGCAGAGCGTCTGCAAAGGTATACAGACAGGGGAGACAGAGCATCTGCAATGGGATACAGACAGGGGAGGGCAGAGTGTCTGCAATGGGATGAAGGCGGGGGAGGGCAGAGTGTCTGCAAAGGGATGAAGACGTGGGAAGTCAGAGTGTCTGCAATGGGATACCGACAGGGGGAGGGAATATCGTCTGCAGTGGAATACAGACAGGGGAGGCAGAGCGTCTACAATGGGATACAGACAATGGCAGGGGCAGAGCGTCTGCAATGGGATACAGACAGTGGGAGGGAAGAGCGTCTGCAGTTGGATACGGACAGAGGGAGGGCAGGGCGACTGCAATTGGATACAGACAGGGACAGGGTAGGGCGTCTGCAGTGGAATACAGACGGGGAGGCAGAGCGTCTGCAATGGAATACAGGCAGGGGGAGGGAAAGCGTATGCAAATGGATATTGACGGGGAGGTAGAGCGTCTGCACTTGGATATAGACTCAGGAGGCAGAGCGTCTACAATGGGATACAGACAGTGGAGGCAGAGCGTCTGCAATGGGATACAGACGGGGGGAGGCAAGAGCGTCTACAGTGGGATACAGCCAGAGGGAGGGCAGGGCGTCTGCAATTGGATACAGACAGGGGCAGGGTAGGGCATCTGCAGTGGAATACAGACGGGGAGGCAGAGCGTCTACAATGAAATGCAGACGGGGGAGGGAAAGCGTATGCAAATGGATACAGACGGGGAGGCAGAGCGCCTGCAATGGGATGCAGACAGGAGAGGGCAGAACATCTGCAATGGGATACAGACGGGGGTGGCAGAGCATCAAGCAATGGCATACAGACAGAGGTCAGTTTTGAGCAAACCTTTAGCAGAAAAAAAAGTACAATACATATGTGATGGGAATTTTCTGTTTTGGGGAAAAGACAAGACAGCAGAAAATTATTTAAATGCAAGGAGAATGTAGAACTCAATGGTCCAGAGGGATTTGTGTGTCTTAGTACATGAATCAGATCAAATTACTCTGAAGATGCAGCTAATGATTTGGAAGGTAAATGGAATTATTCTGTTTCCTGCAAGGGGTGTTGTGTTTGATCTTAGCGATTTTTTTGCATCAGTACAGGGCATTGCTGAGATCACATCTGATGTATCATGTGTAGTCATAATTGTCTTAACTTATAAAAACAAAGTTACTTTTGAAACGTTTCAAATATTTTTATCTTTACTCATTCTTGGGATGAAGACAATACATTACAAAGAAGGAACAATCCGGCCTGAGAATGAGAGATGTTTTATTGACCATATAACATCTTGAGAAGAGTGTAGTTGGTGAATACCGGATGGATATTTCTTCTTATGTGGAAGAATGAAATTGGGGAAATAATTTAAGAATAAGCCAGGTTCAAAGGAAAGGTCATTGGACCGAAACATTGAACTCTGATTTCTCTTGATATCTGATGCCAGTCAGGCTGACCTTTTCCAGCAATTTCTGTATTTGTTGAAGAATAAAACATATTCTTCTTAACACAGATATTGTGAAGTCATCAAACGCTTATGTTTACATTATGCAGGCACATATTAACACATCTTCAAAACAAGTATGGCCATTTATTGTTAATGAATTGGTTCTGCGTACGATAACAGCAATAATGCACTGACCTGGAGTAGAGAATGTGATGGAGTCATATAGTTCAGACAATATTCAAGGAGAGCACACATGGTCCGGTTTGGGGTCTGATAACGTTACTGATTTAACTTGGAGATGGGAAAATATACCCTATCTGTGAAGGAACAGTCTATTGCTCCCTTTCTGTTTCCCTACCGCTCATCACAGCAATGCCTGGGAGTGAAAAAATAAACAGTCGCCTTTCCCACTCATGGATGATTCCTGATGAGGATTCATTGGAATTTGTCCACTGCCTGAAGCAAATCAATTCAGCCAAATCCAACTGTTTCAGGAAGAAATCCCATTGTCAGAAGTTTATGCTAGGTGCATAACTTCAGAAGTAATTATTCAGACTCGATAGTGAGGGGAACAGAGAAGAGATCATGTGGCAAATGGGAATCCAAGATGATGCATAGCCAACTACGTGCCAGGGTCCAGGATGTCTCAGAGCGGCTGTAGAACGTTCTCCCGGGGTGGGGGAGCGGCCAGAAGCCACTGAACACATTGATACAAATGACACAGGTAGAAATAGTGATGAGGTCCTGCAGAGTGACTATAGAGAACTAGGATAAAGGGTAAAAGACAAGACCACGACAGTGGTAATATCCAGTTTACTTCCAGTGCTCTGTGCTAAAGAGGGTAAGAACAGGACGACATGGCAGATGAATGCGTGGCTAAATAATTGGTTCAGGAGGTAGGGAGTTTTAGATAATTCGGATTTTTTGAGGGGCAGAGGTGACCTGTTCAAGAAGGACAAGTTGTACCTGAATTGGAAGGGGACTAATATCCTGGCAGGCAGGTTTGCTAGTGCTACAAGGGAGTGTTTCAGCTGGATTGGCTGGCGTGGGGGACAGCGTGGGATCCTCAACAGCAGGGTTGCAAGTGCAAGGCTGGAAGGAGATACCGTAATTACAAATAGTAAAGTGCAGAGATAGGTTAGGCAGGAACATGACAGGGAGCAACGAATGCCTGTTGGATTGAATTGCACCTATTTCAATGTAAGGTGGCTGACAGGTAAGTCCAATGATCTCAGTGCGTGAATAGGTATGTGGGACTGGGATGTTTTAGTCATTACAGACACATGGCTAAGGGAGGGACAGGACTGGCAGCTTAATGTACCAGGGTACAGGTGCTTTATGTGAGACAGAGATGGTGGAAGGATGGGACGGGGAGTTTCATTTTTGATTAAGGCGAGAATCACAGCAGTAATCAGAAATAAATTAACTGAAGGAATATCCAGTGAGGATTTGTAGAGGAGCTTAGAAATAAGAAGGGAATGGTGATTTTTTTTTTTGGGTTGTTCCATCGGCCCTCAAATAGTAAACGAGGAATTAGCCGAGCAAAAATATGTAGAGCGATTGGGGAGAATTGCAGGGCAAATGTGATTGCCATAGTAGGAGATTTTAATGTTCGTAACATAGACTGGGAAGGACATAGAGTTAAGGACTGAGATGGGGTGCATCTGTTAAGTGTGTCCAAGAAGGTTTCCACAAGCAGTGTGTAGAGGGTGCAACTCGGGAAGGGGTAAAACTTGACCTACTCGAAGAACTAGGGCAGGACAGGTGACTGAGGTAACAGTCGGGGAGCACTTTGGGACCAGTGACTATAGTTGTATTAGTTTTTAAATAGTTATGGAGAAGGACAGAACTGGTCCATATGTTCAAGTTCTAAGTTGGGGCAAGGCGAATTTTGATGGAATTAGACAGGAGCTTGTAGGGGTTGGTTGGAGGAGTTTGTTTGCAGGCTAAGGGACCTCCTGCAAGTGGGAGGCCTTGAAAAGTGAAATGTCTAGAGTTCAAGGTCTATATGCTCCTTTGAGGTAAAAGGCAAGGTTAGCAGGAATAGGGAACACTGGATGTCAGGAGGTATTGAGGCTTTGACCAGAAAAAAGACGGCGTGGCTCAGTTCCATGCAGCTGGGATCGAGGAAATCCCTGGAGGTATATAGGGGGATACAGGTGTTTACTGAAGAAGGAAAACAGGAGGGCGAAAAGGGGGCACAAGATAACCTTGGCTGAGAAGATTTGGCTGAATCCAAAGAGGTTCTTTAAGTAGATTAAAGACAAAAAGAATAACTAAATGCGAATATGACCCCTCAAGGTCCAAACTAGACATGCATGTCTAGAACCATAGGAGATTTGTGAGATTCTCAATGAATATTTCTCCCCTGTCTTTACAGTTGAGAAATACATGAAGACTTGGGAGCTTAACAAAGGATCACGGTGATATCTTGGGTTAGTCAATATCACAGGAGAGGTCTTGTTGGATGCATTAGAATGTATGAAGGTGGATAAATCTCCTGGTCCTAAACAGATGCTTCCAAGAACACGTTTAGAGACGACAGAAGAAACTACAGGAACCTGGTTGATATTTTTGCATCATCGTTAGACGCAGCTTAGGGTCCAGAATACTGGAGAGTAGCAAATGTTGTGCCATTAATCAAGAAGGGAAGCAAAGAAAATCTGGGAACTATAGACCAAAAAGCCTAACATCTATGGTAGGTAGGTTACTTGAGAAGACTCTGAGGGATAAGATGTACGTGTATTTGGAAAGACAGCATTTGATTAGAAGTGTTTTTTTTTCAGATTCCCGACAGTTTGCAAACAGGCCATTTGGCCCAACAAGGCCACACTGACCCACCGAATAGCAACCCATCCAGTCCCATTCTCCTACCCTATATTTACCCCGACTAATGCACATAACACTATGTGTAACTTCGCATGGCCAATTCACCTAACCTGTATATCTTTGGATTGTGGGAGGAAAATGCAGCAACTGGAGGAAACCCACACAAACACAGGTAGATTGTGCAAACTCCACACAGAGAGTCACTCGAGGCTGTAACCAAACCTGGATCCGTGGCACTGTGAGGCAATAGTGCTAACCACTGAGCCACCATGCCACCCTTGCTTTTTTTAGTACAGTTCAAAGACAGAGGTACAAAATCTATTCTGCCCTTCACCCATGATTTATGTTCCAAGATCACATACCATGGATACTTTATTCTCCATTGAAAGTGTCATCTTATTATTATTTATTATTGTTTGTAATTAGAAATTTTAATAATTATTATTAATAGTCGTTTTTATACCGGAAACATTGCATTGTTTTGTGAATGGGAGATTATGCCTCACAAATTTCTTTGAGTTCTTTGATGAAGTGACCAGAAATATTGATGAGGGCAGGGCGGTAGACGTCGTCTGTATGGTTTTCAGTAGGCCTTTGACAAGGTTACCCTTAGTCGGCTGGTCTGGAAGGTTAGAATCGCATGGAATCCAGAGGGAACTGGCAAACTGGGCTTGATCGTAGTAAGGAGGCTCTAGGACTGGAGGCCTGTGACACATGAAGTGCCTCAGGGGTCAGTGCTGGGCACATTGTTGTTTGTTATCTATAACAATGATATTCTTGAGAATGTACAACGCATGATTGATAAATTTGTAG
The DNA here is from genome assembly GCF_037043375.1 of Chiloscyllium plagiosum. Classification (NCBI taxonomy): domain Eukaryota; kingdom Metazoa; phylum Chordata; class Chondrichthyes; order Orectolobiformes; family Hemiscylliidae; genus Chiloscyllium; species Chiloscyllium plagiosum. The sequence goes on from NW_028270176.1 coordinate 79,152,057, forward strand.
GCAGTATCGTGGACAGTGAGGAAGTTTATAAGAAATTGCAGCAGGAACTTGATCAACTGGAGAGGTGGGCCGAGGAATATTTTTGCAAAGTTAGATCAATGTCGGTGTTTCATGGTGAATGGTAAGGCCTTAGCAGTGTAGTTGAACAGAGGGACCATGGAGTTCAGTTCCCCCGTTATCTGAAAGTTATGACACAGGTAGACATGGCAGTGAGGAAGGGTTTTGGCACACTGGCATGCATCGGTCATGACATGGAGGAGAGAAATTGGGAAGTTATGTTGCAGTTCTACAGGATGTTGGTGAAGCTGCACTCGTAGTGTTGTGTTCAGTTTTGGTCACATTGCGATCAGAAGGATGTTTTTAATTGGAATGTGTGCAGACGGAATTTACAAAGATGTTGTCAGGACACAACAGTGAGACATATAGGGAGAAGTTGGACAAGCGAGAACATTTCTTTAGAGCGTAGGAGACTGAGGGGGATCTTATAGAAGTGTACAAGATTATGAGAGGCATGGATAGGGTGAATGGATTCAGCTTTTTTCCCCGGTGTTGGGGAATCGAGAAGGAGGGGGCATCAGTTTAAGATGAGATGAGAAACAATAAAAGGCAAACTGATGGAAACTGTTTTACCCAGAGAGTGGTACGCAAAGGAAAAGAGCTGCCAGCGGAAGCGGTTGAAGCATTTATATTAACAATATTTAAACGGTATTTGGACAGGTACAAGGACAGGAAAGGACGAGAAGGCCATGGGCGAAGTGCTGGGAAATGGGGTTAGTGTGGATGGACCTTTGGGTCAACATGGATCAGTTTGGGCCAAAAGGCCTCTCTCCATGCTGTAGGACTTGATTGCTCTATAACTAGAACAGCATTTGGTTCAAACTCTCATTTTTCTTTTGGTCATGAGTACGAATAATATTTGGACAAAGTTCTTTCAAGTTAACTTTGCAGTTATTTTGTTTTTCAATTTGTTATCAAACATACGTGTGTGTGTGTGTGTGCGTGCGTGCGTGTGCGTGTGCGTGCGTGTGTGTGTGTGTTAGTGTCTGTGTAAGTGTGTGACATATTTGCAATGCCCAATCGTCATTCTTTCCATCATAGTTTGAGTAATTTTGTTTTGGTCACAAACGTGTTTTAGCAGATTAAAGAAATCTGCCTGACTTGTTCCTAACACTGACCCTGACACACTCTGAGAACTATAGCATTGGCCATATCACCAACCTAGTTATATTTTCTTTTTGTGGCCAGTGGACAAGTAGGACTAGAAAAGGGAACTTTGATCCAAAAACATAGTTAATTATCGACTCAGTGAGCCGAACGTCAGTGTCGAGGAGTTTGTTGGAGGGAATTCTGAGGGATAGGATTTACATCCATTTAGAAAGACGAGGACTGATTAGGGATAGTCATCATAGCTTTGTACGATGGAAATCATGTTTCATTAATGTGATTGAGTATTCTGAAGAGGTGACAAAGAAACTTGAAGGCACTGTGGTACACATTGTGAACACATACTTCAGCAAAGCGTTTAATAATATTTCCCCATCGGAGACAGATTACTAAGGTTAGGTCATGTGCTTTCCAGGAAAATCTAACCAATTGGATACAAAATTGGATTGAAGGTGATGGATTGTTTTCCAGACTGGAGGCCTATGGCCAGATGTGTGCTGAAAGAATCAGTGCTGAGCTCACAGCTTTTCATCATGTATATAAACGACTTGGATCTGAATATCGGAAGCACGGTAAGTAAGTTTACAGATAACATCAAAGAAGTGGTGCAGAGGACAGTGAGGAAGATTAGCTCAGAGTACAACAGCACCACTGACCGTCAATGGGCCAAGAACTGGCAGATGGAGTTTAATTTTAATATTTGTGAGGTTTTGCATTTTGGTAAGTTAAAGCAGGGTAGTGCCCTGGGGAATGTTGCTGAACAAAGAGACCCCGGGTGCATGTTCATAGTTCCTTGAAAGTGGAGTTACAGGTAGACAGGGCGGTGAAGAACGCGTTGGCATGCTTGCCTTAATTGGTCATAACTTTGAGTAAAGGAGTTGGGGTGGCATATTGTGCTTGTACGGGATGCTGGTGAGTCCACTTTAAATACTGCTCTGCAGCCATCTCCAGCCTCTACGAGCACTTCCATAGAACACAGAACAAAGTACAGTACAGCACAGTACAGGCCATTCGGCACTCGCTGTTGTGCCCCCCGTTTATCCTACTCTAACATCAGACTCACTGACATGCTTCCTATCACTTTCTTCCATATGCCTATCCAATATTCTCTTAAGTTTCCATCACGTATTTGACTCTATTTCCACTGCTGGCAGTGCATTCCACACACCGATCTCTCTCTGTCTAAAGAACTTACCACTGATATCTCCCTAAACCTTCCTCCAATTACCTTATAATTATGATCCCTTGTGATAGATATTTCTGCCCTGGGAAAAAAAGTCTCTGGCTATTCACTCTATCGATGACTCTCATCATCTCGTACACTTCTATCAAATTACCTCTCATCTTTCTTTACTCCATTGAGAAAAACCCTCGCTCCCTCAAGGTTACTTCATAAGACCTGCCCTCCAGTCCAGGCAGCCTCCTGGTAAATTTCCTCTGCACCCTTTCTAAAGCTTCCACATCCTTCCTATAACGGGTGACCAGAACTGAACACAATATTCCAAGTGTGGTCTAACCAGGGCTCTATAGAGATGCAACATAACCTCATGGCTCTTAAACTCAATCCCCTGCTAATGAAAGCCAACACAACATATTCCTTCTTAACAACCCCATCAACTTGGGTAGCCAATTTGAGGGATGTGTGGACACGGCCTCCAAGATTCTTCTGTTCCTCCACACTGCCAAAAATCCTGCCTTTAACCAAGTATTCTGCATTCACATTCGAGCTTGCAAAGGGAATCCCTTCACATTTTTCCAGTTTGAACTCCATCTGCCACTTCTCAGCCCAGCTCTGCATTCTGACCATGTCCCGTTGCAACCGACAACATCCAGTTCATTTATAAAATAACAAATAATCGGGGTTCCAGAACCGATCTCCACTGGTCCCTTTCAGGGATCTCTCTCCCCTAACCCTCTGTGTAAGACAAGTCCAAACAATCACTACCCTCTGTTTGAAGAAACCATTCTCTGCTTCTACACCATGATCTATTGATATGAACAAAAGAGGGAACACTGAGGTGAGGGAGACTGGCCTAGACATCAGCGAAGTGTTAGACTGAGGATGATATCAAGGAGCCTGAGCAAAATTACACTTAATGAGAATTAATTGTGACCTCTCGACTGTTTGGAATCATTCACAACACAAGGGAGATGTTTACCATCAGTGGGCATCAATCATCTCAGCCGTGGGGCATTTCTGCAGGAAAACTTCAGGATAGCTCCCTCAGCCCAGGCATCTCCTGTTTGTCAGCGGGGAATTCCTGCAATGTGGAAGGAGGTCATTCAGCACATTGAGTCCAGAATGACCAGAAAGGGGAATATTCACTGAAGTTTACATGATGTTCGAACAAGTTGTCCCTCTTCAGCTCTTGAAGCAATCTGTGTCCATGTGTAACTTGGCCTGGACAACATTCAAGATAGTGCTGTTAACGTCTGGGTAACATTTATGTAACAGCACTGTACATTTCCACAGTAAAAGAAGAAGCACATTCAGCACTTCAATATGGTTTCACACGAATGTGGGGAAGTCATTCAGCCCAACAAAACTACTGGGCACAAGAGGGATAGCCCATTCAGTTCCTCCTGCCAATTATACAGGAAAAGAAGGAATCTGCTCACTCCCACATGTCACTTACACGGGATCAGAAAGAGACAATTTCACACCCGGAGTCACTTACGAACGAACAGGAAGAGGTCATTCAGCTTCTCAAGTCACTAACAGAGGAACAGGAAAGTGTCAGAAATGTTTTAACATTGCAAACAAATGGAGCAGGGGCTGCACAGATAGACTGCTTCAAATTGATCCACATGGCTTAATTACTCATCGTACGTAAGTGTTACTTTAACATGGTTTTCTGGCAGTCGGAATAAAGCCAACCTTTTTTTTAATCAGTCTCCAAGTTATCTTCAATCTCCGAGAAGGCAGACCCATGGTCTCCATGGATGTCAGATGCTAGTGGGAAATGACTAACTGTTTCAGAATGAAGTTACTGTGGCTGCTGACAGGTGTGTGTGCAAAGTGACATTCAATGCAATGTCACACTTGTGCATTCAAGTGTCCAGAGTTCGTTCAGAGCATGTACCTCTCTATCAATCGACATGGGGGCAGATGCATGTAAACTATCGGGAATCAAACATCCTCTGAAAAGTATGGAATTTTCACCTTATTCAGCTGATTGAGACATAATGAATGTCCCTCCATAACCCTCAAATTTCAGCTTCTTATTCTCTCGCAGCGCTACGGAGTAAACATACAGTTCCTGCACTCTCTCCTCATGGTACCATCATGCCAGGGTTTAGTCTGATAAAACTCCTTTGCACTGTCTCGGTGACATGGAGATCATTATTTATAAAGCAGGCCAAATCTGTACACAATGCACCAAATACTCTATCATCAAAACACTACCATTAAGAAATATATAACTCTGGTACTTCAATCGTGTTGCATGAAGAGCCACATATCATTTACTTTCTGCCCCGTTTGAATTTGTTTATGACTTAAGATCAAGGAGATCCAGGTCATTTTCAACAACACCTTTTCCCAATGTCTCACCATTTAATAAAAATAAATGGACATGAAGATATTTGTTGTTCCCATCTGATCATTTTTGTACCTTGTGAACAGCTATTGCCCAAACACTGATCCATCTGATACCCAACAAGCCTTCAGTCCAGCCAAAAACACTACTCTTCTCATATCTCCATTACCCAATTTTTAATCCATATGGTATATATTCCATATCTACCTACCCATGGAGTCTAACATTCCCCACTCACCTGTTTTCAACCATGTCAAGCATGTGCTGAAAATTCAAATACTTCACACCCATTGATTCTCAATTTCGATGTCACAATGGACAATCTCAACAAACCCCAGCAGGTTTATCAAAGATCATTTATCTTTCCTGAATCTAGGCTGACTCTACCAAATTATATCATTGTTCTCCAAGTGCCGAGTTGTCACGTTCCTTATAAAACGTTTCAATGTTTTTCTGACTGCTGACATCAAGCTATTTAGTTTTCTGTTTTCTCTCTCCGTCCTGTTTTAAATGTTTAGGTTGACAATAGCTACTTTCTCGTCTGCAGCATCCTTTCTAGAATCTAATCAGCTTTGAAGAATAATTATTTCACTGGCTCTGTTCTCACCTCCTCAATACTCTGGGATGTAGCTCATCAGATGCAGCAAGTTATGAAACTTCAATTCAATTAGATTTCCAAAAAATACTCATCATTAATTCTAATCTTCTGCAGTTCCTCATTTTTACAAGTCACTCTGTATCTTCATATTTCTGAAAGTTATTTCTGTACCTTTCTCTGTGGAGATGGAACCAATGCATTCCTCTCAGCAGGCAGGTGGCTTCGGTCAGCTCGTGTTACATCGGAGGACTACACTCCAGGTATGGTGGATATATTACACACGCCTGCCTGGAATGTTTCAGAATTGAAACAGTTCACTTCAAGGTGAGAGTCTGCACAGTCCTGTCCCTGGTGAGAGACTATAGGTTATACCGAAAGAGAGGATACAGCTCAGTGAGCACCTCATTTTTGAAACAAGCTGGTTTCACATTTTACACATGAATGTTTGCAGCTTAGACAAATGTTTCTGGAAATGCCAGAGAGGAAAGTTGAGTTCCTTGCTCCTCCCTGTTTACAGAGCTTCCCTTCTTTGTAGTCTCTGCTCAAATTGTTTATCATGGACCCAGACACTCTGTAAATGCAGTAACCAGAGTGGGGTCACCAGACCCTCTGGTCTCCCGGAATGAACTCAGCAGCTGACAAAACAAACCTGAGAACACCATTTACAGAAACTCCACTGACTTTCTAATGACAGCAGCAAGTCAAATCCCCACACGCATGCTGCACCCATTCAGTGTTGAAAATTCCTTCATCTCGGCAGTTTCTGTTCCTGGCTGAGAAAACCGTTACATCTCTGCACAGTCCCGCAGTAACAATTCCTCTATCGAAAGAAGCAGTTGACACTGTAACATTACCTTTCCCTGTATCTCAGCAACTAGACGGGCAACACCATTATTGCCAATGGAGAAGATCATCACACTCATTGAAGAGAGACAGAGGGAACAGAATTCACTTTAACCAGGTACATACCTCAATGGACGTGATATTCGAGAATATGGGAAAGGCAGGAATGTTAGAATAACCTCCCATTCTATTTTCCTTCAAGTTCATCATTAGTAATCCTTTTGTTTGCTTTTCCTTTCTCTCTCTCTCGTTTGCTGGACATTTCTTTATCCATTCAACACAAACCTCCCACTCACCCTTCCAACCATCCCTGATATAATAATATTATTTCCCAGTTGCATTGAGTTTTGATAGAATCACTGAACTCAAAAAGTTATGTTTTTCTCCTGACAGAGGCTGTCATGCATGTTGAGATTCTCCAACACTTGCGGATACTGGAGAATTTTATTTCAGATCTCCATTATCTACAGTTCTTTGGTTTATTTCACCATTAATGTTTTTGTTTCATGGTATGTCAGCATCACTGGCAAGGGCAGCATGTGTTGTCTATCCTAATTGCCCTTGACTGTGAGGCCATTTGTCAAGGCAACATGGAGCCAACTATTTCATTGTGTGTCTGAAGTCACACTTAATCCAGACTGGGCAATAATGTTAAGTTTCTGTACCAAAGACGATTAATAATAAAAGAAATCCTGATCGTTTATGGTTTCCATCAGTGACATGTCATGCCAATTTTTGTCATTCAAATTTTAGTTTCGTCATCTGTTGTGATAGGATTTCAAACAATGGCTTTCGAGTCATATTCTGCGCCACGGAATTACACCTCCAGTGACATCATGAATCTGATACAGAGTACCAGTTGTGAAGTAACTGTAGTGACGAGAACAAGCTTGTGGTCAAAATATTTGTAACTGGAAGAGAGGTCAGAATACAACTGGAGCCATAAATTGTGAAGTTAACAAAGAGGTAGATGATGTTTAATTCAGCAACAGCACTGAGGCAGAGGTGGAGACTGGGGATATTATTGAGGTGGGTGTGGGCAGGTTTGATGACAGAGAGAATACAGAGACATAAAGCAGTTCAGGGCAAAAGTCAAATTTGAGGTTCTGAACAGTCTTGTTCCTTCTTAGATGTTTCTGAGTGAAGAGTCTGAAATTCATTTAAAGGAAGTGGAGATTGTGACTGAACCAGAAGAAAATACTCTACGTATTTGCGAAATATAAATAACAGAATTAGCAATGATATTCACCATAGGTTATAGAATTGACAGGGAAAGACTTACCAGGAATACCAATAATAGTTAGGATCGGATAGTGACCGGCTTGAATAATCATCAGTACGGCTTCAATCCGCAACTCTAACCATGGCCAATCCTGAGAAAGCCAGTAAAAACTATCGGATAAACTCCAGTTCATGGTTGGAACACTCCAGTCTATTGTTCTCAAATTCAATTCCTCTCCCTCTCTCTGGAGCTGCTGATCCCTATCGTGTTGAGGATGACGCTGCCCCTGATACTATGGAATAACAGGTTAAAAGAAACTCCTTAATTATGCAAGAGGGAAACTCTCCAGTGGCACAGTTCGGGTCCATGAAGAGTGACATCAATCACAGTCACCGAACAAACAGCTCCAGTTAACCCACTTCACTACATCGCTTATAGACCACAAACATACTTGATCTGGGTTGGGATGTTGACATCACTGACTATTGGGTGAATGGCACATCTCCAATTGTAAAGTTAGAGTGACGGAGAGAGATAATGCTTTCTCTTCACTAGCATGATGATTCGACTGTGTTTTGGCAGGGTAGGAATTGCTAGGCTTCCGAGGCCGTCTGTATCTGACCACCAGGCCTGCTACATCCTTTCATTTTTTTATTTATGTTGAACGTTGATATTTATCTTGCCATCATTTAACTGCTTAGGTGGGGTTAGGCATTTTTGAGAGGCTCCTACAGTGGCATAGACTGCGCAGATACCGTCCATTCCTTTTTTTCCTTGCAACCACAGCCGGGTCCTGTAGAGTGATGGTCAAGCTGTCACAGAAGCAGGATTCTTAATTTTACATTTTGCCAGTTATGGCTTGGGTCTCAGCAGGGTCGGAAGGCAGGAAACCTCTCCAGGCTGCCACACACTCTCCCTGAGATTTCGCTCAGAATTGACTTTTGTTGTTCTTTCCTCCTGGATTGGAGAACTGCATGTGAGACAATCGGATTCCTGAATTTGTTTTATGACAAGGGTGTGTCTCAAGGATGTTACCATATTGGAGTAGTTACTGTGAAATATTTAAATAATCAATTATTATGTTATCTTGTCCAATAGAATTAAGTTTTTGTTGTGTTTTGTCTACTGTGTTTGAATATATTGTATTTTGCTTCGTGTAGAACACTTTGAGCAAGCAAAATGCATCTTAAACAGAGCACCTCACATTTACCTTTACAGTAAGAAATCCTTTTGGTTGCGTCTGCCTTCATCATATATTTTCAGGTGTTTCTGCGCGTTTGCATCGCAAGAAGGACAGATATTCACGTTTTATTTGGATAATTATTTCATGGACAACATGCTGCAGAAATACAGGGTTTGACAGTGGAATGTGCTGAGCTAAAGGAGTGATAGCTCGATCAGGAATTATTTCGGATCCTTAATCCACCTCACAGATCCAGCCCAGACACTTATACGCTCAGATGAAATATCTGCTCAGCATGGGGCACTGTGCAGACCAGGCTCAGAATAAAATAGCAATGTGTCCAGGATGGAGAATTGTGCAGACCAGACTCATTACAACACAGCAATCTTTCCAGGGTGGAATACTGTGCAGACCAACTCAGACAAACCAGCAATCTGTCCAAGGATGGAAGACTGCGCAGGTCTCACCAGGCCATTAGCTATCTGTCCAGCATGGGGACGAGCACAGACCACACCAGTGCATTGATTCAGTAATCCAGGTGAATTCGTCTGTCTGCAGACCACACCAATGTCTTGCTTTATAAATGCGACAAGATTTCTGTTCAGTATGAATAGCTGTACATTGAATAGATCTGTAAACCTGGAGCAGTTACACTCCCAGCGTGGAGAGCTGTGTACACTATCCCAGTGCATTGATCTGTAAACCTGGAGCAGTATTCCTCCCAGCATGTAGAGCTGTGTACACCACCCCACTGCATTGATCTGCAAACCAGTAGCAGGTACCTTCCTAGCATGTAGAGCTGTGTACACAACCCCAGTGCATTGATCTGTAAACCAGGAGCAGTTACCCTCCCAGCATGTAGGACTGTGTACACCACCCCAGTGCATTTCTCAGTAACACTGTGTTAGATCACTGCCCAGGGTGGGGAAAATTGCAGCCCATGCTGGAAGTGACAGGATGTGTAGCTCCCATCCATTTACAGCTCCATACATTCATTGTGGCATGACAAGGGGTACTGTGGGTGTGAAAATCACTGGCAGTTCAATTCCCTACACTGACAGAGGTTACCATGAAGGGGACGCTCTCTTAACCACACCCCATCATCCGAGGTGTAGTAACTCTCAGGGCAAACCACCACGAGTGTTCTCTCTCTCATGACAGAGCGGCCCCATGGTCCTTTCGAACTCTGTTCTATCACTGTTTGCATTTTAAAATGTTTTCTAGATTATCGATTGTGGACAACTGGGAACTATAAACCTGCGTATACAGAACACAGAAAAACACTGACGAAATACTTAACTAAACCAGCAACCATCCCAACACACACAAACGAAGCTGTATCAGAACACTATTGCAACGAGCTACCACACACTGCAGCACAGAAGAACTTCGGAAAACAGAGGAGAACCACCTTTACAACGTATTCAAGATGAACGGATACTCAAAAAATACAGTCCGCAGATTCCTCAAGAACAAACCACGACAAGCAGACCAAACACAGTCAGAGACCCTGACCACATTACCATATATCAAAGAAGTTTCAGAAATGACAGCCAGACGACTAAGACCCCTCGGAATCCTAGTAGCACACAAACCCACCAACACTCTCAAACAAAAACTAACAAACTTAAAAGACCCAGTACAACCCATGGACAAAACCAACGTCATCTACAAAATTCCATGCAAGGACTGCCACAAACACTACGTAGGACAAACAGGAAGAAAGTTAGCCACCAGGATACACGAACACCAGCTAGTCACAAAAATACACAACCCTCTCTCCCTCGTAGCCCGACACACGGATGAAAAAAACACCATTTCGACTGGAACAACACATCTAGCCTGAGACAGGCGAAGCAAAGACATGCCAGAGAATTCCTAGAAGCCTGGCACTACCATAACAACGCCATAAACAAACACATAGATCTAGATACCATGTATCAACCCCTCAGAAAATGAACAGGAAATGACATCATCACAAACCCTAGGAACCCCATCCAGGACAAACACATAAATAGAAAGCAGGAGACAACAGCTTCACTTCACTTGGAGGTCGCCTCTGATGATGTTACCTAGCCAGGTAATGAAATGTCTGGATATCAAACCTACAGCTCAGCGAGCAAACCTACACCCTAAACCTCAACCTGAGCAACAAAACTTCACAAACCTTGCAACAAGGACATAATTACATTGGAAGCAGTTCAGAGATGTTTCAACTCATGTATTCCAGGGATGAAGGCCTTATATTATGGAGAGTTTAACAGGTTACACATAGAAAGAGAGATGATCTCATTCAAACATACAAGACCTCCAGCAGAGTGGATCAGGTAGATACCCACTAGGTATTTTAATGGTCCAAATTTGTTGCCATTGTTATACAACCTCGACAGTGTGGAAACAGGACATTCTGCCCATCAAATCCACACAGACAAACCGAATAGCATCCCACCCGGTCCTGACCCCTACCCTATCCATGTAATCCTGCATTTCTCATGACTAATCCACTTAATCTACATATCGCTGGGAACTATGGGCAATTTAGCAAGGCCAATTCACTCTAAGATACACAGTTTTGGACTGCGGCAGCAAATTGGAGCACTGGAAGGAAACGAACACAGACACGGGAAGAATGTTCAAACTCCACATAGAGGGTCGCCCAAGGATGGAATTGCACCCAGCTCCTTGGTGATGTGAGGCAGCAGCGCTACCCTCAGATCCACCATGCTGCTCTGTTAGTTCTGTTCGTTACTTGTGGGTGACTAAAGAAATCTGGCTGACTTGTTCCTACCACTGAACCTGTTCCAATCTGAGTCTTTTATCATCGGCCATATCACCAAACTGGTGATATTTAAGATTTGTTGTGAGGAATGAAGGAGTTGGACTAGAAAAGGAAACAGTGACACCCTCCAAACACTGTCAAAACAGGAATGAGGAGAAATTCACAAAGTGGTATTTCACTCAAGTGGGAATTCTCTTTCCCAGAAGTTTTGGATGGCTGAATCTTTATATTATATCGAGGCTGGGTTCGTCAGGTAGTCCATAGACAAGTGAATCAGGAAAAATGGTTGAGGGAGAGAAAAGTGCAACTGCGACCACAATGAAATGAGCCACAACCGTATTTACAGTTGGAGTAGTGTCAAAGTGCAGAATGACCCACTCCTATCCCTCAGCCCTTTGTTATGTTGTTTCATTCAGCCCTTTGGACCTGCTACACAGGGGCAGATCGAGGCCACTCCGATGCTTAGGTGTAGTTTGGGAAAAGTACTTGGAAAATCCAGGCTGAGTCAGGAATTGACCTCCACCCCAATCCCACTTTCCAGGCCTTCCCTCTCCGTAACTGCTACTCCAGTTGTGGGTCATGTTACAGACCTTGATTCGCTTTGAGTACAGCCCTCTACCCGCTTCCAGGGTTAGCTCAAACAAATCCTCTGCTCTGCCTGAATGCAACATTGTACAACACCATTTTCAGGAAAATAACCAGTTACTTTCCAAAAGAATAACATAAGAACGTAAGAAATATGAACCGGACCAGGCCATTCGGCCCCTCAAGCCTGCAATGTCATTTAATCAGAACATGGCTGATCTACTTCAGAGCTCAACCCCAATTTCCTGCTAACCCCTTGTATCCCTGGACTCGCTGATATGTCAAAACCCAATCCACCCAGTCTGTAAATACATTCAGTGTCCCAGCCCCCTCACTGTCTGGATTAGGGATTTCCAGACATTCACTACCTTCTGAAAGAAGACATTTCTTTGCATATCCCTTATTCTATATCTCCATCACGGAGTTCAACACTCTGCCCTGGAATGGATCGAAATTCTCAAAATTTACATTGTCAAGCCCCCTCTGTATCTTGTGCATTTCAGTAATATCACCCTCATTCATTTCAACCACAATGAATAATCGCCTCATCCTTTTAGATGTACTCAATAATTCAACTCTTTCATCCCAGGAATCTGCATAACGAACCAACCAATTTACTTGCTGCATCAGCATGCTGTCGTTATGTTTCAAACACAAGAACAATCCCATCCCTTTGCACTGTTCTTTTTGTGTGAGTCCTTTCCATTAAATAACAGCCTGCCTTTTAGTTCTCAGTGTCATCCTCAAACTCGGATGTATAATGCACTCAGCTCTTGCCGTCAGGCTATCAGTATAGATTGTAAATAAATCGTGCCATTGCACTGATATTTGTGATACTCTAGCAGATACTTTTTATCAGGAAGATCCATTAACCATGACTCTCCGATTTCTATGTGTTAACCAACCGTCATCCCATGCTAATATATTAAGCGTCAGACTACGAGCTCCAATAATGTGATACCTTTTGGAAACCCTCTGGAAAGCATCGCGTCTACCAGCTCCCTTTTATCAAGTCCACTTGTTACATTCTCAGGGATCTCCACAGAAAGCTTTGAATGATTTTACAGGGAAATTATAGATCCCCTTTCACAAAACCATGCTGACTCCATGTGTAGCTTTTCTAAATGCCCTGCAGTCCTTTCCTTAATAACAGACTCTCACAGATTCCCAGCAATAATGGTGAGGCTAAATGGTTCCTGCTTTCATTTTCTTGAAGACAGGCGCCACATTGGAGGGTCTCTAGAATCGTTGGTTCATTCCTGCAATCCAGAGAGTTATAGATTTTTTCCCTCATACCACCAGTAATTGTGTAACCGCTGCTTTTAAACCCAACTATGAATTAGTACTGACCTGTCTACCACTAGTCTTATCTGTTTATTAAAAAAAACCTTGATCCTTTTGTTAGAGGCTGTTCAAGAACTTCCCTCCTATGACCATTTTGTTTATATCATTGAAATACTTACAGTGCCTTCCCCTGTGAAGAATAGTGTAAAATTCTGGTGTAAATTATCTGTCTGTTCCCTCCAGGCACACCGTCCAAACGTCCTCAATCTACTTTTCTGACTTCATTTCTACCGAAAGTCACACATTCATATTGGACTTTCTTTATATACACGGAACAGTTTGTGCCGCTTGTTATTATATTTCTTGCCAGTTTGCTTACATAATAGCTTTTCTTCCTTTTTCCTCGCTTTCTAGATTCATACAGTCATATCGCTCAAACAGACCTTTTGGTCCAACTTGTCCATGCTGACAGGTTTTCTAAACTAAACTAGTTTCATCTGCTTGCATTTGGCCAATGTGCCTCTGAACCTTTCCCATTCATATATTTGTACAAATGTATTTTAAATGTTGTAGCTGTATTTGCATCTACCACTCTTCCCCTGGCAGCTCATTCTATACACACATCGCGCTCTGTGTGAAAACACTGCCCCTTCGTCCCTTTTAAATCTTTCCCTTTTCTCCTTAAAGCTACATCATCTATGGTTGAACTCTCCTATCCTGCTAAAAAGACCTTGGCTATTCACCCTATCCATGTCTCACATGATTTTATAATCTTCTATAATGTCACCTTTCAACCGACTAGACTCCATCTGATACTAACTTCAAGAACAAGCATTTAAACATAAGCACTGCAAATTTTAAACAATATTAAAAATGACAGGGAAACAATACTCAATCCGAACTTCATAATGTGATATGTTTAAGTCCATGTTACAATACTAAGGTAGCATATAAGACATGAAGCTCCTGAATTCCTTGGTCGAAAGGGGGTGATGATCTCTACAGCGAATACGTATCTCTGACCGGTTATATGTAAGGAAAGGAATTCTTATACCACACGGGCAGCGTGCAGGGACCTTTAGCAGAGTGAGATGAAGGCTGAGTATACTTTTTGGGTTTTGGATCACAGTGTGAATTCAATGCGAAGGGAGATAGGTGCTTTCAATAAGGTTTACTACAAGAAGGAAACTTTCTGGAATAAGATGTGAGTGGGAGGTTGAGCCACACTGAGACCAGAGGCAAAATAGCAGCACAAAACGCACCTTGATGCTAGTGCAGGGAAGGTAGAATTGATGAAAGAGCTTCAGGTGAAGTGGGGGGGGGGGGGGGGACTATAATGTGAGAGAATGTGCTCTGTAATTGGAGAGGGAGAACCTGGAAACAGGAAGGGGAGACGACCTGGGAAGAGGTTGGAGCAGCAATGGTAGGGGTGTCTGGGGGTAATTCAGGAAGTACATCTGAAATTTATGTCCAGCATCTGCTTCTGCTCCCTGAAATAAACATCCAAACCCGGACCTACACTAACGCTTATTAAATTGTGATTGAATAGTATGCTTGACAGCTTTTGTCAACCATAGGTGGTTCATCTCCTTATCAAGTCCTTCTTTTTGAACATAAACTATAATTTCTAAGCGTTATGGGATATCTGCTTGAATGTCTGCCCGTGCATACCCACTGACCTTCCTCTGGGTCTGTTTCCACATCCTGCTTCAGACCAAATGTGAGACAGAAATCCTCAATTTAGAGGCTGACCCCATTCTCCCAGTTTCTCCGTCTCTGTTATTTCTGTTTGATTATGCCACATTCCAGTGAGCTGCCTCTGACGTGACCTCCTTTTCCTTCAAACCAGAAATCCCCTAACTCTCGTGGACAGGGCTTTCAGCTGTGACTGTCCCATCGCCCACTGTCTGCCCTTACTCCGTCCCCTCCTCCCCAGAACAATGATAGATCTCCCCTTGCCCTCACTTCCTACTGCACTAGAATCCACATTCACAGAATCATCCTCCGCCACTTCCACCACCACCTGCAGGACAGCACCATCAAACACATCTTCCCCTCCTGTCCAATGTCAGTATTTCTCAGGAACTTCTGTGACACCTTCCATCACCCCGAGCATTTCCCCACTTTCCCCATGGCACTTTCCCGTGCAATTGCAGAAGCCACAAGAATTGCGCATTCACCTCTTCCCTCCTCACTGTCCAAGGCCCCAAACACAACATCCAGGTGAAGCAACATTTCACTTGTACTCTTTCAATCCAGTCTCCTGTCATTGTTGCTCACAATGCAGTCTCCTTTACATTGGGGAGACCAAACAGAGACTGCATTGTGGAACACTCCCACTCTGGAGGAATAATTCTGACCTTGTCATTGCTTCCCATTTCAATAATCGACCTCGCTCTCATGTTAACTTTTCGTTCCTGGGCTGCTGCAAAGTCTCACTGAAACACAACCCAAGCTCATATCACACCTCATTTTATACTTTGGCACGTTACAGCCTGTAGGAGTTAATATTCAATTTCATAACTTCACAGCCTGAACCCATTATGGCTGTCCTCCATGTTTCATGCATTCTCCGTCCTCACCTCCCTATGACCTTTTGTGATTGTGTCTTCTTTATGTTGCACTCAACAGAGAGAACGCTTCACCATTCACATCTTAATTTAAAGCCATTTCGCATCATCTTCTCGTTCACCACTGCTAAAAGCCGGTTTGTCTTTTGCCATGCCCTCTTTTCCCCATCACCCATCCTCTCACCTCTCTCAAGGGATTAAAAAGTCCAGTTTCCAATCCTTCTCTGTTCTGAAGAATTGTCACACTAGACTTGCAACACTAACTCTGTTTCTCTGTCTCTGCAGATGCTGCCACACCTATTGAGTTTCTCAAGAAATTAATAGGCACAGAACAAATTTTCAATTAAACAAATAATTATGGATACTGGAAAGAAAAATGCAAATATTATTGGTGAAACTGGGAGCTTTGTAGAAGTGTCACTGGAACTGAAAAGTCAACTTTACGTTCACTCCACAAGATATTGCCAGACCTTCATTGTTTCTTCAGCAATATCTGTTTTGAGCAAGTTCCACAGACGTGTGTCAAAGCTGCTCGAACGCCCGGTCTGATATGCAGCACTGTCACCGGAAAGTGGACAGTAACATTAGGGGCACACATTCATTGTCTCTGAATCTACATAAAACAGGCATCACTGACACTACAAAGCTCTTACTCATAGCCAGAGAGAGGGAACACATTCACATCAAACATAGATGATGATATTCAGAGAATAGAAAACAAATCAGATGAATATGTTAAAGGGTTTAAGGAAGGCAATAAATTGGAGATAATAACATCAAGGAGAGACCCTCAGTAGAATGAGAATATGAAAATAGAAGTGCTACCAAATCAGAAACCAGGTCAGGTTACTGAGTAGAGGGCTGATGTGTGAATAAGTCTCGGTGTGAACTGGGGGACAGTCAGTAGAATTGAATTGCAGATATTGTAGCTCAAACGGGGCATTCATGTGGCGCTGTAGATCACAGCAGCAGCAGAATAGTATTCAATCATAATCTGTAACTTATCCCCCAGGATACTCCGTCAGTCTGCCATTACCATTAAGCCGATCTATGGTTCAGTGATGACTGTGGATGAACATGCCAGAGTCAGAAACATGTGTAGCTAAACCTTATGACAACCCAAAGTCCTGTACAGTGACAGTGACACACCCTTTCTTCTGGACACAAATCCTCCTAAAATGAACGTCAACACACCGTTTACCTTCCTCCACAATGAAACAATCACAGAAGCATGGACTCTGTTCCCTCAAAAAAAAAAGCATGAGCTACATTAGTCCTAATTTCTTACATGAGATCCATAGCCAGAAATGTTATGATACTCCAAGTGTTGGTCCAACTGCTGTTTAAAGGTTGTGAGATTACCCATTACAACTACCCTCTCGGGAAGTTTATTCCTGACCCAACACTCTCTGCGTGAAAAACAATCCTCAAATCCTCTCTAAACTTCAAATCCTTCACTTTAAATGTCTGTTGCGCGTCTTGGTCCTTTGACTAAAATGAACAGCTGCTGTCTATCTCCCCTCTCCATACTCCGCTTAACCTCATCCTTCTGAATCACATCCCCTCAGCCTTCTCTGCTCCATAGTAAACAACCCGATCTTATCCAGTCTCTCTCCTCTGCAGCCCTCCAGTGCAATAACATCCTTCCTGTAATGTGGTTCCCAAAACTGTATACAGTATTCCATCTTGCCCGAATCACAGTCCAGTATAACTCTTAAAATCTATGTCTCGATTAATAAAAGCTATGCTAACAGTCGCATGTGACTTCTTACCTAACCTATTACCCTGTCCAGTCCCATTCAGGGATGTGTGGCGAAGCACCCTCTGAGCTTCCTAGCGTGCTACCATTCATTGAGTACTCCCCTGTCTCGTTCCTTCCTCCAAAGTGCCTTACCTCATATTTATCAGAGTGACATTCCATCTGCCATTGATCCACCCATCTGACCATTCCATCCGCATCTTCCTGCAACATCAGGCCTTCCTCCTCACTGTCAACCACCCGGCCAATCATTGTATCAAACATACACTTATTTGTCGCACACTCCCTCCCCCCTCCACATTCATATCTATATCGTTTATGAACACCACAAATAATAAGGGACACAGCACTGACCCCTGTGGTACACCAGGGGACATTGGTCTCCAGTCACACAAACAGACTTCTCCTACCACCCTGTGTCTCCTGCCACTAAGATAATTTGAATGCCACTTACCAAGTTACCCTTGATACCATGAGATTGTACTTCCTTCATCAGTTTCCCCCGAGGGGCTTTGTCAAAGGCCTGGCTGAAAAACCAAATAAATGACCTCTCTGAAATGAATCAAAAAAATTCGTTCGGTATGGCTTCCATCGGATGACTTCACACTCACGACCCCTGATCAAACATTGAACAGAATGAGTCCAATCAGCCACTCATTCATCTTACACAGCAATTGGAGCAGATCTTTTACAGCTTTTTGCCTGTATCACAGGAATTGAAAGAGAGTGCGCGGGTTATAGAAAGGGAAGAACTTAGAATAACCAACTTCACTAGGGAATGGAAAGTATTGGACAAATTATTGGGATTGAAGACAAATTGTTAGAATCTGGTATGAAGGAATTAATAACTGGATATTTTCAAAGTCAAGACACGATCCATGGCAGTTAACATAGTATTACTAAGCATCAGTCATGTTTGAATGATTTGACTAACACTTAAAACAATGTGACAAGCAAGATGGATAAAGAGGATCCTATTGATGTATTATATCTGGACTTCCAGAAGCAATTGCAAAACGTGCCTCAAAAACGAATCATATGCAAGACAAGAGCACATTATGTTAGGAATAAAACGTGCTTGGAGAGAGGATTGGCTAACTAATAAAAGCCATGAAATGAAGGTGCTGGTTTTGGACTGAGTTGGACAAGGCCAAAATCTGCACGACAC
Organism: Chiloscyllium plagiosum; assembly: GCF_037043375.1. NCBI lineage: Eukaryota > Metazoa > Chordata > Chondrichthyes > Orectolobiformes > Hemiscylliidae > Chiloscyllium > Chiloscyllium plagiosum. Next base: position 79,170,751 of record NW_028270176.1, read on the forward strand.
CAGATTATATTCCAACAGATTTATTTGAAAACTCTAGCTTTCTGAGAGCTGCTTCTTCACCAGGTCTTAGGGAGAGAGGAAGAACTTAGGAATTGGATTTATAAGGAAAAAGATCAAAGGGTGTAAACTCATGCGCTTTAATTGAACACACCTAAGATGGCTCTTAAATCTTTAATCAATTAGAATGAAGGAGTAGGTTTTGTTTGATTAATATGCAAGTGTCCGCTTTTCTTTCATGTCGTTGCCTGGAGATACCTTCAGGTATTATCGATGGAAAGGTGGTGGCCCCTCCGGTCAGACAATGCATTTTAGGCACGAGGTCTTGTTTGGAGTCTGTCTGTCTCTTCATCTGGAGTCAGACTGGGTTCATTTGTAAAGAAGAAGGCGATAAATACCACAATGACCAATTGTCTACGAATTGTGTGTATTTGGAACAAAGCGGGTTATATATGAAAATACAAATGAGCAAGTGCAAATTAACCCCATAAATGTGTATGTATACGCATGTGTGTGTGTGTGTTTGTGTGTGTATGTGTGTGTGTGACCTTTCACCTTCATGCCCTCCCCCACTCACCTATTGTACTTTATGCTAATTTCTCCTCACCCCCACCCTCCTCTCACTTATCTCTCCACCCTTCAGGCTCTCTGCCTGTATTCATGATGAAGGGCATTTGCCCGAAACGTCGATTTTTTTGCTCCTCGGATGCTGCCTGAACTGCTGTGCTCTTCCAGCACCTCTAATCCAGAATCTGGTTTCCAGCATCTGCAGTCATTGTTGTTACCTACTGAGCTGCCTTCCAGAGACACTGCACCAGCCGTTTGAGCTGTTGTTATCTGTGTACCCTCCAGGTGACGCTACAACACGCCTCATGTCTGTAACTACATCCAGACAACGCAGCTTTTCCTTTTATATCTGACAGCCTCCCCGAGTTATAACTCTTATCGTTCCTCACAAAATCGCACCTCCTCCATTCTTACCTGCCGTCTAGAGAGCTCTAAAATTTCTTTATTCTTGTTTAAACTTCTGATCAACTAAATTCTCTCCCTTTTTAAATTTGTAACCCCTTCAGTTTCTGTAACTCTCCATCTAACTGTAATCAATGACAGCACAGGTTCCCTTCCTTAAATCTCTATAATTACAATGGTTGTGTATACTAACTTGGCATTTTTCATCCTCCTTATCCATCTCCGGACTTCCAGCCCTACAATACCACTACTTGGAATGCTCCCATTCTCTGCACCTCCTCATGTCCTGAGGGTCCTTGAACACCACCAGTGCTCCAAAAGTTTTTATTCCCCCCAATTACTGCAAGTCTTCCAACTCTGTAAAATCCAACAGTCTCCAGTACCATACAACACTTCCTGACTATCAATTTGCATTTGTTGAAGTCTGCACATCTCTGTAAGCAGCTCAGAATAAGCCCTTCAGACTCTGCAAAGCTCCATCATGAACAAGCCAACATCTCTCTATTTCCTTTGCCTTCTTCAGTGTCTGCAACTCTCGCTGTAACTTCTAGTAACCTCCTTTAGTTGTTGAAGATCTGCCTAGCTCCCCAGATAACCTGTTCCATCCCATACAGCTCGCCCAATCACTGTAACACCCTCTGCTCTGTCTAATCCTCCTCTTTTCCACTATTTTCCAAGCACAACAGCGATCCTGTATGAGACCAGTGCGGAATGGGATGTTATAAATCTCAACTGAGGCTTGAGGTCTACCATTACCTGGGAGTCACAAGGGCAGATAACCTAAGACAGAGCAGCACAGAGCGGGTGAATATAAATCAGCAGCGAGGATCGAGGCCTACTGGGACTTGGATTTGGAGAAGCAGCTGAGCAGGAGGCTCGAAATCAGCACCGAGTCACAGAGGGAGTGACCATGTGAGGGAGCAACTTGGAGCAGGAGCATGAGGCTAACATACCTGGGAGTTACAGAGGCAGCAAAATGGGAAGATATTAATCAGCACTGAGGATCGAGGCCTAATCGTGCCTGGGAGTCACAGAGACGGTGACCCTGTGAGGGAGCAGAGTGGAGTGGGAGCTGGAGGATTACACATCCCTGGGAGTCACAGAGACGGTGAGCCTGTGAGGGAGCAGAGTGGAGTGGGAGCTGGAGGATGACACATACATGTGAGTCGCAGAGATAACTTTCTGCTGCTGGGACCTGCCTGCACTGAGTTTAAAAGAACTACAAGAGCCATCACAGAAAAGGCTGTAAGTTCATTGCCAGATAATGCACCGTTATTAGTGACTGTCAATAAATTGCTAGAAGTTAGCAAATTTATTTTTTCAACTTCTGAAATAAGGGGTGAACTCAAAAATCAGAGAGAGATGTGAAATTCTGAGCCAATATAATACATTACCCTCAGTAAGCCACAGTTGAATAAGGGAGTTAACCATATTGTTATTTCCCTAATGGTAACTTCATTCTAAGTAATTAATAAATTACTCTAGACATGTTGCAGTTTAAGACATGGCAATACATGTTTGTCAGATGGAAATATGTTCTGTTTTATTGGGAAGCCACAGCCCCTGCTGGTGTTCTAGATGAACACTGGGTCTTGGAGCTCAGACAGTGAGTGCAAACTCTATGGGCCATCTGTGATGTTGAGAGTTAGGTGGATAGCAAACACACAGAGCAGATCACCCTTCAGACATGACAGCTGAGAAGAAGAAAGGGAATAAAGGACTAGGCAATCGAACAGAAACATTCAGAGAATGCAAGGATATCCTGATACCTCCCTCCCAATTCAGTTTCCTGGTTTGGAAGCTGATGAAGGTGCGGGATGCTCAGGGAAGGAAGTCGGAGCCATGTCTGCGGCAGCACAAGCAGCCTGACTGTACGGGGGGGGGGGGGGGGGGGAGAAGGAAGGAGAAGCAATACGCACAGGGGAGTCAGGAAATTGAAGAAGGTGTCAGTGTTTCTGTAATTCCAGTATAGTGGGATTTAGAATATCACGGTGTCTGCAGGACATTCGTCTGGGGTCAATGAGCAGTCAAAGGTCATGTCCATGTTGGTAGGAATGACCTGGGTAGGAAGGGTGAAGTCGTCTGGGAATCAGAATTTAGGGAACTAGGTGGATGGTTAGCAAGCAGGACCTGAAATGTAGCAATCGCTGCAATAATCTCAGTGCTGTGTCCAGTGAGAACAGAACTCGGAGTTTTAGGTAGATGAGCGTGTGACTAGAACGATGGTGCAGCAGGAAGGGCTTCAGATTCCTGGGACATTGACACTGTTTCTGGGGAATGCAGCAACTGTGCAAGCTCAGTGGGCTAACGTGACAGGGCTGGGACTGAATTCCTTGTGGGGTGTTTGGGAGGGATTGGAAATAACTTGGTGTGTGCTTAGGATCCAAAAAACAATAGTAAAGGAACTACCAGGATTCTCAAAATAATGTGATATGCAGTTGGTACTAATTTACAACGACAGGTTTAACAGTGGAAGATGGAGTGAGAAAGAAACCCTTAATCTGTTGTACTCTGCATGGATGTGAATACTCAGAGTCTGGCGAGTTACAAATGCAGATTAGTGTGTGGAAATCTGATGGACTGATCACTGAGAGCTGGCTCGAGGATGTCAGGACTGGGTGTTAAATATTGCTGGGTATAAAGAATTCCAAAATGATAGAAGGGAAGGGAAATGATGAAGGGAGAAGTATTGGTTGAGATTAGCGTTAGTTAAGGGGTCCAAGAGAAAGAGGATCCATCCAAGGACAGAATGAATTTGGCTGGAGCTACAGAACAAAAAGTGTACAATTAAACTGTGAGGTACAGTCTGTCAGCCAGCAACCATTGGAAAGGGTGGAGAGAATAAATATGCAGGCTCATTTGAGAGTGATGACAATACTACAGATTAGATATACTGAGAAACTTAATTTATCCAGATATTGACTGGGTTACTTGTGTTGCAGGGTCATGAGGGGCCAGTATCCCTGGATTACAAGGAGGAGAGATCACTTTAGGAGTATGTGTCCAGCCCAAGACAGCATGTACTGTTGGACCTGGTCCTTGGGAAAAGGTGGGGCAAGTGGATCCAGTGGCAGTAGGGGAACGTTTTGGGGCCTAGCGATCATTATATTGGAACGTTCATGATGATGATGGAGAATCATATGCAATAATTGAGACTGAGAATCATTGGTTGACTAAGAGCAGCCTTCAATGGGGCAAGAATGAAGCTGGAAACCTTTCAACAAGACCAGTGAAATGGTAGCTTTAAATAGTGTGAACTAGATCAGATTGAGCTGGGATTATGGAGATGGGGCTGCAGTGTGACCATGACTGAAATCTGAATAATCACACGTTTTCCCCATTTGTACAACAAGGATAAATAGGCTAAAACAGTGAAGTAGCATTGTGTATAAAGGATGGGATCAGTATTATTGTGATACTAATAAATTTACACACTGCTCCTCTCTGCCCTCACCGCTCATCACTGCGTATTGATCCTATCAGATATTGGCTCCCTTTGTAAACTTCAGAAAATAGCACAGTACAGAGGAGATTACTCTGTCCACCGTCTGCATTGACCAAGATGTAATGTTGGTTTTTTAAAGCCCTAGTTCTGTCTCCCCGGATACTACAGGACTTCAGCTGCAGATCCCAGCACCTTTTTAAAATGGTTTGAGAGTTTCTGCCTCTACTCTACTTCCATGTGTAACTCCCAGATCCCAATCATAAACTGCGTTTTAGAACAACTTTCCTCATCCCTTCGCTAATATTTCAACCAATTACATTAAATATTTGCCACTGGTAACTGAGTTCTGTATCATGAACAAGGTATTCTCTCCCTTTCTATCCAGGCTCCTGTCAATATGTATACCCCAATCAAATCTCCTCTCAGCACCCTCCGTTCCAATATTTCCTTATAACTGCACTTCCACTGTCACAGGGTGAAGAATCTCCTCTGTACCCTCTCCAGTCCAATTCCATCCTTCCATGTGATGGGGTGACCAGAACTGGACACCGTCCCCAAGCTGTGACTGAACTCATTATTTATGCAGTTTCAGCAAAAGTTTCCTGCTCTGAAATTCTGCCCTTTGGCTGATAGAGGAAATGATGCCATTTGCTACATTAACGAGATTATTGATGTTTCCAGCTATCTTCATTTATCCGCCCACACAGACTATGCTCTCATTTATTGTACATTCCCCTCTATTGTCGAGGTCCCCTTGCACTTCTCTGGCTTCTTTGCTCCATTCACTTGGACCCCACAGTTTCTGTTTTTAAACAGTCTGCCATGGGATCTCTCGTCAAATCCAAGTAAGTCACATGCAGTTACAGGTTATTGCCTCAGACCGATACAGTCACATTAATTACACATGATCTTCCTTGAACAAATCCAGACCGACTGTCCTGCAGTCCCTGGGACTTCCTCAGTGACCGTTTATCCACTGTCTCAGAATTCCAGCCTCGACCTATTCAGTCAGTCCCTTGTTCCACATTAAACAAAGTTGCGGTATTAGCCGTTCTCCAGGCCTCCAGCACCATCCCTGCATCCAGTGAGGATTGGATAATGTGGGTAACTATAAGGCAGGGGATTTTTTCCCCGGCTTCTTTTAACAGTCTGGAAGATTGTGTTACCCCTTTTTTAATGTTTTGAATCTCCTTTGTAATTCTCTGCTCCAAGTTTGTTGCTCCCAATATTTCACACTGCATCCCTATTTTGAATCAGACAGACAGAGACCAAACCATCTTATGATTTAGTCAAGTCTCATTTTAGTCAGGTTGTATGGAGGGTTTCTCTCCACAAGGTGAAGTGCATTTTCTCATGAGACCATCCCAAATCTGCCTCATTAACTACACTCACTGCCCACGTGGTTATCTTCACAACTGACACTAACACGGTGATTTTCCCCTTCGTCATAACAACTGCGCACTGCCTGGATATCCCAGAATGCACCGGCCTCCCTGTGACAGGGGCCATTAGTAAAAAGTCATTACAGCCTTAGATTGTCAATCTGAAACTGCCCAGGAGAGAGCAGAGGGTGTAAAACGGAGGCTTCACTTTGTGGACAAGCCCCTGAGGTTCTGGTGAATGACATGTTGTAGGAGAGGGACATTATCTTCCTCCAGGACTGGCACGGGAGGCCATGGCACCAGACCCTGCCAGCTTGGTCCAAGGCTGACGCCTGGGTCAGTGAGGTACCAGCCTTCTGAGTGAACGTCCAGCAGTGTAGGAAGGAGGTCAGTGACCTTCTCCACTCCACCAGGGTAAGTGCCACCATCTGCAGTTTGTGAGCTCACCTTCACTCTATCTCTGTGACTGCACCCACCTCCCACCAAGGCTCATGTTCTCCCACTCTCACTGAATGCAGCACCTTCTCTTTGTCTTTCGCTAACCGCTTCTCTGTCCCTCTGCCCAATTCTGCCTGGTGTCTGTGCTGCCCACTCACTCACACAGAACACCTCGACACCTTTCCCCCAGCTGTCCCAGCACTAACAGCTGTACCAATATTTTCCATTTCCCTTAATACCACTTGTTAATTTTCACATTCTAGAAGGAATCATTCCACAATAGGAAAGAAATAGCCAGAGAGGCATATGTCTCCCCAACATTCAGCTCCTTTTCTCCTCGCAGGGGAAGGATCCTGACCCTAACAATCACGAGAGCCTGACTGACCGTGTCCAAGCTCCCGGACTGGGATCTGAGACTCCCCCTGACTGACTGTGCTGGGCACCGGGACTGACTGTGGACAATGATCTCGAACTTCCTGCTTTTGTGTCTGTGCTAAACACCAAGACTATACAGCAGGCGGGTGAGCCTGGTATCTCTGGCTGAGGGGTAACACTGTTAAAGGCAGGGTAAGGCAAGGCAATAATTCTGTCAGCATTCCAGTCAGCTCAAAGTGAAGGTGTACAGACACAGAGTGAGCAGCCCAGAGAGACAGTCCATGAGCTGGGCGTGTGCCTGAGCACAGTGTCCTTGCAGCAGGATTCAGTGTGTACAGACACGGAGTGAGCAGCCCAGAGGGACAGTCCATGAGCTGGGTGTGTCCCCTGAGCACAGTGTCCTTGCAGCAGCATTGAGTGTGTACAAACACGGAGTGAGCAGCACAGGGGGACAGTCCATGAGCTGGGTGTATGTCCCTGAGCACAGTGTCCTTGCAGCAGCATTGCAATGAGAGTTGTCAGTGCACCCTGAGCTGCAGCATTGAAGTACAGAAGCGTATTGTCAGTGGGTTGGAGATGTGCTGGGATTACATGGTGAGGCTGGCATGTGACAGATACCAGCATTGGAGGGTGTGGAGTACATGCAGCCTCTGTCAGTGCAGTGTCCCCCGAGACGTTGTTGTGCAAGAGAGAAGGCCGGAGGAGCGTGGGGCGAGATGGAGTCACCAGTTACCAGCTCTGAATTTCACGTCAAATTCTCCATATTCCCCAAAGTGGGAAGGAGGATATGAAACTGCAAGTTGTTGAGGAGACATTCACTGAATGTGGCTGTTGTGCATCAGTAATCATCAGTAATCATTCAGTCAACATCTTGCAATTCCTGCAATCAAATCTTGTTTTAAACAGCAATCCAGCACTGGAACTGGCCCTTCATGCCAGCAAGCCCACACTGACACATGATGCCGTTCTAACGTTAAAAAGAAAGTTTTTTGCTCTGTATCATTCTGTTTCCTACACCCTCTATGTCATTCAGTTTCCTACTTACTCGTATTTGTGACAAGATCCCTCTTAAATCTTGCAATATTAGCTTTTTCTCCTCTATCAGTGCATTCCAGGCACATGCATATTCTGTCTGGGAAAGCAAAAAAAAAACTTGCCCTTCATATCTCCTAAACTTTCTCCCTTTTACCTAAAACCTATGGTGCTGAGTAATTGATAGTTCTACTCTGGGGAAAGAAAAGACTTCTAGCTGTATTTGTATCTGTGCCTCTGATAATTTTGTAAATATTTATCAGGTAGCCCATAGCGAATGATGCCCAGTTGGAAACAAACCATGTTTGTTCAATATCTCCTTCTGGCAAAAACCATCCAAATCAGGTAACATCCTGGTAAAACGTTTCCATACCCCCTCCAACACTTCCACATCGTTCTGCTGGTGTGGCAACCAGTACTGTACACAATATTCTAAATGTGCCCGAACTAAGTTTCTCTACAGCTGCAAAATGACCTGCTAATTTTCATACTGCATGCTCTGATGCACGTCTGAAAGTTTGCCATCAGTCTTCTTCATCACCCTATCCACCCGTGTTACCACTTTCAGGGGACTGTGGAGCTGTACACCTAGATTCCTTCGGATGTTGATGCGGCCAGTAGTTTTTCCATCCACTTTATACTTCTCTCCTGCATTAGACCTTCTAAAACGCATCACGTCACAACTGTCCAGATAAAGTAACATCTGCGTTTCTGTCCAAGTCTGTAGCTGACCTACGTCCTGCTGTATTCTCTGGCAATTATCATCAGAATCTGCAACTCCGCCAATCTATTTACAGATCTCCAGTCACAAAAAACATTTTTCCACAACGACTCTGTCTTCTATGACCAAGCAGTTCTCTGTCCATCTTACTAACTGACCGCTGATCCCATTTCACTTCACCTTCTGTATGAGCCTGCCATAAGGAAACATATCAAGGGCCTTGCTAAGGTCCAAATGGCCAACATCCATTCCCATGCCCTCATCAATCAATTTTGTCACTTCCTCAAAATAATCAATCAAGTTTGTGAGACATGAACTTCCCCACACAACTGTGTTGCCTGTTGCTAGTAACTACATACTAGAGTACTGTTGGAGCTGCACTCATTCAGACAAGTGATTATTTCATCATATTCTCGAATTGAACCTTGGAGGTTAGATTAAATTCTCTACAGTGTGGAAACAGGCTCTTCAGCCCAACCAGTCCACACCAACCCTCAGAAGAGTAACCCACCTAGACCCATTCCTCTGCCGTATATTTAACTCTGACTAATGCACCTAACAATATGGGCATTTTTGTATAGCCAGTTCACCTGACCTGCACATCTTTGGATTGTGGGAGGAAACCGGAGCACCCGGAGGAAACCCACGCAGACAGTGGTGTATGTGCAAACTCCACACAGACAGTTACCCAAGGCCGGGATTGAACCTTGGACTTTGGTGCTGTGAGGCAGCAGTGCTAAGCACTGAACTCTTGATGGTTACTCTACAGTGGGAGGTAAATCGGGCCGTGATGGTTACTGTACAGTGGGCGGTATGTCGGGCCGTGATGGTTACTGTACAGTGGGAGGTATGTCGGGCCGTGATGGTTACTGTACAGTGGGAGGCGTGTCAGGCCGTGATGGTTACTGTACAGTGGGAGGTATGTCGGACCGTGATGGTTAGTGTACGGTGGGAAGTATGTCTGACTGTGAGGTTTCAGACTGTATGAGTTGTGCAGAGTATGATTCTGCTCATGCCGATGGCCCACTGCACCTCATGGATGCATCACCATTGAGTTTCCAAACTGGAGCTGGTCAGTTACTGACATAATCCCTCACAATGGACTGGTTAGAGACATACCTGAACAACGGGGAGATTGAGTGGGGAAAACTGGTCAATGGACTAGCACATGGTGTCGATCCGGACGCAGTTCAACATTTGTAATAATGACCTCTAAACAGCCATGTCTTGCAAGCATATCTCTTCTGGTATGGCACCTAAACACTGTAATTCTGCACCTTGGACCCGATCCTGAATGAAGGTGTTATAAAGGTGATGGGCTCCTGTGGCACATGGCATCTTACATTGAACCCCTCATAAACCATATCCAGTGTATGTTAGCCCCACAATGTCAGTGTCCAAACAGAAGTGTACAGCTCCATTGATGGCCAGCATCATCCCAGCCCAATGATTTTGTGTTTGACTTGCACTGGAAATTTCTGTGTAAATGTTCACAGCATTGTTCTAACCATTAACAGCAAAGTCTCTTTACTGAAGTTTCGATAACCTTTCATAATACCAACATTTAGATTGTCCAATAAGCATTATATCCCCCCTTTACACCGTTCACTTTTATAACAACATTATGATGAAAACAGTGCACAACTCACAGGAAGGAATATTGAAATGATAAATCTCATTCCCTCACCCAAGACCAAATTATTATTAAGTACAAGGACTATGAAAATATACAATTATTTTGCCTTATATTAATATTGTGAGCTAATAGTCGACTCCCTTGCTCCTCAGATGTTGCCTGAACGGCTGTGTTTTTTTCAGAACCACACTTTTTGACAGTGATCGCCAGCATCTGCAGTCCTCACTTTCCCCCGCTAACGTTCACTCATAATTATTTTCGTGGCAACAATATCACTGTGTGTTTAAACATGTTAGTCAGATATGAGTGTATTTTCAATTGCCTCTGTCTATCTCAGAGCTCAGTAATGTGTGATGTGACTGTCAGTGTCTGTGTGATGCTTGGTATGCAGGGCATACCTCTGAGAGACTGTCCGAGTGTTTCAAACAGCATATTCCTTCAGCTGTTTACCACAAATATGTTACTGCCTGGACCCAACCAGCCAGCGCTCACAAAACCCAAGGCACAGTGTCCAGAATTGGGCAGGTCTGGACAATATTTTTCATGTTAATTTATTCATAGAATATGATAAGGCCAGTATTTATTGCCTGTCCCTTTTTGCCCTTGAGAAGGTGGGGGTGAGCTGTCGCATTGACCCGCTGCAGCCCATGTGCTGTAGGTAGACTTACAATACCATTAGGGAGGGAACTTGAAACAGTGACACTGAAAGAACGGCAATATAGTTCCCAATCAGCTCGGTGGATGGCTTGGATTGGAACCCGATCATGGTTCTCCCATGTATCTGCTTCCCTTGTCCTTCTTGATGGTCGTGGCTTTAGAGGTACGTTGTAAGGAGCCTTGGTAAATTTCTGCAGAGCCACCGTGTAGATGGCAGACATTGCTGCTTCTGAGTGTCAGTGGATGAGGGATGAAGCTGCACTCACACAGGCAAATGGAGGTATTTAATCACACACACATTCAACATGAGTCTTTTTGATGGGAGACAGGCTTTCCGAAATTTTAAGGTGAATCGTTCTTGTAGCATTTCTTGCCCCTGACATATTCTGGTAGCCAATGAATTAATATGTGTCAAAGTGTGGCGCTGGAAAAGCACAACAGGTCAGACAGCACCTGAGGTACAGGACAGTCAATGTTTTAGCATAAGCACTTCACAGGACTGGGTAATGAAATTATATGGTTAGTCCAGTTCTGGTTAACGGTCATACCCGGGATATTGCTCGGTGGCTGTTCAGTGATGGTGGTGGCATTGAACATTAAACGATATGGTACACTTTTCTATTGTTAGAGGTAATCGTTGTCTGGCACATGTGTAATGGAAATGGTATTTGTCACTGTTAAGCACACACCTGCGTATTTCCAGGTCCTGTTGCATTTGGATAAGGACTGTTTCAGTATCTGAGTAAATCACGAATGGTGTTGAACATTGTCCAATCATTGGCAAACTTCCTCACTTATGACTTACAGTGTAGGGATGGTCATTTAAGAAGCAGCTGAAAATTATTGGGCCTCGGGCAGAGAGAACTCTTACAGCTCACGGATGCTGTCCCTCTCTCTTAGCTCGGTAGCTTGCTTCTAGTTCCACCTGTTCCAGAGGTGTCTAACAATATATTTGAATGGTATAATATTACAGTATCTTCCCCAAGAAACTGAGTAAGGACTTGGTTATCTCAATCAGTTGGATGGCTAGTTTGTAATGCAGATTAATGCCAACAGTGTGGGTTCAGTTCCTGCATTGAATGAGGTGTCTGAAAAGGGCTGTCTTACTCAACCTCTCCCTTGCTTGAGGCATGATGACTATCCAGGTAAACTGCCACTAGTTGCGTCTATCTTATAAGAGAACAACCCTATCATCCTGTTGGCGTATAGCGCCCTGTCTTTCCATTTCTGGTCTACAGGTTTACTCAGAGGCCTCTCACCTGGGGAACTGCTGTGGAGATGTCTGCTCGCCACCTTCCTTTGCACCAGGTGTAACTTCAGCCAGTGCAGACGATTCCTATTTGCTCCAGTTTTTCTGTGAGTCCAGGATATGACACTTGGTCAAATGCAGTAACGATGATGTTAAGTGCAGTCACTGTCACCTCACCTCTAGAATTCATCTTGTTGTACATCGTTAAACCAGGACTTCAATGTGCCCAAGGGATGAGAGCCCAAACTGAGCTTCAGTGAGCAGGTTGGAGGAAGTGCTGCTTGGCCCCACTATAGATGACATCTTCCAACTCTTTATTAATGATAGAGATGAGAGCAATGGGACAGTCATTGATTGTCTGATGTTTTGTCTGTGTGTGTGTGCAAGACATGTCTGGATAGTTTCCACGTTATCAGGTAGGTCCCATTGCAATATCTCTGCCGGAACAGCTTGAATAGAATGTTCTCAGGGCCCGCAGCCTTTGCATTCCCCTTCCCTCCAGCCGTTTGGATTTACCACACACAGTAAATCAAATCAGCTGAAGACTCCCATCTGGAGAAGACTAAACTAGATCATCCCATCGACACTTCAGTCTGAACATTGTTGTGAATGTTTCAGCCTTAGCTTTTCTATTGTTGTACTGGACCCTTTCATCGTTGAGGAAGGCGATATTTGTGGATCCTATTCCTCCAGTGAGTTGTTTAATTGATCACACAATTCACGCTGACTGCATGTGACAGGATTGCAGAGATTAGGTCTGATTTCTTGGTTATATCTGTCTGTCACTGGCTGTTTATGCTATTTGTTAAGTAAGTGGTCCTGTTTGGTAGCGTCACCTCATTGCGAGATATACCTGATGCTACTCTTGACAGGCCAGGCTGTGATCCTCATTGAACAATGGTTTATCCCCGGTCTAATGGTCAGGGTAAAGTGTAGCATATGCCAGGCAGTAACAGTAAAAATTGTGCTGGAGTACAATTTTGCTGCTGTTGAAAATTACCCGAATCACTTTCCACAGGCTAGAGCTGAGTTCTGGATCTCTTTGAAATCTGTCCCGTTTAACATAGTGAGAGTACCTGTCACATGTGTGCTCATGTGTGTACACACACACACACACACACACACACTTCAGAATGTAAAAGTGGGACTTTGTCTCCAGAAATACTGTATGTGTGGTAGTCACCATTCCCAATATGGCCATCGTGCAACGTCTCTGCAGCCAGGAGGTTGGTGAGGATGAGGTCAGGTATGTTTCTCCCTGTCAGTGGTTCCCCCCGACCTGGTGCAGCCCCAGTTTCGCAGTTTTCTCCTTTTGGACCCGACCATCTCGATCATCAATGCTTCTGCTGAGCCCCTCTGAGTGGTAGTTTTGAAATGGCCCAACCAGTATAGATTCTCCAGCTCATTAATTCTGTCAGTGTGTCCTCCAAGTGTTGTTCAATGTAGAGGGACACTGATCCATCAGCTGAGGGAAGGGAGTCAGCCGGAGGTTTCCGTGTCAGTGTTTGATCACACACAATGAGGCTGAGTGAGGGGAGTCAGCAGGAGATTTCCGTGTCAGTGTTCGATCCGACACCGTGAGGTTTCGTTATGTCACATTGTTGCTTGAGGAGTCTGTAGAACACCTCTCCCAAATTTAGCACTCGCCCCAAGACGTTAGGAAGGAGGGTTTTTCAGTGTCTGCAGAGCTTTTAATTGTTGTCACTATCAATCGGAGGGTTTCTTCTGTACTGTATGACACTCACCCTATGACTCTTGTGATTGGACAGTCCAGGTCTCACTCCTTCAGTTCCTCCAAGTGCCTTGTTTATTCCGCAGACTTCTACAATATCTTCTCTAATAATACATTGCATAATTCCGTTTTTAAACTATCTACGTGTATCTCTGTATCTTTCGCTGTCATCTCCTCCAGCCGCTACATCCATCTGTATCTCAGTAACCCTCCGTATCTCCACAACCTTTATCTCATACTACAGCCCTATCTATCACTGTAAATTCCGCCTGCCCGACACCACTCCCTAACTCTCTAATCTCCAGCGGCTACACATCTCCCCATTTCCTGTGAATGAATTTAAAATCATCTCACTCACCTCTTCTAGCATGCACAGGCCACGCTATCGCTGTAACATCTCCAGCCTTGCTTTCCTATACCTGTACCATATCCAGCCTTGCTTTCCTCTCTCTGTAACATCTCCAGCCTTGCTTTCCTCTCTCTCTGTAACATCTCCAGACTTGCTTTTCTCTCTCTGTAATATCTCCAGCCTTTCTTCCCTATCTCTGTAACATCTCCAGTCTTGATTTCCTCTCTCTGTAACATCTCCAGCCTTGCTTTCCTATCTCTCTGCAGCATCTCCAGCATGCTTTCCTCTCTCTGTAACATCTCCAGCCTTTCTTCCATATCTCAGTACCATCTTCAGTCTTGCTTTCCTCTCTCTCTCTGTAACATCTCCAGCATGGCTTTCCTCTCTCTGTAACATCTCCAATCTTGCTTTCCCCTCTCTCTGCAGCATCTCCAGACTTGCTTTCCTCTCTCTGTAACATCTCCAGCCTTCCTTCCCTCTGTCTGTGACATCTCCAGCCTTTCTTCTCTATCTCTGTACCATCTCCAGTCTTGCTTTACTCTGTCTCTGAACCAATCTCCAGCCTTGCTCTCCTCTCTGTAACATCTCCAAGTTTGCATTCCTATCGCTGTAACATCTCCAGCCTTGCATTCCTATCGCTGTAACATCTCCAGCCTTGCTTTCCTATCGCTGTACCATCTCCAGCCTTGATTTCCTATCGTTGTAACATCTCCAGCCTTGCTTTCTCCTCTGTCTGTAACATCTCCAGCCTGCTTTCCCCTCTCTCTCTGTAACATCTCCAGCCTTTCTTCCCTATCTCAGTACCATCTGCAGTCTTGCTTTCCTCTCTCTCTGTAACATCTCCAGCCTTGCTTTCCTCTCACTGTAACATCTCCAGCATGCTTTCCTCTCTGTGTAACATCTCCAGCCTTGCTTTCCTCTCTCTACAACATCTCCAGCCTTGCTTTCCTCTCTCTCCGTAATATCTCTAGCCTTGCTTTCCTCTCTCTCCGTAACATCTCCAGTCTTGTTTTCCCTCTCTCTGTTTAACAGCTCCAGCCTTTCTTTCCTATCTCTGTTACATCTCCAGCCTTGTGTTCCTATCTCTGTAACACCTCCAGCCTGGCTTTCCTTTCTCTGTAACAACTCCAGCCTTGCTTTCATTCACACCTCAGTGAATTGGTTATATATCTGCTCTTGTATTTTCATTTTTCTAAGGCTCTATAAAATATCCCAGCGGTGTGTCTGTCATCGATTGCACCCAACCTCGACCTATAAAGCCTAATTTGAAGACACGTCCAAGATATCGTCCGTCCTCACTGCATTTACTGTTCCCTAATTAATAATGCAACACCACCTCCTTTTCAATACCCTCCCCTGTCATGCGTATAGTTCCAGTACAACAGAATATTGAGTTTTTAGCCCTGACCTCCCTCAAACACATCTCTGTGATGGCAAAAACGTTCCACCTCCACATGTCAACTCATGCGATCGTCACATCAGTCGGTCTGACAATACTCCCTGCATTAACGTAAGCTGGAATATAACACCTGGAATACTCTGTGCCTCGGAGTTCCTCAATAATTCACTATTTGTTATCAGACTGCCCAAACCAGGAATCAAAATTGTAACTCTGGGACTGAATGAATATTTGTGGAATTGGAATTCTTTAATAAAAAAAAAGAACGTATTCATCAAGTGCAACTTTCCAGAACTGAGCAGTCAGCTCCACATACAATGGGTTTCTGACGGTTAATTCCCCGCTCAGTGTGCAGAGGGGACAGCCCTCAGTAATGGAGAAAGTGAGAACTGCAGTTGATGGAGATCAGAGTCGAAAGGTGTGGTGCTGGAAAAGCATCGCAGGTCAGGCAGCATCCGAGGAGCAGGATAGTCGATGTTTCGGGCATAGGCCCTTCATCAGGAAGGCATTGGTGCATTCCTCTTTATTTCATTCGGTGATTCACAGGATGTTGGGAACCATATTTACTCAGGAAGGCAGCACTGTATATTGCACTGAAAAGGAAAGCAATCAATCAATTCGTTGGACAGGGTGTAGAAATGTTGAAGGGAAGTGTACACTGATTGAAGCACAAACATAAGGATAGGTAAATCCCCTGCGCCAGATGGGGTTACCCTAGGTTACTCCAGGAAGTGACGGGAGAGATTGGCGTGCCTTTGGCGATGATCTTTGCGTCCTCACTGTCCACTGGAGCAGTGCCAGCCAGATGATTGGAGGGTGACAAATGTTATTCCCTTGTTCAGGAAAGGAAGTAGGGATAACTCTGGGAATGCCCGAACAGTCAGTCTTTGGTCAGTGCTGGAAAATGTGTTGCTGGAAGAGCGCAGCAGGTCAGGCAGCATCCAAGGAGCAGGAGAATCGACGTTACGGGCATAAGCCTCCTGAAGAAGGGCTTATGCCCGAAACGTCTATTCTCCTGCGCCTTGGATGCTGCCTGACCTGCTGCGCTTTTCCAGCAACACATTTTTCCGCTCTGATCTCCAACATCTGCAGTCCTCACTTTCTCCTTACATCAGTGATGGGCAAAGTATTGGAGACGATTCTGAGAGACAAGATTTACAATTACTTAGAAAACCATAATTTGATTAGAGATAGTCAGCATGGCTTTGTGAGGGGCAGGCCATCCCTCAGAAACCTTCTTGATGTTTTGAAAATGTGAAAGAATACGTTGATTAAGGTAGACCAGTAGATGTAGTGAACAAGAATGTTAGCAAGGAGCTTGATAAATTTCCCCATTGTCGGCTCATTCAAAAGGTAAGGAGGCATGGGACAGAGGGAAAATTGGCTGGTTCGATATGGACTTGGCTGGCCCATAGAATACAGAGGGTGATAGCAAATGGAAAGTATTCACCCTGGAGCACAGTGAGCAGTGGTGTTCCACAGGGATCGGCTCTGGGACCTGTGCTTTTTGTGATTTTTATAAATAATTTTGATGAGGAAGCGGAATGGTGGGTGAGTAAGTTTGACAACAACATGAATGTTGGCAGAGTTGTGTATAATGTGGAGGTGTATTGTAGGTTGCAACACGTCGTTGTTTGGATGCAGGGCTGGGCTGATAAGTGGCAGATACAGTTCAAACTTAAAAAGTGTGAAGCAATTTACTTTGGACGGTTGAATTTGCATACAGCATTCAGGGTGAAAGGCAGAATTCTTGGCAACGTGGAGCAATAGAGGGATCTTGGGGTCCATGTCCATATATCCCTCCAAGTTGCCACTCAAGCTGATAGATTTGTTAAGAAGGTGTTTGGAGTATTGGCTTTCATTATCGGGGCGGAATGCAGCGCCAGCGGTGGTAGTAGATTTAGATACATTAGCGATATTTAAGAAGACTCTTGGATGGGCACATGAAAGTTAATACATTGAAGGTCATGTATGTTAGTCTGATCTTAGAGGAGGATCAAAGACCGGAAAAAACATTGAGGGCTGAAGGGCTCTTACTGTGCTGTACTGTTCCGCGTTCCAGGTTTCACTCGGTTTGAGGATTCTCATCAGTTGGTGAACGTGTGAGGGAGGGAGTTGTGTGAGGGACTGAGTTGTGTGAGGGAGTGAGGTGCGTGGGGGAGTGAGGTGCGTGAGGGAGTGAGGCGCGTGAAGGAGTGAGGCACGTGAAGGAGTGAGACGTGTTAAGGAGTGAGGCACATAAAGGAGTGAGTCGCGTGAAGGAGTGAGTTGTGTGAGAGAGTGCATCATGTGAGGGAGTGCGGCGTGTGATGGAGTGAGGTGTGTGATGGAGTGAGGCATGTGATGGAGTGAGGCATGTGAGGGAGTGGGGCGTGTGAGGGTGTGGGGCATGTGAGGGAGTGAGGCGTGTGAGAGAGCGAGGCGTGTGAGGGAGTGGGGTGTGTCAGGAAGTGGGGCATATCATGTAGTGGGGCAGGTGATGGAGTGAGGTGTGTGAACATGTGAGGCGTGTGAGGGAGTGAGGCGTGTGATCACGAGTGGAGCGTGTGAGGGAGTGGGGCGTGTGAGGGAGTAGGGCGTGTGAGGGAGTGAGGCATGTGAGGGAGTGAGTCGTGTATGGGAGTGAGGCGTGTGAGGGAGTGAGATGTGTGAGGGAGTGAGTTGTATGAGGGTGTGAGGTACGTGAGGGAGTGAGGTGTGTGAGGGAGTGAAGCACGTGAGGGATTGAGGCACGTGAGGGAGTGAGGTGCGTGAAGGAGTGAGGTGCGTGAAGGAGTGAGGCACGTGATGGAGAGATGCGCATGAAGGAGTGTGTTGTGTGAGGGAGTGCAGTGTGTGAGGGAGTGGGGCATGTGAGGGAGTGAGGCATGTGAGGGAGAGATGCATGTGATGGAGTTGGGCATGTGAGGCAGTGGGGCATGTGAGGGAGTGAGGCATGTGAGCGAGTGCGATGTGTAAGGGAGCGAGGAGTGTGAGGGAGCAGGGCGTGTGAGGGAGTGCTGCGGGCGAGGGAGCACTGTGGGTGAGGGAGCGCGGTGGGGGAGGGGGCGGGTGGCGAAGCGCGGTGGGTATGGGGCGGGTGGGGGAGCGCGGCGGTTGAAGGAGCGCGGCGGGTGAGCGAGCAGGGCGGAAGACTGAGTGAAGCGGATGAAGGAGTGGGGTGGGTGAGGGAGCTGGGCATGCGAGGGAGGAGGGCGGATGAGGGAGCGGGGCATGTGAGGGAGCGGGGCGTGTGAGGGAGTGGGGCAGGTGAGGGGCACGGTGGGTGAGGGAGCGCTGCTGGTGAGGGAGTGAGGCGAGTGAGGGAGTGAGGCATGTGAAGGAGTGAGGCATGTGAGGGAATGAGTTGTGTGAGGGAGGGAGTTGTGTGAGGGAGCGGGGCATGTGAGGAAGTCGGGCGTGTGAGGGAGTGCTGCAGGTGAGGGAGCGCTGCGGGTGAGGGAGCACGGGGGTTGAGGGGGCGGGTTGGGGAGCACGGCGGGTGAGGCAGTAGGTGGGGGAGTGCAGTGGGTGACGGAGCGGTTTGGGTGAGGGAGTGGGGTGGGTGAGGGAACGGGGCGTGTATGGGAGTGGGGCGGATGAGGGTGCGGGTCATGTGAATGGGCGCAACGGGTGAGGGAGCGTGGTGGGTGAGGGGGCAGGTGGGGGAACACAGCGGTTGAGGGAGCGCGGTGGATGAGGGAGCGGGGCAGGAGAGGGAGTGGTGTGGGTGAGGGAGTGCGGTGGGTGAGGGAGCGGGGCGGATGGGGGGCGGATGAGGGAGCACGGTGGGTGAAGGAGCGCAGCGGGTAATGTTGCGGGGCGGGTGAGGGGGCGGGTGAGGGAGCCGGGCTGGTGAGGGAGCAGGGCAGGAGAGGGAGCGGGGTGGGTGAGGGAGTGCGGCGGGTGATGGAGCGGGGCGGGTGAGGGAGCGGGGCGGATGAGGGGGCGGGTGAGGAAGCGTGGCAGGTGAGGGAGCGCGTCGGGTGAGGGAGCAGGGTGGGAGAGGGAGTTGGGCGGTGGAGAGAGTGGGGCAGCTGAGGGAGTGCAGCGGGTGAGTGAGCGGGGCGTGTGCTGGAGTGGAGCCTGTGTGTCAGTGGGGCGTGTGAGGAAGAGGGGCGTTTGAGGGAGAGGGGCCTGTGAGGGAGTGGGGCCTGTGAGTGAGAGGGGCCTGTGAGGGAGAGCGGCCAGTGAGGAGTGGGACGTGTGAGTGAGTGGGGCATGTGCGGGAGTGGGGCCTGTGAGTGAGTGCGGCCAAAGGGAGAGGGGCCTGTGAGGGCGAGGGGCCTGTGAGGGAGTGGGGCCTGTGAGGGAATGGGTTGTGTGAGAAAATGGGTACTGTGAGGGAGTTGGGCATGTGAGGGAGTGAGGCATGTGAAGGAGTGAGGTGTGAGAGGGAATGAGGCGTGTGAGGGAGTGGGGCGTGTGAAGAAGTGAGGAATGTGAGGAAGTGAGGCGTGTGAAGGACTGAGGTGTGTGAGGGAGTTGAGCATGTGAAGGAGCACTGTGTGTGAAAGGGCGGGTGGGGGAGTGCTTCATTTGAGGGAGCGCTGCAGGTGAGTGAGCGTGGCAGGTGAGTGAGTGCGGTGGGTGAGGGAGCGGGACATGTGAGGGATCACTGCATGTGAGGGAGCGCTGCGGTGAGTGAGCACGGCGGGTGAGGGAGTGCGGCGGGTGAGTGAGCACGGCGGGTGAGGGAGTGCGGCGGGTGAGTGAGCGGTGTGGGTGAGTGAGCGCGGCCGGTCAGGGAGTGCGGTGGGTGAGGGAGCACTGCGGGCGAGGGAGCGGGTTAGTGAGCGCGGCGGGTGAGGGAGCATGGCGTGTGATGGAGCCCGGCGGGTGAGGGAGCGTGGCGGGTGAGGGAGCAGGATGGGGGAGGGAGCGGGAGGGTGAGGGAGCTGGGTGAGTGATGGAGCGAGGCAGGTGAGGGAGTGGGGTGGGGAGTGAGTGAGGACTGTGAGGGAGTGCGGCATGTGAATGAGTGGGGCCTGTGAGGGAGTAGGGTGTGTGAGGGAGTGGGGCGTGTGAGAGAATGGAGCCTGTGAGGGAATGGGGCCTGTGAGGGAGTGGGACCTGTGAGGGAGGGGGGCCTGTGAGGGAGTGGGTGGTGTGAGGGAGTGAGGCATGTGAGGGAATTGGGCGTGTGAGGGGAGTAAGGCGTGCAACGGAGTTGGGCGTATGGGGGAGTGGGGCATGTGAGGGAGCCGGGCGTGTGCGGGAGCGCGGCGAGTGAGGGAGCAGAGCGGGAGAGGGTGCGGGTCATGTGAGGGACTGGGGCATGTGAGGGATCGCGGCACGTGAGTGAGTGCTGTTGGTGATGGAGCGTGGTGGGTGAAGGGATGGGTGGGGGAGCGTGGCGGGTGAGGGAGCGTGATGGGTGAGGGCACGGGGTGGGTGAGTGAGTGAGGTGGGTGAGCGAGCGGGGTGGGAGAGGGAATGGGGCCTGTGAGGCAGTGGGGCCTGTGAGTGAGTGGGGCCTGTGAGGGAGTGGGGCATGTGAGGGAGTGGGGAGTGTGAGGGATTGGGGCGTATGAGGGAATAGGTCCTATGAGGGAGTGGGGCGTGTGAGGGAGTGGGGTCTGTGACAGAGAGGTGCCTGTGGGGGAGAGGGGTGTGTGAGGGAGAGGGGCCTGTGAAGGAGTGAGTCCAGTGAGGGAGTGGGGCGTGTGTGGGAGTGGAACATGTGTGGGAGTGGGTCGTGTGAGGGAGTGAGGTGTGTGAGTGAGTGGGGCATGTGAGGGAGTGAGGTGTGTGAAGGAGAGGGCCCTGTGAGGGAGAGGGGCCTTTGAGGGAGTGGGGCGAGTGACGGAGTGGGTGGTGTGAGGGAGTGAGCTGTGTGAGGGAGTGAGGTGCGTGAGGTTAGGAAGCTGTTAAGGGACATTAGGCCAAGACTTCCAGTTATGGTGTGCATTGTTACATTCACCTGAGTGCCAGCACAATAGGTGTGGTTATCTACATCAGACAAAATCTACCAAGTTCAGTTATTATTGCTGCAGAAGACTGTCAATTGTGAACATTTTCACCCAGTGTCTGTTCCAAGGAGCAGATGTATAGGAGATATGCTACATGTCAGGACCATAAGCAACACCATGTGATTCTGACACATCTATGTCGATACAACTGCTTTCTGGGCCAGGGTCAAACTGAAGATGAATTTGTAAGACCTGGTTCCTGGTCAATCATTGGTATCTAATTTATACAGTATTTGTAACTACACTGAGAACAGTGATCACCTGTTGGCGAGTTACTTCCTGCCCAAGGTGGAATCCAAATGATTTACTTTAAAGAAATGTTTGAATGATTGCCCTGACGCAGTTTGGAAACTCTCTGGGCAGATTCATGAGCAGACCAGTGTCTCACTGAGTGCCACAGGCAGCTGTGAGGTCCCATAATGCAGTGCCTGAATTCAGGCCTTTTGGAATCCATTTTTAATGTCGGTCATGACAATGTCGGCAACGTGGCGGGTTTACTGGCCTGAACAATAATCAGGTGTTTGCCATATTCGTGAATGTGGCAATGATGAGATATGAACTACAATTATTCAACTGAACAATAACTGCATCATCGCTGAAAACAATTAAATTGATTCTATATTGATGGCATTAAAATATGAACACCTAACAATATTTTATGATACAAAAGTAAAGAATGCACATTTTGTTTTGTACGGAAAAATAACATGTTGTCTGACTATTCTGGTGAACATTACACATTGAATATTCCTCCACGCACACACTCTCACATACACATGGACCACACGTACACACAGACGCGCACACAGACATCCACACACACTCTTATAGACACACACACTCCCACACATGCACCCCCTCATAGACTTAAGGCATTCTGCACTCACTGCACACACACACAGACATACACACACTTTCTCACACTCACAACCCCCACCCCAGACAGACACACAAACACAGACAGACAAAGACCCACCACATGCACACATATATTTTGTGTGGTGAATTTGTACTTGCAGAGTTGCATTGCACTTTGCTCAAAAACTGCATGCATTCATGTAGAAGTCTGAGCTCAAAAACTGCATGAATTTATGTAAAACTCTGTAATCTCACTTTTTAGATGAGAATCAATCTAAACATCAGGTCATAGACAGAGTTCACAGTGGGCTAACACCTTCAACATATTGTCTAGCTATCACCAGTGTTAACAGCTAACCCGAGAATGCAACTTAAAAAAAAGGGTTTTTTGATTTACACATGAAACAAGTGAAACTATCACTGTATTCTAACAGATGAAATACTTAACAGACAATCAATTTTTCAATGTATAATTTCAGTTACATCCCACTGCAAATTTTTGCTATAAATTCTGTCGTACGATCAAGCCCTCCACAATCACCTGATGAAGGAGCGTCGCGCTGAAAGCTCGTGTGCTTCCAATTAAACCTGTTGGACTATAACCTGGTGTTGTGTGATTTTTAACTTTGTACACCCCAGTCCAACACCGGCATCTCCAAATCATGACATTGAATGTCAGTATTCAAAAGCAGACATTGTCGCCCTACCATTTGAAAAGTGGTTGACCTCTGACTGGTCACATATTCAGAGTGAGCAAACGATTGAACAATCAAATAGAATTATCATTCTGACACATTTAAATATAATCAATCGATTTAATTTCTCTTATCACCCACCTTCAGAGACCCAGACACATAAATAAAAAGCGGGACAGAACACAAGAAGGCGTTTGGTATGCTTTCCTTTATTGGTCAGAGTATTGAGTACAGGAGTTGAGAGGTCATGTTGCGGCTGCACAGGACATTGGTTAGGTCACTATTGGAATATTGCATGTAATTCTGGTCTCCTTCCTATCGGAAAGATGTTGTGAAACTTGAAATGGTTCAGAAACGATTTACAAGGATATTGCCAGGGTTGGAGGATTTGAGATATAGGGAAAGGCTGAATAGATTAGATTAGATTAGATTACCTACAGTGTGGAAACAGGCTCTTCGGCCCAACAAGTCCACACCGACTTGCCGAAGCGCAACCCACCCATACCCCTACACTTACCCCTTGACCTAACACTACAGGCAATTTAGCATGGCCAATTCACCTGATCAGCACATCTTTGGACTGTGGGAGGAAACCGGAGCACCCGGAGGAAACCCACGCAGACACGGGGAGAATGTGAAAACTCCACACAGTCAGTCGCCTGAGGCGGAGATTTGAACCCAGGTCTCTGGTGCTGTGAGGCAGCAGTGCTAACCACTGTGCCACCGTGCCGCCCTTAATAGGCTAGGGCTGTTTTCTCTGGAGCGTCAGAAGCTGAAGGGAGACCTTATCGGGGTTTGTAACATCATGAGGGGCATGGATAGGATTAATAGACAAGCCGTTCTCTCCAGTGTGGGGGAGTCCAGAACTAGAGAGCATATGAGGGAAAAGATATAAAAGAGACCTAAAGGGCAACTCTTTCACACAGAGGGTGGTATGTGTATGGAATGAGCTGCCAAAGTAAGTGGTCGAGGCTAATACATTGCAACGTTTAAGAGGCATTTGGATAGGTATATGAATAGGAAGGGTTTGGATGGATATGGGCTGGGTCCGGGCAGGTGGGACTAGATTGGGTTGGGATATCTGATTGGCATGGATGGGTTGGACCAAAGGGTCAGTTTTCGTGCTATACATCTCTGTGAATCTATGACTCTAATTTAGAAATGACTATAATTTGACATGCACTGTCAAATAAATAAATGGTCTATGTTATTAAATTGTAGCATAAAATAGGTTGAAAACATACAATTTGTAGAATGAATGATAAAGAACGAAGAACACAGAAAATTCCAGCGCAGAAGCATGCCCTTCGGCCCTCCAAACCTGCACTGTTCCAGATCCTCTATCTAAACCTGTTGCCTATTTTCTAATTATTAGTATCCCTTTGCTCTCTGCCCACTCATGTATCTGTCTAGATATATCTTAAATGATGCTATCGCAAAATACTCCAAATATGGTCTGATCAGAACCTTGTAAAGCATCACACATCCATCCCTGCTTTAATATTCAAATCCTCTCAAAATAAATGCCATCACTGTATTTGTCTTTCTGACCGGATAGGCCACTTGAAACAATGAACACATGATGGACATTAATAAACTTAAAATGGAGTTACAAAAATGAACAATGATTAAAGCATGCTGGGAAATGGATCCCAACCTTGACTGAAGTGTCTGTGCTATCCATTTGCTGCAGAATTCAGACAGGCTGCAGCTCCCGACAGACGGTTTGCAAAAAAACGTGGCCTTCAATACCACCTGAAGTTGGACTATTAATGGGCAATGGAATGTTGCCCTTGTGCCATCAATGTGCCAGTCCTTGGTTGGGAATAATTGATCACGCTAAATGAACCTGATCATTCCATTGGCAATTCCTCCATACCCTCCTAAGAGGTTAAAGACTTAGAAGGATAAGAATCAACTCAAAACCCCACAGAGTGCGGTATCTGGAGAATAATCACTGAAAAAGAAGACAACTCCAAGACCATCGGAAGAATAAGAAGACATCACCACGTGGAGCCCGGCCAAGTTCTAGTGTGGTGGTACACGATCAGCCAAAGTTAAGTAAAAGCATAAGACAATGTGCAGTATTTTTCATTACTTTATAGTAAACGTTATTGTACTAACATTGATTGTGCCCAATGAGCAAATATTATTGTTCATAAGAGTTGACTCACAGTTCTTTTGCTGAATAGAAGACTTTAAACTCACTGTGCGGCAGATACAACACCATCCTCACTATTAACTCAACCGGCAAGTTTACTTTGAGCCAATCATGTACAAGAACTCTCAACTCTCTTTGCACTTTAGACTTCTGAATTTTCTCTCCGGGCCTCTCTTCCTCCACAGAAAGTGTACCACTTCATGCTTTCCAAAGATGTACTCCATCTGCCACTTCTTTGCCAACTCTCCTATTCTATCTAAATCCTTCTGCAGCCTCCCTGTCTCCTCAAAGCTACCTGTACCTCTACCTATCTAAAACTACACTAAATCCAGTATTTCACGATCCCTCGTTGCTGCACCAGAAGCTGCTCCAAAAAACCACCTCGTCGACATTCCACAAATTCCTTTTCTTTCAAACCACTGCCAACCTGATTTTCCCAGTCCAACTGCGGATTGAAATCCCCCAAATCACTGTAACTTTGCCTTTCCTACACATCTTTTCTATCTCCTGATGTATCCTCCGCCCAGCTCTTGGATACGATTTGTAGACCTTTAAATAACACTAACTGGTTTTTCACCTTTGCCGTTCCTCAGTTCAAACCAGACAGTTTCGACACCATCTGTCCCTACTTTGAGTTTGGGAACTGAATGATAGGACTGCAAAACACTTTAGCAATGCCACAAGTTCATAGTTGAGACATTGATTAAAATTATTACATTGTCAATTCTATTGGAATGTGGCCACAATCTATTTCTTTGGCCAAATATCGTGTGTGTGTGTGTGTGTGTGTGTTATGGAAGAATGCAGACATCTGCATTCCCGACTCAGGCGACTGACTGTGTGGAATTTGCACGTTCTCCCCCTGTCTGCGTGGGTTTCCTCCGGGTGCTCCGGTTTCCTCCCACAGTCCGAAGATGTGCGGGTCGGGTGAATTGGCCATGCTAAATTGCCCGTAGTGTTAGGTTAAAGGGGTAAATGTAGGGGTATGGGTGGGTTGTGCTTCGGCGGGTCGGTGTGGACTTGTTGGGCTAAAGGGCCTGGTTCCACACTGTAAGTAATCTAAGTGTCTAAATCTAAATCTAAATCTAAATCTAAATCTAAATCTAAATCTGGAACTGTTAGAAAAGCAAGACGTGAAGAGGGCTTGAGTCTATAAAGAGATAAAGGTAGGTCAAGTGAACAGAAAAAATATTGTTGTATGGAGCATCGTAAGATGTTTTGTCTGTGCGCTCAAACATGTTGGTGGGTTGTATTGAAAGGCAGTGTATCATTTCAATGGAGAGATTGGCTTGATGCACAGAGGAAGCAGGTACCTGGATTACAAAATAAAAACTTCATGTGTGCATAAATTTATGAATGATGTAAGATAACTGCAGAAACTTTCTGAAACAGATTACATGCAAAATTAGGGAAGGTTTTCTAGTTTTGCAGAGAGTGGCGAGACAACATCGAGAGAACAATGGCCGTAATGACATGCAAATCAGTCCAGAGAAGATTGACTCAACTGACTCCTGTGTGGAACGTTTGTTTCAGGATGAAATCTTGAACTGACTGACTCTGGATCTGCTGGGGTTGAGGCGGACACCATGCGATCTTGGTAACCCCAGAATACTCCAAGTAGTCTTTTCAAGTTGAATTCTGAAACAACATTTCAGCTTGTGTGAGAGATTACCAGGAATGGATGGATTATTATGAAACTGAAGGATATCTCAGTTAAGAAGACGTTGGTTGTTTTAACACTCTCAAAGTGTCGTGTATTTGTGAACTATCTTGCCAGATAGCAATGGAGGACAAAACATTGAATATTCCTAAGGTAGAGGCAGGCAGATTCTTGACTAAGAATGGAGCACAAACATTGTAAGGACAAAGGTGGAATGTGTGATTGAGGTCACAATCAGATCATACACGATCTTATTGCATGACGGAGCTGTATTGGTGACTTACTCCTGATGCCAGTTTCTGCATTTCTGTTGTCTTTAGATACTGACAAATTATGAGGTGATTCTCATGAGCATGAAGACTTTTCCGTTCAGATTATTGGGCGAAGCTTTCCATATGTGAATTTTAAACAGCACTCAATAGCACGCAGGGAAGGTTCATGGTTTTGGAGAAAGGTCAGGAGCATAGGGCAAAATGAACGCCTGCCTTGAAACTGCTTTAAAAATCAGATTGGGTCGAATGGATAACTTTAATTCTACTCATTCCTTTCAGTTGTTCTAGTGAGGTGAGTTTCATTAGCAAGGCCAGCAAACTGTTGCCCATGTTTAATTTATATTCAGAATATGGTAATAAACCCCAGGGGTTCTTGTGGTGCAGGAATACTAACAGATAGTCTTACAAAGATAGAAACAGTTGCTGAACCATTTGATAGTGAAGGGCGAATGATATAGATTCAAGTCAATGTGCTGTGTGACACTGGAGATTGTATTCCTCACCATTTGATGCTCACAAGCTGTGGAAATAGTGAGACTGCATTCTTTGTTTTCAACAATTAAAGTGATAGTCGCACATCATATAAACAGGCCCTTCAGCCCAATCCATCTACGCCAGCCAGAAAACCCCAATGTACATTATTCCCAGTTACCTGGTTTTTGCTTAAATGCTGCATTGTCTTGTAACGTCTGTGACCTGAGCGTATTGTTGTTCTTTAAACCACACGGGCGGCATGGTGGCACAGTGGTTAGCACTGCTGCCTCACAGCGCCAGAGACCCGTGTTTAATTCCCACCACGGGCAACTGTCTGCGTGGAGTTTGCACGTTCTCCCCGTGTCTGCGTGCGTTTCCTCCCACAATCCAAAAAATGTGCACGTTAGGTGAATTGGCTAAGCTAAATTGTCCCGAGTGTTAGACGAAGGCGTAAATGTAGGGGTGTGTGTTGCGTTTCGGTATGGACTTAATGGGCCGAAGGGCCTGTTTCCACACAGTAAGTGATCTAATATATATACAACATTGTTCCATGGACATAGATAACACAACTATAAAGACAGTTACAAACTCATCAGATCAATAAACAATCTCTGCATTTTTTATTAATTAAAGAAAATCCGATTCAATTCATTTGGGATTTTAATGGAGCTAGACCAGCATTAATTGCCCTTGAGAAGTTCTAGTCCAGATGATGTTAGTCCATCCAACTGTTGAGAGGGAGTGCCAGCAGTGCATCTCATGTGCCAGTTTGACTGGGACTAAATATTACTGGTGGTGGATGGAGTGTTAAACAAGCCGCCACGCTGTGATGAACAGCTCACAAGAATACACAAGAAACCTGACTCATTGTCAAAGCGAACAAATAGGATGGAGTTTATTATTTATTCTGAGAAATAACAACCTTACAGATACAAGTCAATATAATAACGAAGGGAGGTCTGCAACGATGATATTGGTGTCTTTACAATAATGGTGTCAAATGGCTGGAATTATGTTATTGCTTTTGATGGGCGATTCTTGCACTGAACAAGACAATTATCCTGAATGTTTTCAGAGATGGATGGGCAGTACTATTTTTGAGTAAGTGCTGGTACTCCATGGGATTATGTTGATTTGTAATCTTATCACTTACTGATCACAGTTCGCCAGAACAACCAACAGGTATCGTTGTTTGGTGCTTCAGAATGTATAAGAGCTTTCATGGCTGCCACCATATGAAATCGTGTAATAAAGACAAGGCCCATCGAGTCTGCAACACCCAGTGCTGATGCAAGTGCTTTATAAAGTTTGTGAGGTTGCATTCCTGAACCACCCTCCCAGGGAATGCATTCTTGACACAAACTATCCTCTGGATTCTAAATAGATTCCACAAATCCTCTCTCAATATCTTCTCTTTCCCTTTAACCATGTGTCCCTTGTTTTAGACACTTTGACTAAGAGGAACAGCTGCTGTCTGTTCCCTCTGCCAATACCTTTCATGGTCTTATACACATCTGTCAGGATCACTCTCTTCTGCTGCAAATGCAAGTCTAGCCTGTCATCATGGTTTGAGTTCTCGCTTGTCTTGTTACTTCTTCCAAAGTTCAGCATCTCACATCTTTCAATGTTAATTTTTATCGGTCAGTGATCTGGCCATCTGAACAATGGATTTGTACCCTCCTGTAACCTAACATGCTCCTCCTCACCGTGACCCATCCGGCTAATCATTATGTCATCCACAACATTGTTTATCATTCTCCAACCCCACATACCCATCCCCATCTCCTATATTAATATCAGAAACAAACCTTGATTTTCTTCCTGTTCTGTGGATCTGTTGCAGAGGAAGAATTGAGAATTCCAGTCTCTTGTTTTTCATATTTTGTAAATTGACATCGTGATGCAGTTGAGGTCATTTGTGAGGGAGCCACAAATAATATTTTGGACACAGAGCTGAATTCTGCTTTTACACCCCACCCCTCTGTATGTATTATTCATAAGATTTGTGTACCATTAACTTTGGACTAGCCATTGGCACTGAAACGTTTCTGTTTTACATGGGCCTGCAGCTTATTCTGCAAAACATTCACTGCAATAGTCAGAGCTGAAGAATGGGCACAGGATCATTCATTAAGATTGTTTGAAAGGGTTAGAGGGATGAGGGTAAAGTTGAAATTTAAATTCTGCATTACAAACACACCATAGAAGATGCATTCGCATTCTCATTTCTACGTTGAATTGGAAGCAAATTAAAAGTACAAGCACCCGAATTTCTGAATATTGTTTTATAAAGTGACATCATGTTGCAATAATGCATTGGGGAGAAAAGAAAATGTCTTGATGGAGATACAGAAATGCAGAGTGAATATACAATATGAAGAAGAATCAAGTGTTACTAAAAAAAAATAGGAAACTTTTCTTACTTTTCAAAGGAAACCAGATCCCAATTTTCCCGAACAGTGATGTTTGATTTTACATCAATCTCACTTTTCCAAATACATGCTTCTCCCTGCCACTGATGGGCCTTCTGGTACACCACCACCTCCCCCTTCCTGCTCTTTCCTTACACTCCTACTTCCCTTGCTGCTGATACATCCCCTTCCACTGACCATCTCCCTTCACACATCTCGCACTGTACATCGCATCATTTCACCTTTCACTCCCACTTTCCCTGACTCTCCCTTTCCCTTTTTGCTCAGCAACTAGATTGTGGAAGCTGATGATTTCTGTGCGACTCCTGGTCATCAGTGAATGGTGAGTTTGGAATGATCAATGTCCAATAGTAACTGACAATAGGATGTTTGTCATTGTCTGATGCACCGTAAACAGGATAGTTTTGTTCAGTATTTGTACAGAGTGGAGCTTCTTACTGTCCGTCTGTCACAATGTTTAACCAAACAGCCTCATCACCAATAGGACAAACAAGTTCTGACAGAATTGGAAGACCATGTATCAATTTTCTTTTGATAATTACAAAGACATTGCTCTTGTCTTTTGCTCTTTATTCTTTCTATTGACCTTACAATGTAATTTGAGGTGAGATTAGAGTGACTACTCTTTCAATCGAAGCAGGACTTGACTGAGGGTGGAACCAAGGACCCGGAGAAAACGTTGATTAATGCTAATTATAGAACAGTCTGCACTGGAAATACGAACAATGGAAAAAAAATCTCTTCAAAGTATCTGACAAGTTGCATGTCATTCTGACTAGGGACTAATTTGCTCTTCCTTCGTTATCGGTTGTTAAAAATCTTGGAATGTCCCTACAATAGCTCTGCGTGGATTACTTGGATTGAAGAGGTTCTGGCGCCTTTTGCAGAGGTACTGGGGACGACAAATAAACGGTGTCCTTGTTAGTGCCTTCCAAATCCCTGGATGAATATGTCCTGTTAAAAAAAAAAAACAAGATATTTTATGTTTGCACACTCACATCTAAAGTTTCGGAAAGGTATGACCTTGCTGGATGAGTACGTTGCCAGTGACATCAGGAGCATGACAAGACATTGGTAACAATTGGAATCGTTACTTCAGTTAGTTACTTTCAGATGATTGTGTGGTGTCAGTACCATGGAGTTCAACATTTTCATAATGAGTTATGTTAGTGCAATGCCTTATCAGTATTTAGAAACATGTCATTCACAAAGTTTTTAATTTTTCATTCAGAAGCCATAACCAAATACTGAGAGCTAATGGAAATGGCTGCTTCGCTGTTCCCTTTCAGATCAGAAATATATCCACAGTCCAAAAGACTAAGTAAGTTGAAAGTGCTGGAAAACCTTAACAGGTTCTGAGCAGAGAGAAACAGATTTAACTTATTGAGTCGAATATACGTTTTTCCCAATAGGTTAATGTCAGACTTAATAAGATAACTGTTTCTCTCTCCAGACACTGGCTCATCTGTTATGTTTTCCCAATTGTTTCTGTTTATACTGCAGATTGACATTTTCTCCAGTATTCCCTAGCACAGTGATTCATTGGGGGGGAGGGACATGGTGTCTCAGTGGTAAGCACGACTGTCTCACCGTACCGGGGACTCGGTTTGAGGGGGGAGCATGGTGTTTCAGTGGTTAGCACGGCTGTTTCACAGTACCAGTGACCCGGTTTGCTTCCACACTCAAGACTGTTTGGATTGAGCTTTCAAATTCTCCCCCTGTCTGCAAATGTTTCCTCCAGGTGCCCAGATGCCTCCCACAGTCTAAAGACTTTCAGTGGATTGACCATGCTAAATTGCCCATCTAACAAACCTTTAAATAAATGCAATCACACAGGTATGACAGACCTGTAGGGAAGAGAAGTCCAACTAAAATGGTCTTTGGGAATTTCTTATTGTCCTTGTTCCTACCGAGGTTGGAGAGTCACTGTTTCTTTTTCTCGACCACTCCTCCAGGGTTCACGACAAATTTTCAGTGTAACCAAGTGTGTGATATGACAAATGATAACCGTCTCAGACTGGGTCAGGTTCAATGCTAGGAACAAGTCAGGCAGGTTTATTAAATTTGTAAGATTTACTAACATTAAACCAAAGTAATGTTACTGGAAAAACGATGGAAAGATAAATGACATAAAGTAAGGACATTGACGATATGTTTATCATTATTTATTTTTCTATAAATCTGAGACACACACATGGCTAAAAGCAAAGAGAAAAACAATAAATTCTGCAGAAAATAGTTTGGAAGAACTTTGTATAAATAATAGCTACATTCTTGTCAAAATAAAAATTGAGATGGTCTCAATTGTAATTCTGCCTCACAGATGCTGCTGGCAATGGGGATTCTTCCTGGAACAGTTGGACTTGGCTGAATTCCCTTCTCTGTTGGCATGGGGAGATTCCAATGAATCCTCAAAAGGAACACTCCATGAGTGGGAAAGATGACTGATGAATTTCTTGCTCTCTGTTAAGAAGGCATGCGGTGTGTTAGGTTTCATTCGTAGAGGGATTGAGTTCCGGAGCCGCAAAATCATGTTGCAATATACAAAATGCTGGTGCGGCCACACTTGGAATATTGTGTATAGTTCTAGTACCCATATTTCAAGAAAGATGTGAAAGCATTAGAAAAGGTGCAGAGGAGATGTACTAGGATTGTACCTTGTCTGGAGGGAAGGTCTTACGTGGAAAGGCTGATACTCTTGAACCTGTTCACATTGGAAAGAAAAAGGCAAAGAGGGGACTAGATAAAGACATACAAGATGATCAGAGGCTTAGATAGGGTGGACAATGCAACTCTTTTTCCTAGGATGATGATGTCATATTGTACGATGGGGCATAATTACACATTGAGTGGTGGGAGACTTAAGACAGATGTCAGAGGTAGGTTCTTTACACAGAGAGTTGTAAGGGCGTGGAAATCCCTACCTGCTAATGTTGTCAACTCAGCCACATTAGGGAGCTTTAAACAATCCTTAGATAAACACATGGATGATTTTGGGATAGTGTCGGGGGACGAGCTGAGATTAGTTCACAGGTCAGCGCAACATCGAGGGCCGAAGGGCCTATTCTGATCTGTGTTGTTCTATATTCTATGTTCTATATGTTGCTGCCGAGACGAACAAGTAAAACCATAGAGCAATGGCTGTGGCTTCTCAGACAAGTTACATTTTCTCCCTCTCTGATGACATACAAAGCTTATGAATAATATATGCAGAGGGGCGGAGTGTAAAAGCAGAATTCAGTTCCAAATTCAAAACATTATTTTTGGCTCCCTCACAAAAGACCTGAACTGCATCACGCTGACAATTCCCCAAAATATGAAAAACATGAAACTGGAATTCCCAATTCTTCCTCTGCAACAGATCTGTAGAACAGGAAGAAAATCAAGGTTTGTTTCTGATATTCATAAATGTTGATGACATTAATGTGGGAGATGGGGGTGGAGTTGGAGAATGTTAAACAATGTTGTGGATGACACAATGATTAGCCGGATGGGTCACCATGAGGAGTAGCGTGTTAAGTTACAGGAGGGTACAGACTGGTTGTTCAGATGGCCAGATCAATGACCGATAAAAAATAACCCTGAATTATGTGAGATGCTGCACTTTGGAAGAAGTAACAAAACAAGAGAGAACTCAAACCATGAAGATAGGATAGTCTTGCTTTTGGAGCAGAGGAGGGTGTGGTGTGAACCTGACACAGGTGTATAAAACCATAAGAGGTATGGACAGAGTGAACAGACAGCAGCTGTTCCCCTTAGTCAAAGGGTCAAAAGCAAGGGACACACGTTTAAAGTGGAAGAGACAATATTGAGTGAGGATTTGTGGATCCCGTTTTGAATCCAGAGGATGGTTTGTGTCTAGAATGCATTGCCTTGGCGGGTGGTTCAGGAATGTAAACTCACAAACTTTATAACGCACTTGCAGCAGCACTGGACTCGGCGGTCCTTGTATTTATACATGATTCCATGTGGTGGAAGCCATGAATGTTCTGATACATTCTGAAGCAACAACCAATGGTACCTATTGGTTTGTTCTGGCGAACTGTGCTCAGTAAGTGGCGAGGTTACAAACGAGCATCAGATTATACCTGATACTATTTGCAAGAAAAATATCATTGCATTTGTTTTGCAAATCACGTGCTACATATACACACTAACTTGACGTGATTTATGTACCAGGACACACGAAACCCTTTCTATCACCAAGTTCTGCATTCTGCCTTAAGTTATATAATTTACATTTGTCTTATGTTTCCTCCAAAACATAAACTTTTCATCACTCGTAATGTACTTTTTGCTGGCTGAAGGTTGGCTCACGACCCTCCCCTGTCTGTACCCCATTGCACGCGTTCTGTCACCAGTTGACATTTATTGAATGACTATCCTGGTGTATGAGTAAATTGAGCTCCAATCCATGTCGCCCCTTCATCCAAATCATTAGTCTAGATTGTAAACTAATGATGACCTCACATTGATCCCTGAATTATGCCACTAGTGACAGCTTTCCAACCTAAAAATAAGTAATTATCTCTACTCTGTATTTCCTGGAAGCTGACCATGGGTTCCCTGTTCCTGTCTACCTGCCCAGAAAGGTTGCATGGCCTCCTGCTGTGCTGTGTAGATGGTTGTCGATTTGCTTCTGATCTCAGTGATCCTCCTTCCGGCCATGTGTTGTCACATGATCAAGGAAAGTTCGTACCGTGAATGATCCTGATCCCTGAGAGTTTAAAACATGAGCACAAAATATAGTCTAATATTAGAGGGGATCGCTACCCAGTCAAAAATGTGGTCTTTCAGATGCAGCAATAGAACCATTCTGCAATATCAGTCATGTGCTCAATTTTCACCAGACAGATACTGAGGAACAGGGGACATTTCCGATTAGCCTGATTAACATGTGTCCCCCTAACAATGCAAATAATAATCTGAATCATTAATTTAATTTTTGGCTGTTGGTACTGTGTTGAAAATTTGTCGCAGTCACGAGACATTAAAATAAACTATTGTCTTTGAGGGGCGACATTATACATGTTTATAAAATCGCGAGGGGCATGGATAGGGTAAATAGGCAAGGTCTTTTTCCTTGGGTAAGGGAGTCCAGAACTAGGTTTAAGGTGAGAGGGGAAAGATGTCAAAGGGGCCTAAGGGGCAACTTGTTCACACAGAGTATTTTGTGTGTATGGAATGAGCTACCAAAGGAAGTGATTGAGGCTGGTGTGATTACCATTTAACGTCATCCAGATGGGTATATGGAAAGGAATTATTCAGAGGGATATGGGCGAAATGCTGGCAACTGAGACAAAATTACTGTTGGACATTTGGTTGGCACGGATGAGTTGGACCAAAGAGTCCGTTTCCCTGATGTATTACACTATCTATTACACTATGACTGAATCCTTCATTCTATTCCTGTGTATCTGCTTAGAGGGGCAGAATGGGCTCCTCCTGCCACATTGCAGTGATACTGTCTGGCTGAATGGGGTCTTCTTCTCACTCTGTAACAGCCTCAACGGGTGCAGTGAGAGAGCAACATATGAGACAGGAGCTCTACCCGGCTGCTAAGTTTATAAAGATCATGGCTGAAAATGTGTTGCTGGAAAAGCACAGCAGGTCAGGCAGCATCCAAGGAGCAGGAGAATCGACGTTTCGGACATGAGCCCTTCTTCAGGAATGAGGAAAGTGTGCCAAGCAGGCTAAGATAAAAGGTAAGGAGTAGAGACGAGGGGAGGGGCGAGGTAAATGCGATAGGTGCAAGGAGGTTAAGGTGAGGGTGATAAGGTGAGGTTGCTAGGCCGGTGTGGGAGTGGGAGCGATGAGTTCAGGAAAAAGTTTGCAGGTTAGTAAGGTGGTGCTGAGTTCGAGGATTGGGACTGAGACAAGTTGGGGGGAGCGGAAATGAGGAAGCTGCAGAAATCTGAATTCATCGCTTGTGGTTGGAGGGTTCCTAGCCGGAAGATCAGGCGCTCTTCCTCCAGCCGTCGTGTTGCTATGATCTGGCATCGAGGAATCCAAGGACCTGCATTTCCTTTGTGGAGAGGGTGGGGGTGTTGAAGTGTTGAGCCACGGGGTGGTTGGATTGGTTGGGTTGGTTGGTCCGGGTGTCCCAGAGGTGCTCTCTGAAATATTCCGCAAGTAGGCGGCCTGTCTCCCCAATACAGAGGAGGCCACATCGGGTGTCCCAGAGGTGTTCTCTGAAACGTTCCGCAAGTAGGTGGCCTGTCTCCCCAATATAGAGGTGGCCACATCGGGTGCAGCGGATGCAGTAAATGATGTGTGTGGATGTGCAGGTAAATTTGTGGCGGATATGGAAGGATCTCTTGTGGCTTTGGAGGAAAGTAAGGGGGAGGTGTGGTCGCAAGTATTGCATTTCTTGCGATTGCAGGGGAAGATGCCGGGAGTGGAGGTTGGGTTGGTGGCGGGTGTGGACCTGACGAGAAAGTCACAGAGGGAGTGGTCTTTTTGGAACGCTGATAGGGGAGGGGAGGGAAATATATCCTTGGTCGTGAGGTCTGTTTGTAGGTGGCGGAAATGTTGACGGATGATACGATATATATAGAGGTTGGTGGGGTGGTAGGTGAGGACCAGTGGGGTTCTGTCCTAGTGGCGATGGAGGGGTGGGATTCAATGGCGGAGGAGCGGGAAGTGGAGGAGATGCGGTGGAGAGCATCGTCGACCTCATCTGGGGGGAAATTGCGGTCTTTGAAAAGAGGCCATCTGGGTTGATCGGTATTGGAACTGGTCCTCCTGGGAGCAGATGTGGCAGAGACGAAGGAATTGGGAATATGGGATGGAGTTTTTACAGGGGCAGGGCGCCCGCTCGCGGACACCTCCTCCTACTGCCCCCTTGAGAATGACCCCACCTCCCACCATCAAACCATCATCTCCCAGACCATCCTTAACCTCATCGACTCAATGGATCTCCCATCCACCGCCTCCAAACTCATAGTTCCCCAACCCCGCACCACCCGTTTCTACCTCTTACCCAAAATCCACAAACCTGACTGCACCGGCCAACCCATTGTCTCAGCCTGCTCCTGCCCCACCGAACGCATCTCTGCATACCTCGACACGGTTCTGTCCCCCTTAGTCCAAGATTTCCCCATCTACGTTCAGGATACCACCCACACCCTCCATCTCCTCCATGATTTTCGCTTCCTGGTCCCCAACGCCTTATTTTCACCATGGACATCCAGGCCCTGTACACCTCCATTCCCCATCACGAAGGACTCAAAGCCCTTCGCTTCTTCCTTTCCACTGACACCCTCCTTTGACTGACTGAACTGGTCCTCACTCTGAACAACTTCTCCTTCCAACCTCCCACTTCATCCAAACTAAAGGAGTAGCCATGGGCACCCGCATGGGCCCCAGCTATGCCTGCCTCTTCGTAAGATGTATGGAACTGTCCATCTTTCGCAGCTACTCTGGCACCACCCCCACCTTTACCTCCGCTACATCGATGACTGTATCGGCGCTGCTTCGTGCTCCCACGAAGAGGTTTAACAGAGCATCCACTTTACTAACACCTTCCACCCCGCCCTCAAATTTACCTGGACCGTCCCAGACTCCTCCCTCGCCTTCCATTTCTATCTTGGGCGACCGAATCAACACGGACATTTACTGTAAACCGACCGACTCCCACAGCTACCTAGGCTACACCTCCTCCATCATGGCTGGTCTGTTTGAGGCTGAAAACACTTTTCCTGTCTATTGCCAATAAACACTGACTCCCCCGTCCAACAAAGGTCAGTCAAGATCAGACTTGAATATCTTCAATGGTCCAGTCTTCACTGTCCTCTGAGGAGGAGCATACCACAGACAGCACAATCCTAAAGAGGTAAGAACATCCTTATCTCAATCTTAAATGGGATAACATCTAGATTTAAAATTGTATGATCTTCGCAGCAATCACCTTCTCTGTTTATTAGACATGAGGGCACAACGAATAGGAAAGAAATGGAGCATTCAGCCCCTCAAAACGATCTCACATTCCCATTGACTCTGTTCGGTAAAGTATTTATCAAACTCAGCCTCCACTGCTCTCTTCCGATAGTGTAAACCATAGAGCGTACCAAATTGGTGTAGAACTAGAGTGGTTGTCCATCGAGTCTGATCAGCTGTTCAATTATGGCTGACACGTTTCGCAACAAAATTCTCCCACCTTCTCATTATAATGCTCGATCCTCTTATCAATCAAAACATATCTATCTCTGCCTTAAAGACAGAACTGTCTCTGTATGTCTGTATGCGTGTGTGTGTGTGTGTTTCTGCTTCTTGGCGGGAGACGGAGTGTAGTGGAAGATTGTTGTTTTTTGGACTGGAGGCTTGTGACTAGCGGCACTCCACAGAGATTGGTGCTGGATCCACTTTTGGTTTTCATTTATCACAATAATTTAGATGTAAATAATAGAAGGCAGGTGAGCACGTTTATGGATGACACCAAGATTAGTTATATCGTGGAAGATGAAGAAGTTCTCATAAGATTATAAAGAGATCATAATTAATTGAATCAATGAATCATAGCGTTATACAGCACACCATTTGATCCAACTTATTCGTGCCAACTACATGTCGTAGATTAACTTTGTTTCATTTTCCAGCATTCGTTCCATATCCCTCTAAACGCTTCTAATTCATGTCCCTATCCAGATGCCTTTTAAATGGTGTAATTGTACCAACCTCCACCGCTTCTTCTGGCAGTTCTTTGCACACATGCACCACCCTCTGTCCATCTTACTTTAAATCTATGTCCACGAGTTGTGGACTTCCTTACCCTGAGATAACGACCCTGACTATTCACACTATCCATGGTCTTCATGATTTTATAAACCGCTAGAATGTGCAAATGTGATTCCAGAGGCACGGGCATTACCCATTATACAAGACTTAAACCATGCCCAGATTTTGGGTCACATTTTAAATGTCAGCTTTCATCTCGGTGTGGATTCATTAAAATTTGGTTCACTTTTACTGAATAACACAGTAAAATGAATTATATTGTTTAACAAATTAAAGGTACTCATCTCAAATATAGGATGTTGAGCTTAGCTGCTCTGCCTTCGAGATAAACTATGAAGATCTTTAATTATTTGGCTATGATTTCCACCTTTATCTGACCGCTATTATCTGACATCTGCAATACGAAAGAAGGGCATCCTGCAGACAGACTCTGGATCAAAAACACCAATCACTCGTTCCCGCCTGTAAAGTGTGACTGCCCTCTTCTTAAAACCCCGAAATGATACAAGGCAATGAACTTTCTCCCCCAGTACTATCACTCTCACTGGGCTGAGGAGTGGCAGATGGAGTTTAGTTTCGATAAATAAAAGGTTTCAGAATTTGGGGAAACAAACAACGAGTGGACACATACAATTCAATGTCAGGCCAGTGGTAGTGAAGTAGAACAGAGAGATCTCGGAGTTCTGGTATGTTTATTTGAAGTTTGCATCGTGTGTAGGCAGGGTGGTTATGAAGGTGTTTGACTTGCTGGCCTTCATTGCTCAGACATTTGAGTACAGGAGGTGAAACATTATCTTCAGATTGTGCAGGGCATTCGTGAGGTCTCTCCTGAAGTATTGTGTGCAGTTCGGGTCACCCAGTCACATTGAGGATATTATTAAACAGGAGGCAGTTCAGAAAGGTTCTACCAACTGGGAATGGAGTGTTTAAGTTATGGGGACAGCCTCGATAGATTGGGACCTTTTCCACTGCAGCGTAGAAGGTCGAGACCTTAACAACCTTATAGAGGTTTATAAAACAATGAGGGATATATAAATAATGTTGAATGACAGGTGTCCTTTCCTTAGGGTGGCGGATTTCAAGACTGTGTGCAATTTTAAGATGACAAGAGAAAGTGTAACGAAAGACACCGTGTCACAGAGCTGTCCAGCATGGAAACAGACCTTTCTATCCAACTTGGCCCCACTGACTAGATGTCCTTAATTAGTTTAGCTCAATTTGCTAGCATGTGGCCCATATCCACTAAACGCTTCCTATTCATGTGCTAATGCAGATGCCTTTTAATGTTGTAATTGTACCAGACTCCACAGTTTCCTCTGGCAGCTCGTTGCATACACAGCACTCTAATTGAATCCGTAGCTCCTCAGATACGTTTAAAGTCTATCCCCCTCACATTCAACCTATGCCCTCTAGTTTTGGAACGTGCTACTTGGGGAAAAGACCTTGGTTATTCACGCTATCCATTCCACTTAAGACTTTGGAACCTCTAAGGTCACCTCTCAACCGCTGGTGCTCCAGGGAAAATAACCCAGGCCTACTCAGTCTCTCCATAAATCTCAGAACCCACAACGCTGGCAGTATCTTTGTAAATCTTTTCAGACTCCTTTCAGGTTTCACCCATCCTTCCTCTATTATCGAAACCGTAATCGCATGAAGTATTCAAAAGTGGCCTAACCAATGTTCTGTACAGCCACAATATGACCTCCCAAATCTTATATTTAATGCACTGACCATCAGCGTCAAGCACATCAAACATCTTCTTCACTATCCGATATACCTGCGATTCCACTTTCCAAACACTATGAACCTGCACCCCAAGGTCTCTTTGTTGAGCAAACTTCCCTAGGAACTTAACTTTAAATGTATAAGCCAAGGCTTGATTTTACTTTCCAAAATGCAGTACTCCACATTTCTCTATCTGCCACTCCTCAGCCCATTGGTCCATCTGATTAAGATCCTGTTATACTTTGAGGTAACTTTTTTTCTCTGTCCACTGCACCTCCAGCTTTGATGTCATGTGTAAACGTACTAGTCATACAACCTATGTTCATATCCAAATCATTTATATAAATGACAAATGGCAGTGGACCCATCACCAATCTTTCTGGTACTCCACTGGTCACAGGCCTCCAGTATGTAAAGCAACCCACCACCACCATCTTCTGTCTTATACCTTTAGTCAGTTCTGTATCCAAATGGCTAGTTCTCCCTGTATTCCATGAGCTTTAACCTTGCTAATCAGTCTCCCATGAAGAACTTTGTCAAACGCCTTACTGAAGTCCATATAGATCACGTACACTGCTCTGCCCTCATCAATCCTTTTCATTACTTCTTCAAGCAAAAATGATCGTGTTTGTGAGACATGATTTCCCATGCACAAAGTCATGTTGACTGTCCCTAATCAGTCCTTGCCTTTCCAAATACACGTATGTAGTGTCCCTCAGTATTCTCTCCAGTATCTTTCCCACCACCGATATCATGCTCTACGGTTCTCTGGCTTTTTCTTCCCAGTTTGTTTAATGATGGCACCACGTTAGTCAGCCTCATATCTGCCAGCACCTCACCTTTGGCTATTGCTGATAAGAACATGTCATTAAGATTCCCTTCCCGAACTTCCCGCAGAGTTCTCATGTACAACTGATCAGGACCCATGAAGTGCATTTTGATTACACATCATTTGGTTTGTGTATGGAATGAACGTCCTGAGAAGTGATGGATGTGGATAAACTTACAATGTTTAAAAGACATTTGATTAAGTACAAGTATAAGAGAATGTTTGGGAAAATATGGTCCAAGCGCATGCAGGTGGCACTGCTTTAGTTTGAGATTATCATCAGCATGGACTGTATGAGCCGATAGGTCTGTTTCCAAACACGCAGTGTAACTCTATTACTCTATGCGTGTTTGTATGCCCAAGCATGTATCTTTCCGCGCTTGTCTACTTTTGTGTGTTTATATGTGTCTCTGTGTGCCCCCGTGTGTACCAACTCTGTGTGCATGTTATGTGTCTGTTTCTGTGTGTGTGTCTGCGTCTGTCTGTGTGTCTGTGTGAGTGTGTGTCGATGGTGCTGTGAGCTGCTGCCCTCACTCTGTCCCTCGTAAACTGAAACCCCGATGATTCTCACTCTCCACTCCCACCTGTACAGTGGTGTGGGGAGGCCAGCAGAGACTGACAGCAACAGAAAGCTCAGCTGGCCTGGCAGCATCTGTGGACAGAAATGAAAGTTAACGTTTCAGGTAGAGTGGCCCTTCCTCAGAACTCGTGTCAGGGGGATATTAAATCACTTTAAGCACCACAGAGACTGTCAGTCTCGCCCCACACTGATACACACAGATTCACACAAACACTAATACAGAGTCATAGAGACACTCACTAATACTCGGAAACTAATACAGACGTGGAGTGTCTTTCAGTAATTCTCATGTTCCACGTTTTTCTTGTCAATATTTCACTTACACTGTCTAGTGTGTGTCAGTATTTACGTCTGTCCTCAGGGAGTTTGTGAATATTGCACTTGCTCACAATAATGGATGAGTCGGTATTTCTGTGTGGCGTGTAACTGTAGGACAATTTCAATGTTTGCAGATACCAAAGCTGCAAGAATTATAAAGTTTGTGATGGACAGTGTGGAACTCCAACAGGACAGTGAGACGTTGGTGTAGTTTTCAGGTTTATGGCAGATGAGGATCAATGCAGAGCAGTGTGAGGTGATACACTTCGGTTGGAGGAACATTGAAATACAATATAAACATACTGTACGGATATAAACGGGGTCCAGGAACAGGAGGCCCTGGGTGTATATGAGCACAGATTATTGAAGATGTCAGGACAAGTGAGGAGAGCATTAATTATCACAGATTAGTTTCAGTATCTGAGCTGTTTACAGGGGGAGGTGTAGGAGGGAGTCTCCGTGCTCCCTTCCTGGGAAGTGGTGGTGATGATGTGTTGTGAGCCCACCCTCCTGCCCATCGAGACCGTGGGGATTCCATTTGTACCAGCTCCACACAAAAGGGAGATGACATCAGGGCCACGGCTTCGAGGTTGTGTCGGGGGGAAATGGAGCTGCCAAGGGGTTTAAAGTGAGAATTGCCCTTCACTGAACATTTCTCCTTACTCGGTTGGTGGGAAGCGGTTGTTTCAGAATCTCCACAGGTGTCGTCCAGCTCCTCTCCGAAATGTAACAGGATCCTCCCCACATGGCGGGGGGAGGGGGTGAGAGGGAACGGATATCGGGCACTCCACTAACCAGCATGGCCCTTTCTGCCCTATTCCAGACTGTTTATCCTGGAATGGGAGGAAGGGAGGGAGGGTGGGAGTGGGTAGTTTTGCTGCTAGTGCTGGTGCAGGTAGGGAGGGTGGACATGGTGAGGTGTCCGAAGGGAGTCAGTCCACAGTGATGTGTCCGTGCAATGTTGTTAGTGTCAGGGGTGTAGTGGAGAGACAGTGAGATAGCGGAACAGAGACGGCGATGCAGTGAGATTGATGGAGCATGAGCCATGTTCGTGAGTTGGTGCTATAACAGATATACAGTGACTGTGAGGGAACAGAGAGAATACAGTCACCCTTATCCTGACAGAATGCGGAAGGTTATTGATGCTTGTCCTGTATTGCTGGACATTTCTTCAGATCGCAGATACTGCACTCAGCTGGATGGTGAGCTCAGACCATGTTCAGTGTGTCTGGTGGTGTGGCTCCCTCTGGGAAGAGATTGGTCCTCCTCTGTACTAGCCCATCAATCAGGACCTCCTTGACCCTGTCGACAAATCATCGTATATTTGCCCCTTATCTGCCATGGTCGGGGCAAAGTGTGCAGGAGAGCTCTGAACTGAGAAAGCTGAACAGTGTGCCCATTGGCCGTTTAAAGATGGCACCAGTGCCAGCGATCATTTATTATCCAGGGATATCCGGGCGATGTGAGTACCTCTAGCCATGATGGGTAGGAGACACAGGCAGGTATTGAATGAGCGTGACACCATGGGGTGGGATGGGTAGTTAATTAGGTGAGTTCAACAAGACAGAACCAGGAAAATAACACGACCTGGTGCAGACAATCCCTCTTCACACACAATGAAAATGTCACTGAGACAAGTTATTGTTCGATTCAGCCCAATGAATCGAAGTCTGTACTGACCCTTCTCCAAGCTACAAAACTGCCGAACAATTGCTCATCCAATACTCTCCATCATCTGACCTCACAACAATATCCCGTTCACCCATCATCCCTGGAAACACTGGTTTATGTTGCAGGATACTGTTGAAACGTTTACATTTCAACATTCTGGAATCTGGGAACACATCCATCCATGGCATTGTCTCTCAATTTCGCCCAATCTGTCTATACCCCAAACTCCTCCCATTTGTTGGTATTTAAACTGATTCCCAGGCGATCGCTCTCTGGCAGTCATGTTCACACCCACAATTCACCTCATAATGACACAGTGTAGATATGGAGCTGTACATGGACGGGAGCTGCACATTCTGTCACTCCCAGCATGGGCTGCAAGATTCCCCACACTGGACAGTGATCTAAAACAGTGATACTGAACAATGTATTGGGGTGGTGGACACAGTTCCACACCCTGGTCATTTGTCTTAACTGGGTTTATAGATCAATGCACTGCTGTGGTCTGCATACCTTTCCACTCTGGGTAGATTGTGGCTTTCATTGTACAGTACATCAGCCTGGTCTGCACAGTGCTCCATGCTGAAAACATTTCTGAACTGGGTTTATAGATCAATGCACTGCTATGGTCCGCTCAGTGTTCCACGCTGGAACAATTGCAGGGTTATGTTCAACAGTACACGAACCTGATCTGCACAGTGCTTCATGCTGAACAGATATCTCCTCCGGATAGTTGGTGTCAGGGCTGGTTCTTTGA
Organism: Chiloscyllium plagiosum; assembly: GCF_037043375.1. NCBI lineage: Eukaryota > Metazoa > Chordata > Chondrichthyes > Orectolobiformes > Hemiscylliidae > Chiloscyllium > Chiloscyllium plagiosum. The sequence continues at coordinate 79,215,251 of NW_028270176.1, forward strand.
GGTGGATTGAGAATGTGATATAACTAATCATTTCAGTCGATATGGCAATGACTTTATTTTTGTTCTCATTCTTGTGATTGGACCCTCCAAATTCTGAAATCTCCGGTCAGTTGCATTCTTCAGTCTACTTACATATTTTGGCAATTTGTCCCATGAGTAATTATCGAGTTATAATGTGAATAACTGTCCTGTCGATATCCCTGGTCTTTGACGTTGCCCACCCTGGAGCATCGGGATTCACCGCGATAAACCTCAGTAAGATCACTCCTCAGACTGAACGCTCTAGGGAACATAGCCCCAGCCCATTCACACTTTCTCTGTAGCTCAACCTCACCCGCTACCTTAACATCAACAACATGCTTGTAAATATTTATTGCACCCTTTCAAGTTTAACTATATCTTCTCTACAGCAGGGAGAGCAAAATTCAAGGCAGTATTAAAGAAGTGGTTGAACCTAATGAGTAGGCGAAAGTGAGTACAGCAGATGCTGGAGATTAGAGTACAGAGTGTGGTCTGGAAAGGCGCAGCATGTCAGGCAGCATCCGATGAGCAGGAAAGTCAATATTTCGGGCAGACGTCCGATTCCTGCTAAAGGGTTTTTTTCTCAAAACATCGATTTTCCTGTTCCTCGGATGCTGCATGATCTAGCCTGCTTTTCCAGCACCACACTCTGATCCCAGTGTATATCTCAAATGGCCCTCTTCTTCAAAAATCGCAAATCACCCTCCCACATGGTCGACGATGACCTGCATCCCATCTTATCCACTTCCCACACCTCTGCCTTCGAATCCCATCCCTCCTTATGCAACAAGAAAATAACATCCCTGTTGCTCACCTTCCACTCCACCAAACCTCCAGATAAAATGTATTTTCCTCCCCCATTTGCGACACCTATAAACAGACCCCACCACCAGAGGTATATTTCCCTCCCCACCCCTATCTGCATTCAATAAAGACCGTTCCCTCCGTGACTACGTCATCAGGTCAACACCCCCGACCAAAACACTCTACCCTCGCAGCTCCTTCCCCTGCCACCGCAGGAACTGCAAAGCCTGCGTCCTCACCTCCCCCCCTCACCTCCGCCCAAGGCCCAACAGGATCCTTCCATATCCATTGGAATTTTAGCTGCACTTCCAGGCCCAGTACCTACTGTATTCGTTGCTCCAGATGTTGTCTCCTCCATATTGGGGAGACAGGACGCTAACATGCTGCACACTTCAGAGAACATCTCCAGGACACCCGCACCAACCAAACCCACTGCCCCATGGCCGAACATTTCAGCACAACCTCCCACTCCGCCCAGGTCCTGGGCCTCCTCCACCACCGCCCCCTAATCACCTGATGCCTGGAGGGAGAAAGCCTCATCTTCCACCTTGCGACCCTGTAACCACACGGGATCAGTGTGGATTTCACTAGTTTCCTCATTTTCCTTTCCCACACGTTAACCTTCCAACTCAGCATAGCCTTCATGGCCTGTTCAAGCTGCCCACCTTCCTTCCCACCTCTCTGCTCCACCCTCCTCTCCGACATATCACCTCAACCCCAACTTCATCTACCTATGACATTCTCAGCTACCTTCCTCCATTCCCATCCCCTTCCCATTTATCTCTCAGCACATTTGGGCGACAAGCCTCATTCCTGATGAAGGGCTGACACATGAAATGTGGATTGTTCTGCTGTTCCGATGCTGCCTGAAGGGCTGTGCCTTTCCAGCACCACATTCTCGACTCTGACCTCCAGCATCTGCCATCCTCACTTTCTCCCTTGACTTAGTGTATACAGAAATTTCTCCAAAAGACATTTTATGCAGCTGGTCAGTTATTTTATCCTAGTCTCCTATTATAAACAGAGTGGAACTTATACAGCCTTGCATAGCTCTGGAAATTCTCCCAGATACAAGGAAATCGCAAAAAGAAAGATTGAAAGATTTGTAGTCGGTCCGTCAGTAACCCTCATCCATTCCATTCAGACTGAGTAAATATTCCCTTTTATTTTATGAAATGTGATGTAAGGAAGGGGTTTACTGGATCTGTTTGTTCAGTGACAGTGATTAATGCCAGTCTCCATGGATTTTAATTATTCTAGTGGAGGTTTTCCATCTTTCACTGATAAATGGGCTCCGTCAACATGTTATTCCACAGTATGAGTGGAACCATCACCGACAGCACTAACAGGGATCAGTGGCTCCAGAGAGAGGGGCAAGAGAGATCAGAATCTGAGAACATTAGACTGGAATGTTCCAATGATGGATCAGAAACTGCGAATGTTAGACTGGAATGTTCCAACAATGGACAGGGGTTTATCCAATTCTGTTTGGTATCTTTCTACATATTATGATCGGTTGTCTTTATCAAGGCGGATCGATTATCCTCTCCTGTCTATCGCTGGTGTCCCTAGTAAGTCTCACAGTCCAGATTTTATTTTCTATAAACCAGTTACTACTACATTTCTGTTTCTTCATATAGTCTACACTTCTTCCCACCAATAGTGTTTCTGGTGATACTTTGAATCCAGTTCAATTCCTGTCTCCCTCCTTGCATCTGGCTGTATTACTCATGGGTCTCCATGCAAACCTACTCACTTTCAGATGTGAACTATCGTCTCTCTGCCCTTGTTATTTACATAAAGGGATTGTGGAGGTCAATGTCCTGTATTATGTTTAGAAACTCCATTTCCTCACAGGGATTCCATCCCATCCCTGGCCAAAATCTTTTTTTTCCATTCATTTGTGGGACTTGGGTGTTGCTGGCTGGCCAGCATTGATAGCCCATCTCTATTTGCCCTTGAGAATGTGAGGGTGAGCTGCCTTCTTGAATCGCTGCAGTCCACTTGGTGTTAGTTGACCCACAGTGCCAGTAGGGAGGGAATTCCAGTATTTTGACACAGCGACTGTAAGGAAAAGCAATATATTTCCAAATCAGCGTGAAGAGTGGCTTGGGGCGGGGTGGGAGTGTGTGTGGTGGTGGGAGGTGAAACATGCACGTGTTGTTTGACACAGATGAATCATAACTTTGGTAATCCCTTTGGCCATGAGCTGACCCCTGACTATTATTAATTTTAACTACTCACTGCTCCAGAATATACTTCACTGGCTTAATCCATCTGCAGTTTGAACCTTGAGCTATGAAATATAAATTTAATGATGACAACAATCTACTGCTGACACTCTCGGGTTGAAACCTGCAGAAACAAAATCTGATTCGAACTCATCCCAAAATCCCATCCATCTGATATTCCTGTGCACGCTGATCTATATCGCTATTGTGTCTGGCAATTTAAAATTCTTAAGCACTATAACTCATCTGTCCATGAAACTTCCCTCAATCTCTCTGTTTCGATTATCCAAATCCCTGCCAGTGGTTCATATTTAACCTGGTTTCCTTTTAGTGCATTTTCTCTCAAGCAATGACTTTCACATTCAACCACCCCAAATGCACGCCCCCACCACACACACACACACACACACACACCTTACACAGGTCCAATGGAGATAGAAATCTTCCCCTGCTGTGTTTATTTGATATGTGCATCGTTCGCATATGATAGTAATGTTAGCATTATTCGTCATGCTGGCCAGATAATCCAGATTACAGAGCAGTACACTAGCATGGCCTGCAGAGCTCACCGTGTTTGTCCATCACCTCGTCCCAGTTTATGTTGCTTGAAGTGGTCTGTGAAGCCGATTCAAAATTTGATGAAACTTAACCATTTCAGCTGATCTAAATAACCTTTATTTCATGTTCACATTCTTGTAATTTTCCTCCTTAAGGGTTCAATGCAACATTTAGTCCCACTACTCAGCCTTTTTCTATATATTTCCAAAACAAGGTCTCAGTTCATTAACAGTCTGTTTCTGTCTTTATTGTGAATCGTTCAGTCCCTCTGTATCTTTTCCTGGCCTTGGTTTTTGGCTCCCTCGTGTATCGAGTGCTGGCATTGTGAAGCTCAGAAACAATGAATTGGTGTATGTCAGGCTGTTGTTCACTTCCCGGTGTGTCTCACGTGGTGCTCCATGTTGTAAAGGGGTGTGTGTATCGGGCTGTTGTTCACTTCCCGGTGTATCCCATATGGTGCTCCATGGACGGTGGGAGGGTGGTGCGTGTCGGGCTGTTGTTCACGTCCTGGTGTATCCCATGTGGCGCTCCATTTGGAAAGGGGGAGGTGTGTCGGGTTGTTCTTCAATTCCCGATGTATCCCATGTGATTTTCTATTTGGATAGGGATTTCAACAGCTTTGACTCATGTCTTTGGAACTTGATCTGCGCCTGTCCACTGAATGTCCGCCTTCTGTCTTTGTCTCTGAGCTGATCGTGTGGTCAGTAACACGAGGAAGCCCCTTGAGTATTATTGTAAAGGACCAGGTACCTAACATCTCTGACAATGCTGTCACATTAAATAAAGATTATTTGCTCCTTGTCTTTAAAGAGAGATCTTAAAGCCGAACTGCCTACTGAAAACGGCTGAAGTAAATAACTTAGGAGGCGTTTAGTTTTTTTTTTGAAAATAGTGATAACAATCGTCAGCTCACACAGACCAGACTTTATAGTTTTGCTGAGCTGTAACAATCACCAGGTGCTTGGGGTGGGAGAAGGGTTGGATGCTTCAATAAATAATCCCTAGCTGCTATTCTCTGTGATATCTGTCCTGATGCTGTTACTCCTGGATTGGAGAACTGCATGCATAACTGACTGGCCTTGGATGTATCTTTTTGCCAAGGGATGAGATTATGGGATGATCGTAGATTGGAACAGTTCATTAGTGGAATGTACTATGTCTATTGTTCTGTTAAGGTTTCCTGTAGTTAAGTTAGACTACATTCCTATTCTTTTGCATGTATTTTTATTAGAGTCTTTAAATAAATTGTGTTTTGCTTTAAGTTGAGTGGTTTGAACAGCTGCATCACATCTGGAACAAACATTTCACATCTAACTTTACTATAAAACAAAATTGGCATTCAGGCTGCCATCTTAAAACATTTTAAGGCAGTCTGGTCTTATCCATAGCAAAGTGGGGACTCTTGTCCGTTTGAAAATCGATAATTCCAAATTGGGTTCAGGTTCAGAATCCCTACAGTGTGGAAACAGGCCATTTGGCCCGACAAGTCCACACCAATCCACAGAAGAGTAACCCACTGAGACCCATTCCCCTATCCTAACATTCCACATTTACCCCTGACTAATGCACCTAACCTGCACATCCCTGAACAGTATGGGCAATTTACCATGGCCACTTCACCTAACCTGCACATCTTTGGGCTGTGGGAGGAAAACTGAGCTCCCAGAGGAAACCCACGTGGGGAGGTGGAGAATGTGCACAAGTAGATTGTTGAGCTCAAAGGCGGCGTTTGATAGTTGTTGGTGTATTTTTTTCCGCGTGTTGAATTCAGTTGGTTTGAACAGTGCTTTGTGTAGTAATGGTTCTTTCTGTCTCTAAGAATTCTTTGGGTGTGGAAGAAGTGAAGTTCGAGCTTTTACAAAAGGTGAGCAAGGGAATGTTTTTTAGAATTGGCAGACAAGCTGTATTTGGGTTTGTATTTGTCTGTGAGAAAATGAGAGATAATTATAACTCTAGCTTGGCATTTAGATTTTGGTGGAAGCACCATCAGAATCTTTGGAAATGGCTGGAATTCAATTGCAGAAGAGGCAGTTTGAACACAAAAAGTAATTGAAACAGTTTGAAATACTATTAAAAGTATAATTAAAAGAAAAGGAGAGGAAGAAGAAAGACAGAAAAAGAAAGAAAAGCAGAAAGAGAGAGAGTTTCAACTTCAAAAGTTAACAATTAGAGAGGAAAGTCGACTGAGCAGGGTGGAGATGAAGGCAGACCATAGGATGGATGAGGCGGAGAGTGAGGATGAGCAACTCTATAGTAGCCAAAGGTCTGATGGGGATCTGTTTAAATAAATCCAGGCATTGTCTAAATCTGATGAGAAGGATGTAGACGCCTTTTTAATTTCATTTGAGAAAGTGGCTAAACGGATGCAGTGGCCACTGACCAAATGGATTCAGTTGATCCAAACAAAGTGGGTCGGTATAAGGAGTGAGGTATTTGCCTCCCTATCGGAGGAGGTATCTGGTCAGCATGAGGGGGTGAAAATAAACGTTCCTGGTTAATTGTACATTGGGTTTGAAAGAATCAAACAAAATAATTTTGAAAGGTGGATAAGGGTATTAAAAACAAAGCAATCTATGACACTCTTAGAGAGATTCTTACCTGAGAGGAGCTCTAAATTCCGTTTCTGCAGTCTTGAGAACTTGAGTGGAAGAGCAGAGAGTTAAAATAGCAAGCCTAGAAGCTGAAATGGCTAATGATTAGCAGTTGGTCCATAAATCAAAGTTTGGCTTCTGTGAGGAATGGAGAAGATTGTGCGAGATTTTAAAATTTTTACTTGTGGAGAGTAAGGTTTACTGGCATAGGCCAGGAGTAGCAGGTAAAGAGGTTTCAGCATTGAGCGGTACAGAAGCATGTAAATCTTGTAAGCTGAGACATGAGGAGATCTGTCATTGAGAAGGACTATTGGAGAGATGAGATTTGCTCCATGATGTAATGTGTGATTGGAATGTCCGGTTAAACTATCAACAGAAATATTACACACTTGGGCCTTGAGCTTGGTGTTGGCGCTACATCATTTCAGCATTTAACTTGTAAATAACGTGCCCGAGACAAATCTACATACGATCATAACTCTTAAACGTTTTTTGGAGAAATTTAGGGAGAAGACTTCCGGGCTATTCAGATAGAAGTTATTATTGTTTCCATTCAATTTGGAAGTTATACAGGTGACAGGATGAGAAACCGTACTTGCTGCCAAGTTGTCGAGACTTGGATGAAGAAGGACAGAGGCGTTGTGTGGCCGGAGTAAACTGACTGAAATAAAATGGAGTTGCGAATGCTTGCATGCTTAGTTTCAATACAAGATATATGTAATGTAGTTTACTGAAACAGTAAGAATAAGGAGTTTAAAATGAAATCACCTTTGCATATTGATTGTTCATTTTTTTTTTCAAAGAGGGAGTTGTGACTTCTATGAACTGGAACTCTCCAGGCAGAACTGGTGACATATCCATCATTTCCCAGTATGTCGACATCAATGTCACTATTCTGAGATGGAGGATATATATGGTGGATGAGGTGAATACAATGTTTTCTCCCTCAGCAGGGAGTTACCGAGTGTATCCTTGTTTTCCCAGTAATTTTCCCAATGATGTACATGGCTCTGCGTGTCCACATGTCATTGAGGAGATGGAGGGGAACTGAAGTGCATCTCACTCCATTAATGTGTGTGCCCATGCACAGTACATGATGTTGGTGAATACCCACTGTCCTCGCAGCAGCCACAGCCTCTTCACTCAGACGCAGTCAGACCATTCCTTCATCATCGGTCTCCATGTAGAAAGAAATGAATGTATCTTAAAGGCCGTTCCCTTGCCACACGTTTCAAAACACTGTCCCCACTGCCAACCAACAACATCAAAATATCCGGTATGTACTGAGAGCAACTGAGCCACTGGGAATGTCACGGAGCAGACAATCAGGAAGATGGAGCAAAACCTGCCATGTCTGAACGGGTCTGATTGAACTCCCCAATACACAGTGTTACTAAGCCCTGTAATCTCTCTCCATTTCAGTAACATACTCCCTTCCATTCTTCCTGTAAATGTAATTTCAGGATTTATCATATTATATTCCACCTGCCTCGCTTGATAATTTAATGTCTTGCTTATCACAGAGTCATTAGCAAACTCAGTATCGGTATATCTGTTCCATCCTCCGGATCATTGGTATAGATTGCAAATAGTTGAGGACCCAGCACTGGTCATTGTGTGACTCCACTGGTGACGTTCTGTCCAACTGATTGAGACTGATTTATCCGGAGTGCCTGTTTCCTGTTTGATAACCAGTCCTCCCCCATTCCTGTGTAACACATCCGAAGGGCTGAATAAGAATAAGGAACATCAGTCAGTAATTCAGCCGCTCCAACCTGATCCACCACTCAATACCTTCATGGCTGAGGTCATCGCGGCCTCTGTTCCACTTTCCTGCTATCTCTCCATCCTGAAACTCTGGCCTGTTGTTGTAGATTGCTGCACATGAAAAAAAAATCCACTCCACATCTACACTGTCAATTACTTTTTAGGATTTTACAGATCTCAATGAGATCTCCCTTTCATATTATAAACATGAGACTATAAACCTGCACTGCTGTTCATGAGACAAACCCATAATCTCTGGAATCAATCGAATAAATCTCTTCTGAATTACCTCCAATGCAAATGCGTCCTTCTGCAAGTCTGGACACCCAAACGGTACTCCAGTTGCAGCCGCACTAATGTCTTGTATAGCTACAAGAACACTCCGTACCTTTCTACTCCATCCTTTTACAAATAAAAACCGAACTTACGCTTGCCTTTTCCATTACTTGCTGTAGCTGCATGCAGATTTGCTGTGATATGAACGTGAACACAGAGACCCCTCTGTACCTGTGCACTGTGAAGTTTCTCCCCATTTAGATAATAATTTGCCTTTCTATTTCGCTGACGAAATTTAATAATCTCATAATTATCCACTTTAATTTTTATTGTCAAATGTTAGCCCATTCACCCAAACTATTCATATTCATTGTTAAATTTCTTACATCTCCATTCCGAAATAATTTCCCACCAATGTTAGTGTCATCTGAAAACAATGGTTAGAGCATTTTCTATCCTGTCAACCGAATAATAATATTGATGAAAAATAGTTAATGCATGAGTACTGAAATCTGTGGCACCACACAAGGTACATTTGCCAGAAGAAAATGCCACATTTATTCCTTCTGTCTGCATTTAATTGGTTCACCATCCACCATTCAAGCTAATAAATTACTCCTAAACCCATGTTGTCTGATCTTAACACTTACTCCTTGGAGAAGCAACATATCCAATGCCTTCTGGAAGACCAGATATATTCCATCTCCAGGATTCCCACGAACCACCTTGTTTGTGACATCTTTAAATAAAACAAGCAAACAATTCAAACACGATTTAGCCTTCGTAAAACCATGTTGACTCTGACAGATTGTGGTTTAACTTTGCAAATGTCCTGAACAATGGACTCTAACAGTTTTCCTTAAATACCAATAGTTTATTGTTACACTTTAGTCCCTAATACATACCATTATTACAAGTTCTTCCCTTTCGAAAACCTTTATGTTTTCTTTGAATTCCTGTTTAACGTTTTAAAGAGATCTGTTCCAATTGCTGTGTAAAAGCCATGTGTGGCTCAATAGACTCATCATCCTGCTGGTGTACAAACTCGATGAACTGACGTCTTTCTGGTGTTCCCATTTTGTCGTTTCCAAAGACAGAATGACCTCCTCCTGTTGATGTCTTTGAGGGTTGGGGGTTTATGGAATCTTCCAGTTGCTGTGCAACAGCTTGAGGGTCTGATGGGCCTTCTCATAATCCTGCATCATCGGCTGGAGATACTGAACGGTCTCCTCATGCATCCCTGACATGTGAACAAGGGAGTGGTTATTCTTCTGTTCCCTTATAACAGAATTACCTCATCTTTTCTCATGAAAAATGGCTCCGATAGTTTATATCCTTATCCAATTCATTTTCCATAGGCTCAGTGGGACTGAATGGCCTCCTGTATCCCAGCATAACAATCTCCAGTCACTGTGTGGCCTCTTCCAGCTCCTGAGTAACAGACTTGATGGGGCTGAATGGACTGATCCTGTTGCTGAGTAATACGATACTGCTCCATTATGGCCTAATCTGGGTCCATGGCTATCGGCTCGATGGGCTAATTGGCCTCCTCCTGTAACATGTTTATCAGGACCCGGGGCTGAACAGTCTCGTCCTGTTCTGGTGTAACAGTTTCGAAGGCCTGAATATCATTCTGTTGTTCCTGTGTAACAGGCTGGATAATGACATGGATTTCTCCATTACATGTATAATTGGCTTCTGTGGCTGACTCCTTCTGGTCATCTGTGTTGAAATAAGTTCATCTTTCATTCATGTAAAGTCCAATGTGTATTGGATCAACCTGACCATCCTTTCCTTATAAGGTAACAGCTTCATTATGCGAATCAGTTGAGGGAACCGTCTCTGAGCTGCTTCCAATGTAACAATATCCTTTCCTCAGTGAGGAGATTAAATCTGTACACATTACTCCAGATGTGATCTCACTGAGATCCTGTACAGCAGCAGCAAAGCTTCACCAGCATGTTGTAAGGATCCCACCCAGGTTAGAACAGTCTCAACTGTTGCAGGGTTATATAGATGCTGGAAACCAGAGTTTAGATCAGAGTGGTGCTGGAAAAGCACAGCAGGTCAGGCAGCATCAGAGGAGCAGGAAAATCAATGTTTCGGGCAATAGCCCTTCATCAAGAATTGATGATGAATGGCTTTTGCTCGAAACATCGATCTTCCTGTTCCTTGGATGCCGGCTGACCTGCTGTGCTTTTCCAGCACCACTCTGATCAAAATGCAGGGAATAGATAGAATTGTCCTTCTCTTCTCCATCAGCATAACAGGAGATCTAGAGAAAAATCTTACAATAAAGCTTGAGAAGAACATTAGTGATGTGGTAAGATGATATCTACCATTAATCTTCCCAGAACCCACTTCACTGAGATTTCACTGCATCATATAAGGTGGAGCTCAGAAACAGCAAGGGGGAGCAAACATTGATGAGAGTTATATATCAAAGTGAAATCTGCAATACATATGTTGGGCATATTATAAAACAGGAAATGGGATATACATGTATCTGTCTACTGCAGTAATAATGTGCTGTTTAAATCATATCTAAGCTGTGCGAATCCAGCTGAATGCTAATGCTCGGAAAAAAATGGATTTCATGAGCACGTGTGAGATGGATTGCATTAACATTACTTCGAACACCGAGATCGAGATCAGGTTATTTATGAATTCGTTTGGATTATCAGAAGAGCTAATTGAAAACTTTGCTGTAAAGGATCTTTTGGGAACAGTGACCACAACATTTTTTTTGATATTCAATTCCCTACGGTATGGAAACAGGCCCTTCGGGCCAGCAAGTCTACATCAACCTTCCAAAGAGTAATCCACCCAGATCAATTTCCCTCTGATTAATGCACTTACCATTGTGAGCAGTTTAATATGGCCAGTTCACCTGACCTGCACATATTTGGACTGTGGGAGGAAACTGGCGCACCCGGAGGAAACCCATGAAGATGCGGGAAGAATGTGCAAACTCCATACAGACAGTCGCCCATGGCTGGAATCAAACAGGGGTCCCTGTTGATGTGAGGGCGGCAGTGCTAGACAATGAGCCAGGGTGCTGCGTCTATTGGTTTTCTTTTATGCTGTTTGAGTACACGACAGGTTTTGTTTTGTTTGAAGTAACGGTTATGAATCTGATTCAGGCAAGCCATGAAGGTGTGAGGAGAAAGTGGGGACTGCAGACGTTGGAGATCAGAGACGAAGAATGTGGTTCTGGAGAAGCACAGCCGGTCAGCCAGCATATTAGTAGCATGAGAATCGAGGTTTTGGGCAGAAGCCCGTCATCAGGAATGAGGCTTGTGGGCCAAGGGGGTTGAGAGATAAATGGGAGGGGGAGTGGTGGGAGGACATAGCCAGGAATGTGACAGGTAGATGAAGGAGAGGTTCGAAGTGATAGGTGATGAAGGGAGACAGAACATTTCATCCACTGCATCCAATTGTCCCACAACATCGGCGATATATGACATCAACTTGTGGATCGTTTCAGGGACACACTCTGGTACAGTCATACTGACCAACTTTACCATCTTGTGGCTGAACACTTTAACTCCTCCTTCACCTCCACCAAGGACATGCAGGTCCTGGGCCTCCTCCACCGCCAAACCCGAACCACCTAACGCGTGGAGGAAGTACGCCTCACCGTCCGCCATGTGACCCTCCAACCACAGGGGTTAAATGTGGATTTCACCAGTTTCCCCATTTCCCCTCCTCCCACCTTCTCCCAATCCAATCTTCCAACTCGGCACCGCCCACTTGAATGTTCCTGTGTGTCCATCTTCCTTTCCAACTATCCACTTGACCCTCCTCTCTGACTTATCACTTTCACAATCCCTTCCATACTACCCCCGCCCCCATTTACCTATTAGATCAAAGGAAGCAGCTTAGAAAAATGCCAAGTATTGTTATAAGCCAGTGGATTCAGAGTAATATAGTGCCCAGCAAAGGAGGGCAAAGAAAATCAGAAAACAATCAAAAAGAGAAAAAAAAGCATGCCAACAAAAAAAAACGACGTAAGAAACTGCTAAAAAGCTTTCATCAATGTATGAAACAACAATTAAAACAAGGTAAAATGTGGAACAGGAGTGTGCGGACAGGATAATTTATTGGAGAGAACAGAGACATCACAGGGAAAATAAACAGTTTCTTTGTGCCTGTCATCATGGAAGAATATCCAGAAATTCTCCCAGAAATACATAGTAACCATGGGACTTATGTGAGCAAAGTCTAAGATCATTCATATCTGTGTTGAGGTAATATTTGAAAAGACAACTGGATTGAGTGTTGATAAATTTGACAGATCAGATTTACTTCATACAAAAATTTCAGTGGAAGTAGCAATAGTCATATTGTTTGAATTACGGATTTTCACATTATTTTCCAAAACATTCCCGAAAGGCAGGTAGCCAATCGGGATAAGGGACAGTTATAAATATTATCCGCCAGTGTAGGTAAGGATGAAGATGGAGAGTGGTGAACTACAGACCAGTAACTTGTCATCCGCAGTCGGGTGTCTGTTGGACTCGATTAAAAAGAACATGCGACTAGATATATCGAAGGTAATGGGGAAACTGGGGAGGATGATAATGCCTCGATGAAAGGAAAACCATCAGTAGCAAACTTTTTTTTGGAATGGTTTGAAGATGATTCTTGTAGATATTAACAATGAGGAACCAATGGATAACGTATTGTTGGAAATTCAGGAGCATTTTTTTCAGAAGTCACACACTAATATCATAAGAAAAGTTAAAGCAAAATGTATTGTACAGATGCAAGAGTAAAAATTAGGTTTATATTCATGTGAATGTAATTGGAATATAGAAGATGTCGTGCATCCGTTGCAGATCGTGTTGCTGATACAAAACTGAGAGTATTGTGTACTGCTGTGCAGTCTCCAACTAAGAAAGAATATACTGAGTACAGTGGAACTGCAAAAGACATTCTCCAGTTTAATCCCTAAGATGGCAAGTTTGTCTGACTGGGAAACCCAGCCTGTGATCTCGAATTTCAAATAATAAGAGGTGATCGTAGTGAATCTTAGAAACTTACAAACATCGAGGGGACTGAATAACAGAGGGACATGGGGACGTGCACGCAGGCGCGATTACGGAGAATCCTATGATATTCTACACAGACAACAAGTAGAAAAGAATAATCAGTGAACAGTAAGTGTCCGTCAGAGACTAAGAGGGCAATCCGTTTATGAAGCTGGAGAACATTGAGAGATTGTGACATGAGAGCTTCACATCTGTTTCACTTCGGAGAGGGAGGAGGCAGGGACAGAATTCGAGAAGATGGATGGGGAAACTCTTGAACAGATTGATGTAAAATGCGAGCGGGAATTTGAGGCTTTGGCTGGTAGAAAATTGGACTGATTGCCAGGTCTGAATGAGTTGTATCACAGACTGTTGTGGGACACAAGGGAGGAAAGACTCTTCCTGAAAAATGTAATTAGAATCTAACCATAGGGGAGATGCCAGAGGACTGGAGAACAGCTAATGTGATTCCACGTCACAGTAAGGATAGGAGAGATAGACCGGGAACTATAGACAAGCAAGTATTAGATCACTGTTAGGGAAACTACTGGAGAGAATAGGGAAGGAGAAAACTGAACTCCAATCAGAATGATTAGGCTTGATCAGGGATAATCATCATAACTTTATGAGAGGGAAGTCATATGTACCGAACGTGAATTAGTTTGAGGAGGTTGCTTAATTAGTTTTGCAGAAAGGCCTTTGACAAAGCTCCACATGGGAAAATGAAAAATAAAGTAAAATCTCACGGAATCAAGGATAACTTGACAAGTAACAACGAAAATTGTCTCAGTGGCAGGAGACAGAGGGTGGTGGGAGAAGGCTGTTTGTGTGACTGGAGACCAGTGTCCCCTGGTGTACCACAGAGATCAGTGCTGTGTCCCTTATTGTTTGTGGTATTCATAAATGGTGCAGCTGTGAATGGAGGGGGGTGGGTGAAGGGGGTGGGGTTGTGATAAGTAAGTTTGTTTTTGCCTGGTTGGTTGGTTGTGAGGAGGTAAGTCTTATGTTGCAGAAAGATACACATCGATTGATCAGATGGGCAGATCAATGGCAGATGGAACATAAACCTAACAAATATGAGGTGATGCACTTTGGAAGAAGGAACCAGGCGGGGAGGACTCAATGAATAGTAGCACACGAGGAAGCTCAGAGGGTGCTTCTCCACACATTTCTGAATATGACTGGACAGGGTAATACGTTAGTTAAGAAGTGGTCCTTGATTGTAGCAATTATTAATCGGGGTGTAGATTATAACAGCTATACACGGCTTTGGTGAGGCCAATATGGAGTACCGTGTGTATTTCTGGGAGCCACATTACAGCAAGGACGTGATAGTACTGGAGGATGTGCTGAGGAGATTCACCAGGATGTTTCCTGGAATGGAACATATCAGCTATGGAGAGATGCTGGATAAGCTCGGGTTGTTTAGTTTGGAGCAGAGGAGGCTGAGGGGGATGTGATTCAGAAGGACAGGGTGATGAGGGGAATGGAGAGGGTGGATAAACAGCAGCTGTTTAATTTGGACGGAGGAGAAAGTGAGGACTGTAGATGCTGGAGATCAGAGCTGAAAATGTGTTGCTGGAAAAGCGCAGCAGGACAGGCAGCATCCAAGGAACAGGGGAATCGACGTTTCGGGCATAAGCACTTCTTCAGGAATGAGGAAAGTGTGTCCAGCAGGCTAAGGTAAAAGGTAAGGAGGAGGAACTTGGGGGAGGGGCGTTGGAAATGCGATAGGTGGAAGGAAGTCAAGGTGAGGGTGATAGGCCGGAGTGGAGTGGGGGCGGAGAGGTCAGGAAGAAGATGGCAGGTAAGGAAGGCGGTGCTGAGTTCGCGGGATTTGACTGAGACGAGGTGGGGGAATGTTTCTAGAGTGGGACAGCTGGCAGGAAACAGTGAATAGAAATAAACAGACACGTCAAGCAACAGCATGACATTGTATGAAAGGTATGATTCTGTGTGTATGAGCATGTCCCAGACACCCCATCTCTTTCCCAGATACCTCCTGGCTCACCAGCAGGACAGACACAGCCGACGTGGCGGTACAGTGGGATACAGTTGGAAGGGAATTGCTCTGGGAGTGCTCAACAGTGACTTCGTATGCCCTGATGTCTCATGGCGTTAGTGTACACACGGGAAAGGAAAACTTCTGCTGATTACCATGTACCAGTATCTCACAACTGATGAGTCAGTACTCCTCCATGCTGACCAACACCTGGAGGAAGCACTGAGGGTGGAAAGGGCGCAAAATGTGCTCTGGCTGGGTTTTTTGAATGTCCACCAACAAGGGTAGCTCAGCTGCAGCATTACTAATTGAGCTGGCTGGGTCCTAACGGATATAACTGCGCGACTGGGTCTACGGCATGTGGTGAAGGAATCAACAAGAGGAAAATACAAACTTGACCACATCCTTACTAATCTGCCAGTTGCAGAAGTATATGTCGATGATAGTATCGGTAAGAGTGAGCACTGCATAGTCATTGTGAAGACAAAGTCCCACCTTCACATTGAGAGTAACCGCCATCATTTTGGGTGGCACTATCACCGTGCTAAATGGGACAGACTTCAACCAGATCTAGCAGCTCAAGTCTGGGTTTCCATAAGGTGTTATGGGTCAGCAATAACAGCAGAATTGTACTCCAGTGCAACCTCATGGCCTGGCATATCCCCCTCACAACAATTACCATCAAGCCAGAGGATCATACTTGGTTCAATGAAGTGTGCAGGAGGGCAGAAGAAGCAACAGGCATACCTGACAATGAGGTGTCAGCCTGGTGAAGTCACCAACCAGGGCAACGTGTGCGGCAAACAGCATAAGCCATAAGGGATAGACAGAGCGAAGTGATTCCCACACGCAACGGTTCAGATCTCTGCAGTCCTTCCACTTCTCGTTGAGAATAGATATGGACAATTAACCAAGTAATTGGAGGAGGAGATTCCACAAGTATCCCCATCCGTAATGATGTAATAGCCCAGAACTTCAGTTCAAAATATAAGGCTGACGCATTCGCAACAATCTTCAGTCAGAAGTGCTGAGTGGATGGTCATCTCGGCCTCCTTCAGTAGTTGTCAGCAATTCAGTTACCAGTCATCAGCTAATTTGATTCAGTCCACGTGATATCCAGATTCAGTTGGAGACACTGGATACTCCAAAGGGTACATATCCTGACAACACTCTGGCAATAGTACTGAAAACTTGTGCTGCAGAACTTGTCCCTGCCCTAACTAAACTGTTCCAATATCGTTACACCAACGACATTTCCCCGATTGGGTGGAAATTACCCGAGTATCTCCTATACAGAAAAAGCAGAACAAGTCATATCGGGCTAATTACCAATCCATCAGTAAAGTGATGGAAGGTGTCAGTGCTTTCAAGCAGCACCTGCCCAGCAATAACCTGGTCATTTACGCTAAATGTGGGCTCCACCAGGGCCACTCAGCTCCTGACCTCATTACCTTGATTCAAACATGGATAAAAGAGCTGAACTCCAGAGGTGTGGTGAGAGTGACAGCTCTTTAAAACAAGGCTTGCCTTAGACCAAGTGTGGCACCAAAGGGCCTGAGCAAAACTGGAATCAATGGGTATCCGGGGCAAACTCCCCGCTAGTTAGAATCATACCTGAAACTTATGAAGATGGTCATGGTTGATAAAGGTCAGTCAACTCAGCTCCAAAACAAGTCTGAAGGAGTCCCTCGGGCAGTGGCCTAGCCCACGCATCTTCAGGGTGGCTTCATCAATGAACTTCCCTCCATTTTAAGGTCAGAAGTGGTGATGAACGCCAATGATTGCGCAATGTTCAGCAACATTTGTGGCTCCTCAGATACTGACGCAATCCAAATACGACAGGATCTAGAAAATATCCAGGGTGATAAGTGGAAAGTAATATTAAGGCCATCCAAATGCCTGACCCTGACCATCATCACTAAAATACAATCTAAACACGGCCCGGCTCCTTGGTGTTCAATGGTGGTACCATCTCTGAATCCACATTTCACTGCAACGGTTCAACAAGGCAGCTCACCACTACCTTCTCAAGAGCAACTAGGGGCAGGCAATAAATACTGGCCCAGCCAGTCACACCCAGATTCAGGAAATAAATATTTTTTAAAAAAGAAACGTAACAGAGGAAGGTTGCTTATTTGGAATCGGTGCTCAGGCCTCAGCTGTTCACAATATCCATTAAACATTTGGTTGTGGAAGTCAAATACAATATATCCCAACCTGCTGACAGAACTAAAGGATGTTGGATTGTGAGTGGGTGAGGAGGTTGCCAAAAAGCTTCAAGATGACTAAGACAAGTGGAGTAAATCGGCAAATAAGTGTCGGATGGAGAGCAATGTCGGTAGAGGTCACGGTGTGCCCTTTGGTAGGAACAACAGACTGGAAAAGGGATTGTTTGAAACATGTTGATCTACAAAGGGATATATGCTGCTGTTTGTTGTTTCCTTCTGAATACCCCTCCGAGGTCTCAGTGAGATATATAAAACTGAGATATATCTCAGTGAGATATATAAAACTCTGACAGGGTGAGACAGATTGGAAGCAGGGATGATAATTCCCCAGGCTATGGCGTCTAAAACTAAGGACCAAAATATTAGACACAGACAGACCATTGTGCATTGAGATGACAATAAATGTCTGCATTCAGAGACTGGTGAACATGCGGAATGCGCTGGAACCTGGAAGCCAACACACTGAATATAAATAGGGGTTTAGAGACATTAAAGGGATGGATGGAGAACAGGAGAACGGTGTGGAAATAAAGGGCTAACCATATTATATTGAATTGGGTTGCAAACTCGTTTGACGAAAGGGACTACTACACTTCCTATTTTATAGCTTCCCAAGGTTATTCGCATTAACGGATATATTCATTGTGTGGGATAAATGCATGGCAGAGATGTTTGAACATGAACGACAACGAGGAAGGCTCAATGTGTTGTATGGCCTACTCCATTCCCGATGATACTGCACAGTCTGAGGGAAAGCTCTGTAAATGCTGTCACAAGCTTTCAGATGTTCGGAAGGAGGTCTCTGCAGTGTCGACAGGACTGTTGCCCGTTCCTTTTCCATTACTGAGGCTGGGGCCGGGCGTTCTGTCCGGGTTTATTCTTCAAGACCTCGGAGCAGTTTGATACAATAGAGTGTCTTGCTTGGCCGATTCAGAGACCATTGAAGAGTTTATCACGTCTGTGTGTCTGCAGTCACGTTTAGGCCAGACCAGGAAAGCATGAAAATTAACTTCCTGAAAGTACATTGGGGAAGGAAATTGGTGTGTACAATCGACATTGGCTTCAAAGGCACTATTACAGACACCAGATTTTGCATCTTAATATTTTGTCAATTGTTTTGAATTTCCAGAGTATTAGCCTGGTCTGGATTAGTAATTCAGTGACATTTCCACAACAGCACCATCTCCACATGGGGACCTATCGGAAACCACACTGAGCAGGTTATTTCTGTGCTGCTTGACAGCTCCATCAAAGAAAAATCTCCCACCAATTTGACTGTCGTGATGGGACTGAGGGAGTGGTAATTGGTCAGATAGTAGTTATTTTCCTCTGAGAGGCCTGCACATAGCTGAGTAATTTTCTACATTGCCAGGGAGTTGTCAGAGTTGGAGCTAAAATGAAACAGCTTCCCCAGGGACACGGCTTGCTGTGCAGCACACGTCTTTAGTCCTATTGTCGGAATGGGGTCAGGGCCCATTGCCTTCGTATCTACTGGGTTCAGCTATTTCTTCATGTCACGGCAGCGAATCGAATCGGTTAAAGACTGGCATCTGTGATTCTGTGGGCATCATGATGAGGGTGAGGTGGATCATCAACTCAACACTTCTGGCTGTGGATAATGCTAATACTACATCCTGGTCTTTTATACTGATGCACAGGGCTGTTCGATTATTTAGGATGGGGATATTTATGTATCCCCTTCCTCCAGTCATTTGTTTAATCGTCCATCACCATTTATACCTGAATATGGCAGGACTGCGGAGCTTCGATCACATATGTTTGTCAAGTGTGGTAACTTTAATACGTTAGCATCAGGTTTAGGTTCATGTGATTCTGATTCTGACATGTTCACCCACACCCGTCACTCAGCCATAGATCGTGTTGATGGTAATGGCAGACTGAGATTATACCCGGCAAAAAGTTTCAGGTTGTGGTTGAATGCAGGTCTGCTTCTCCTACTGCTGTGGTCTACAGCACTACATTAATACGCAGTTTCGAGCTGCAATATCTGCAATGCAATTCTGCTGTCTGTTCCCCAATTCTCACTGAGACCCATTCACCCATCAGCCCTGCACTCCTTGACCTACTCTGGTTTCTAATGTGGAAATACTTCCATTTTCATACTCTCATTCTGCTGAGCGTCTCTCCCCGTGTCATGCTTCCAATCTGACACATTCTGCAAAACCAATTAACTGATTTTAATTCAATTGTTTAATTCATCTGAATCTTTTTTGATTGAGTAATACCATCTTCTGTATTTAAAATGAATGTCCTTCCCTCTGTTTCTCTCCCTGACCATGATTAAGAGCTCTATACTGTCAATGAAGCCAGCCTTATGTAGTTTCAGAGCCAATGAATTCTCTGGATTCCCAATCATCTTCACCACATTATATGCTTCCTCTTTTGGTTTGATGCCACATCGCTAATGGCTGCCTTGTCCACTAATTTGTATGTTTCATCTTCTTTGGGATGCATTTCATTATCCTCCGAATTTTCCACAGACATTCCTGCTTTTGCTGCTCCATGGTCTTCCCTGTTCGGCTCCCCTTCCAATTAACTCTGGCCACCTCCTCCTGCATGTCTTTGTACTTATGTGTACACACATATACTAAGACACTGATAATCACATTACATCGAGAAGAGATCAATAGATATAAATCGAAATAACGAGTTTTGAGAGAAAGGACGCAAAGAGTAATTGTTAAATTTCTTAACTAGATAGAAAGAGAGAGAGAATATAGACGACGAAATGTGAAAAATGAGAACCTGGATTATCGAAAGAAGTAGATGTACATCCCTCAATGGTTTGGCAAATCCTGTCTGCTGTGATCCTTTCTACAGTGCATGAGTAATGTGTTCAAATGCTGGGTCTGATGCCAGAATTTTTATCTCCAATAATATGACAAACACTAGCTTTGGAAAATACCCAACAGGCCTTTAAATCTTGGTAGAAAGGGGATTAACTGAAATATGTTGGACACTAGGAACAAGAATTTCTAACACACGTCCTGATAAGAATGAGAGATTAGAATAGAGAATTCCAGAAAAGGAGAGAACGTTGAAAGAAGGGGAACATGTTACTTTAGATGAGGATCAAATAATGTTTTAATATTTTATAAATTTTATATATCATATGCATCATTTTTCGTTAACTGTGTCTCCTTGTTCATTCACAATGTGTTGTGCACATCTGTAAGATGTTACTTATCTGCACACACACATGATTAAACAGTGTATAAAAAATACTTTTTCCACCATTGAAATGGTCCTGTTGTCGTTCTACCAGGATACATGAACACCAACTGGCCATCCAAAGACATGACCCATTATCACTATGGTCCATACATACTGACAAAGAAGGGCACCACTTTGATTGGGACAACACACATATACTAAGACACGCAAGGAGATTGACATGTCTACATTCAGAATTTTCAAACCTGTGAACATATCTTTCCATGACATTGTTTCTCAAACCCCCCTTCTCTTTCGATATCCCAAACTACTTTCATTTACAGTCGTACAATCCTACTGGACGGAGACAGGCCCTTCAACCAGAACTGGTCCATTCCGAACAAAATGTCAGTCCACATTGAGTCCATATCCCTGCACTTGGACCATATCCTTCTCAGCCTTTCTTATCCATGCGTTTTTCGAACAAAATGCAGCGAAATTTTGTAACATCGAGAATGGCATCAAGAAAAATCTCGCTGAATCTACCATTCATCTCACTACGGTGCTCAGTTTACACAGAAACAGTTTGACTGCAGCTTAGCACCAAGAAGGAGAAGCAAACATTGATGGAAGATGTGCATGGAAGACAATGCTGCAGGGAAAACTTTGTTTATGTTATCAACAGGAAATTAGATACACAAGGATTTGCAGGAAAACCTCAACGGGTCTGGTTGCATATGAAGGAAGAAAGTCGAAAAGTGTGGCCCCCGAAGAGCACAGCAGGTCAGGCAGAATACGAGGAGCAGGAAAGACTATGTTTCAGTCATTAACCCTTCATCAGGAATTCACATTAGAATTCACTGCATTTGCAGTTGTCACTTTCTCGCAATCCTTTGTCAGAAGAGAGCAGAGTCAATGTTTCAAATCTGAGGAGTATATATCAGAACAGTATTGGTTACCGATCTCCAGTGTATACAGCGTTTTGTTTTATTTTAAATCAGCAATTATCTTGCATGCTGTAGTATTAATGGAACACTTGATCTGGATAGGAGGAGAAGGGGTGAGGGCAGATGTGCAGACAATGTGTCAGTCACAGCTTAAGGCCCTGTCCAGAGGCACGACGCTGGAATTCGACATCATCTGAACAGATGTGACAGATCCAGAGAAAGTGGGAGAAATAAGTCACTCACTCTGATGGTCGTTAGGTGGCAAAGTGGCTGGCAATAGTGCCTTAGAACACAAATGACTTGAGTTCAATTCCACCCTTCGGTGATTCTTTGTGCGGAGTTTGCTTTTTCTCCCCGTGTTGGTGTGGGTTTCCTTCGGGTGCTTGGTTTTCCTCCCACAGTCTAAAAATACATAGGATAGGTTCAGTGGTCTTACTAAACTGCCCCAAAGTATCCAGGGAAATGCAGGTTAGGTGGATTGTCTAACGGAAATGTAGAGTTACTGGGGTAACGTATGGGTGTTTTGGTCAGCATGTTATCTGGAGGGTCAGTGTGGACTCGATGGGCGAAATGGCCTGTTTCCAAACAGCAGGGTTTATATAGTTTCTATTTAGCTGTCTGTGTTTTGAAACACTTCCCAGGATCCTGCCTACAAGTGCTGACCCAATTTGGCTCAGCTATCCGTTTGTCTAACATGAACTCCATCAGCCACTCCTCGGCCCTTTGCCACACCTTATCAAGGTCCCATTTTACTCTAAGTTAACCATCTTTATTATCCACAACCTTACCAATTTTGGTATTACCTGTAAACTCACCAACCATTCTTACTAATATTCACATCCAAATCATTTACATAAATGACAAAATCCATTAGATCCTTGTGGTACACTGCTGGTCACAGGCCTCCAGTCCAAATAAAATATGCTGCACCAGCATTACCTTCATCTCTTACCTTTGAGCGAATTAACTACAACTCTCCCTGTATTCAATGTGATCTAACCACGATTAACAGTTTACCATGCGGAACCTTTTTGAATGCCTTATTAAAGTCCATATTCTATTCCACAGTTCTATTTTTGTGCCTTCATCAATCTTATTCTTCACTTCTTCAACAAACTAAATCAAATTAGTGAGACAAGATTTTCCATATGCAAAGTCATGTTGACTATCGCTAATTGGAATTTACCTTTCCAAACACACGTAAATCCTGTCCCTCAGAATCCCCTCCAACAACTTACCCATCAATGACATCAGGCCCACCGGTCTATAGTTTCCTCACTTTTCCTTACCAACTGTTCTTAAACAATGGCACAACCTTACCTGTGGCTGTCCATGATAAAAAATATCTCAGCCAGATATCAAACAATGACTTCCCTAGCTTCCCATAAGATTCTGGGATACACCTGATCAGGTCGTAGAACACAGAACAGTGCAGCACAGCTCAGGCCCTTGAGTTGTTGCTGTTGTGCCAGCAGTTTCTTCTACTCTAAGATCAGATTAACATATGTGCCCTTTATTGTACTAACTTCTAAGTGCCTATCCAAGAATCACATAAAAAGTTAGAGGGAGTTATGCACCTTAATGCATTTTAAGATGGCCAGCTCCTCATCTTCTGTAATATGGACACTTTCGAAGATATCACCATTCATTTTCACAATTTCTTTACCTTCCATATTCTACTCCACAGTAAATTCTGATGCAAAATATTTATGTAGTATCTCACCAACCTCCTGTAGTTCCACACATAGGTCACGTTTCTGATCTTTAAAAAGGCCCTGTCCTCTCCCTAGTTACTCTTTTGACCCCAATGCATTGGTAGAATCTCTTTGGATTGTCCCTTACCTTATTTTCGAAAGATATCTTATGCCCCCAGTTTACCCTCCTCATTTCCCTCTTGAGTATTAGCCTACAGCCCTAGTACTCCTCGATGGATTCACTCTATCCCTACTGTCTGCACCTATCATATGCTTCCGCCTTTTTCTTGAACAGAACCTCAATTCCGCTCGCCATCCAGCATTCCCGACCAGCCTTGCATTGCTCATGAACCGGAACATTCTCTATCTAGAACCCTGTAATCTCGTTTGTGAAGGCCTCCCACTTTCCTGTCACGAGCTTCTCCCAAGCAGCTTTTGAAATTACCAATATAAAATGTTCAAAGTTGGCCTGATTCAATTTAGAACTTTAACATGTATGTCAGGGCTGTTCTTCTCCATAAGTTTTTTTAAAACTGGTAGTTACTGAATAACAGACTCAAGAAGCAGAATGGCCTCATCCTGTCCCTCTGGGACAGACTCAATAAGTTGAATGGCCTCCTCCTGTCCCTCTGCAACAGACCCGAGAGGCTGAATGGCCTCCTTCTGTCCCTCTGTAACAGGCTCAATGGGCTGAATGGCCTCCTACAGTCCCTCTGTAACAGGCTCAATAGGCTGTGTGGCCTCCTCCTGTCCATTTGCAATAGACCAGAGAGGCTGAATGGTCTCCTCCTCTCCCTCTGCAACAGACCCGAGAGGCTTGATGGCCTCCCACTGTCCATCTGTAAAAGGGTCGAGAGGCTGAATGATCTCCTCCTGTCCCTCTGTGACAGACACATAGGGACAGAATTACCTTCTCCTGTTCCTGAGCAGCAGTCTCAAAGCTCTGAATGATGTCACAAGGAGCAGCACTGCACAACGCCAATGGGCAATAAATAGTGGACACTTGTTTATTGTCTACGCAAGTGCCCCCACTGGTCACCTTATGCAGCTGGTCTGTTTATTTATCTCTATCTCCCTTTGTTAACAGTATGTAATATAAACAGTCTTGCAGTGTTCTTGCACTACTCCCACATACTCGGAAGAAAGAATAAGAAGATTGAAAGAATTATGGTCCACCCCAAAGCAACGCTCATCGATTCCACCCAGACTGAGTAAATGTTCCCTTTTATTGGGATAGGAAAAGTTATGTAAGGAAGGGGTTAACTGAGCCTGTTTGCACACACATGCACACACTCTTTCTCTCTCACGCACACACACATACATGCTCTCTCTCGCATTCTTACCCCACCCCCGCGCACACACACTCCGCATTTCTCACACGTAAATCTGTGGGGTGAATTTGAATTTGCAGATTTGTATTTGCAAATCCACTCTATTTTGTTTTTTTTTTACAAAAAGCATGCACTGTGTAGGCAGTCAGCCAATGTGGCATTTTATAAAGTCCTGCATTGGAAAGAACAGGGATCGGCAGCTCAAGAGAGGCAGTAGGGAGAGATCAGAATCTGAGCACAAGTGTCTGGAATGTTCCAACAAAGAATCAGAATCTGAGAACATTAGACTGGAATGTTCCAACAATGTTTCACAATCTGAGAACATTAGGCTGGAATATCTCAAGAATGGACAGGAGATTATACAGGGATGTTTGGCTTCTTTCTACATATTATGATCGATGGCCATTATCGTGGCGGATCGATTATGCACTTTTCATTATTCAATATTTTTATTATCCAATTCTGGCTTTCGTTGGTGTCCCTGGTAAGTCTCAATGTTCAGTATTTAATTTTATAAATCATGATTGACTGTAATACTGTCCTTTCATTGACTCTACTATCATTGTCGCTGTTATTGTTCCTGCTGAGACTCGAAATAGAGATGTTCACTTTACAAACAACTCCTAACTGCAGTAATGAACTTGTTAATTAACTCTCTCCCACCTTGCTTCTGGCATTGTTACTCATGGGTCTTTATGTTGACCTGTCCAGTTTCAACTATGAAACATGATTCATTTTATCAATGCCCTTGCTGTTTCAATATTGAAAGCATTGAGGTCACGACGTTCTGTTCTGGTTACTGATTGCATTTCGTTCCTCTGACTACATACCATCCCCGGCCATTACTGAGGCTGAAATACATTGGCATAGTCTACACAGCTCCCCATGCTGGGTAGGCAGTCCACCTAACTGAGCAATGCGCTGGCATAGTCTACACAGCCCCCATGCTGGGCAGATAGTCCAGCTTACTGAGCAATACATTGATACAGTTTGCACAGCTCTCCATGCTGGGGAGATAGTTCATTTTACTAAGCAATACATTGGCATAGTCTGCAGAGCTCCCCAGGCAGTCCCACTGCCCTGTCGTTTTCCCCATATTTCACCGATATGGCCTATTTCTATCTTAATTATCTGTTTCTATCTTGAATGTGAATTTTTCTGAACCTCCGTATCTTTCCCGGGCTTTGAGTTTTGGCTCCCTAATGTATCGAGTACTGACATTGTGAAACTCAGAAACAATGAACTCGTGTGTATGGGCTGTTGTTCACTTCCCCGTGTGTCCCATGTTCCATGTTATGTATGCAATCCTGCAATGCTCTGGCACTACTCCCACACACGTGAAAGAAAGAAAAAATATTGACAGTTTAATGATCCATGTTGGAACAGGAGGGATTCAGCAGTTTTGACTCACGTCTTTGAAACTTAGTCTGTGCCTGTCCACTGAACGCCTGTGCTTGTCCCTCTCAGCTGATAGTGTGGTCAGTAACACAAGGAAGCCCTCGAGTATTATTGTAAAGGGGCATGCATCGAACTTGCGTCGGAGGCTGAGGGGTGACCGTATAGAGGTTTGCAAACTTATGAGCGGCATGGATAGAGTAAATAGACAAAGTATTTTCCCTGGGTTCCGGGAGTCTAGAAATAGAGGGCATAGGTTTAGGGTGAAAGGGGAAAGAGACCTAAGGGGCAACTTTTTCACACAGTGTAGTACTTGTATGGAATAAGCTGCCGGAGGAATGGTGGAGGTTGGTACAATTGCAACATTTAAGAAACATTTGGATTGATATATGAATAGGAAGGGTTTGGAGCGATATGGGCTGGGTGCTGGCAGGTAGGACTAGATTGGGTTGGGATATCTGGTCGGCAAGGACGGGTTGGACCAAAAGGTCTGTTTCCATGCTGTGCACCTCTGTGACTCTTTGACTCTATGAAAATCTTCTGACTGACTCCTGTTATTCAAGGTTTAGTGGAGGTGTTGGGGATGGTTTGCTAGAGATTGTGCTGTGAGCTACCCCAGACATTCAGGGAGACCTGAGGATTTTGTGACCCACCTCTTGGTGGAGCATGGGGACTGTAATTACAGTATCTGGGTCTGTAACATGAACAACAAATGCAGCAGAGGCTGCAGAGTGTGGAAGCTCTGAAACCAGAGGGTGAGACTGTGTGGGGAAAAGAATCTGCCAAATCTGTCTGTGTCTTAACAAGGACACACACACCCGCCACTCTTGCACGCACATGTGCACACACACACATGCACACGCTCTTTCTCTCTCTCACACACGCATACATGCTCTCTCTCTCACTCTTCCCCCACCCCCGCGCACACACACTCCGCATTTCTCACACATAAATCTGTGGGGTGAATTTGAATTTGCAGATTTGTATTTGCAAATGCATTCTATTTTGTTTAAAAAAATGCACTTTGTAGGCAGTCAGCCAATGTGGCATTTTATAAATTCCTGCCTTGGAAATAAAACCCGTCTGATTCCAAACAGACTCCAAACAAAGTCTTCTCTAGTTTTGTTGCGGAGAGGTCACAGCTTCGTAAACATCATTGATTTCTTTGTGGAAGTGAAAATTGATATCGAGGGAAGGGCTGTAGATGTCATATACTGGACTTCGGTTTGGATTTTTATGAGGTAAGCTGATGGAGAAGGTGAAGTTGCAAGGGGTCCAGGGTCTATACTTGCTAAACAGATGGAGAACAGGCTGGGCAGCAACAGACAGAGAGTAGCAGTGGAAGGGAGTTTCTCAAAATGAAGAACTGTTCTGCGTGGTGTTTCACCTGGTTTAGTGCTGGGACCACTATTGTTTATGATACGCATAAATGAACTAAAGGAAGGTAAAGGTGGTCTGATTAATAAGTTTGCAGATGGCACTAAGTTTGGTGGTGTAGCAGAAAGTGAAGGGGACTGTCAGAGAATGCAGCAGAAAATAGATAGATTGGAAAGTTGTGCAGAGAAATGGCAAATGGAGTTCAATCTGGACAAATGTGAGATGATGCATTTTGGAAGATCCAATTCAAGAGTGAACTATAGGGTAAATGGAAAAAGCCCGGTGAAAAATCGATGTGCAGAGAGATTTGGATGTTCAGCTCCATTGTTCCTTACAGGGTCAGGTCGATAGAGTGGTCAACATGGCATACAGCATACTTTGCTTCCTGATTCCACCATTTTAAGAAGGGAAGAAAAGAGAAAGTGGAGAAATACAGACCAGTTAACTTGTCATCCACAAGAATGAATCTGTTGGAATCTATTGTGTAGAAGAGAAGGCAGGTCATATTACAGTTGTGTACGGCTTTGGTTCGACAACATTTGGAATAGTTTGTACAGTTCTAATCGCCACATTACCAAAAAGATGGGGATGCTTTGGAGAGGGTGCAGAGGAATTTCACCAGCATGTTTCCTGGTATTGGAGGCAACTTGCTATGAAGAGAGATTTGGTAGATTAGAATTATTTTCATTAGACTGATGGAAGTTCGGGGGACCTGACTGAGTTCGAGAAAATCATGAGAGGTATAGACAGGGTGGATAGCAAGGCGCTTATTCCCAGAGTGGGATACTCAATTTCTAGGGGTCAGGACTTCAAGATGAGGGGGAAAGGTTTATGGGATATATATTCAGAAAGGTCTTTCCACAGAGACTGGCAGATGCCTGAAACGCATTGCCAGCGGAGGTGGTAGACGTGGTCACCATAGCGACACTTAATATGTATCTAGACAGATACATTAATTGGAAGGGAGCAGAGGAATACATCCTTCGAAATAGGTGACAGGTTTAGATAGAGGATCTGGATCGGTGCAGGCTTGGAAGGTCCGAAGGACCTGTTCCTGTGCTGGAATTTTGTTTGTTCTTGGTAAATACTGGCGAAAGGTGCCGGTCCATATTTGAAAGGAAAATGAAAACAAGGCCAAATGTGGCACAGTGAATGTGTGGACGGGATAATTTATTGTAGAGAACAGAGAATTGTCAGAGAGACGAAACTGTTACATTATGTCTGCCTTCATGGACGAAGATCCAGAAAATATCTCAGAAATACCATCGGACTTTTGTAACTAAACACTAAAATCATTCATACTGGTGATGTGGTAGTATATGATAACATACCTGGATTGAGGAATCATAAGTCTGACAGACCAGATGTACTTGATACTGCAATTTCAGAGAAAGCAGCAATATACAGATCGATTGTATTGTGGATGACTGTATTTATCCGTATTCAATTTGAAAGGATACAAATGCATTCCAACGATTTTAGAAGGGAAGAAGAGGGAGAGTGGAAAACTACAGACCAGGTTACTTGTCATCCGCAGGAAGTAGTCTTTTGCAATCTATCATAACGAATGTGATATTGGACACTGAGAAAGTAATAGCAAACTTCAAGATAATTATTCTGCATTTATGAAAGGGAAGTTATAATTTACAAGCGTTTTGTTTGAAGATATATCTTGTAGACCTAAACATAGAGAAGCAATGGTTGCGATATGGTCAAATATTCAGGAGGATTTTTAATCAGCACACACAGTAAGTTAGCAGAAAACATTAAAGCAAAGGGTATTGGGAGGAACATATACAAACAGGGAAGGTAAAAGTTACGTTTCCCTTCATTTAAAGGGAATCCGAATACAGACGATGAAGGGTCAACTCGACTCAAAGCGTTAACTTGCTCTCTCTTTACGGATGCTGTCTGACTCACTGTGATGTCTAGCATGTGTTAGTTTCAGTATAGATTCCAGATTCTGTAGTAATTTGTTCCGACAAGCAGTAAAAACATTCTGCACTAGTGACACAGAGTGCTGGTGAGACTGTACCTGTCGCATGGTATACAATTTTGTTGTCTTGATATAAATAAAATATAGTGACCCCATATACTGAATGGACATTCTCCTGATTAATCCATCAGATACCAAGGGTTTCTGCTGACGAAACTTGGCCTGAGATCAAGACGGGAATCTGTTTGTGAATCTGGTGAACATTGGTGGATTGATACATGAGAGCTTCATGTTTGCTTTACTTGGGAGAAGGAGGATGAAGGGACAGAATTCGAGAAGATGGACTGAGAGGCTCCTAAGCAGATTGAATTAAGATGTGTACAGGGATTAATAGTTTTGGCGGGTATAAAATTGTACATGTTCCTCAGTGCAGAGTCAGTTACATCTCACGCTGTTGTTGGAGACAAGGGGTGAAAGGCGCTGATGCAAATGTTTAAATACAATCTGGTCACAGGTAAGGTGCCGAGGACTGGAGAGCACCCTTTATGGGAAGGGCTGTAGAGTTTAACCAAGGAACTATAGACCAGTGAGTATCAGATCAGTGTTCGAGAAACTATCGCAGGAAATAGGTGGCTGTCGAAGACTGTTTGTGTGCAGTGCTGTGTCCCTTATTATTTGTGGGATTCATAAATGAGAAAGATGTGAATGTGAAGGGGCATGGGGTGAGTGTAACAATTAGGTTTGTGTCTGACACATAGATTACTCGGGTGGTTGGCAGTGAGATGGAAGGTCTTACGTTACTGGAAGATGCAGATGGAATTGTCAGATGGCCAGATCAATGGCAGATGGAATGTAACCCTGATACATATCAGGTGATGCACTTTTGAAGAAGGACCCACACAGGGGAAGACTCAATACATGGCAGCAGACTCTGAGGTTCACAGGGTGCTTCTCCACACATCCTTGAACGTGACGGGACTGGGTAATAGATTAGTTAAGAAGTAATAGTCTTTACGAATTGAGGCATAGATTACAAGAGCTATATAGCACTTTGGTTAGGCCAAGATGGAATAGTGTGTGCAGTTCAGGGATCCACATTACAGGAAAGATGTGATTGCACTGAAAGTGGCGCAGAGGAGATTCAACAGATGTTCCCTGGAATGGAGCATATCAGCTACAGAGAGAGGTTGGATAAGCTCGGGTTGTTTACTTTGGAGCAGAGAAGACTGAGGGGAACATGATTCAGAAGGGTAATATTACAAAGGGCATGGATAGGGTGGATCGACAGCAGCAGTTCCTTTTCGTCAGAGGGTCAAGAACAAAGGGGCACACTTTTAAAGTGAAGGGTTTGAGGTTGAGAGAGAATTTCAGGATGGATTTTCACCCAGTTGATGCTGGTGTTGGGAATGCACTATTTTGAGGGAAGTTACTGTGGGTCAACTCACAGCCGTTAAAAGGTACGTGGACAAGCACTTGAAGTGTCATAACACTCACGTCTATGGGCCTGATGTACGAAAGTGGGACTAATGTAGATTGTACTGTAATTCTGACTGTACAGAGTATGCTTCTGTGATTATATGGCTGTTGAAGTTCAATCACTGAGCAGCTTAAGACAGGAAATGATGGGTTTATGAAGCGTACATTAATATGAGTGAAATGTAAAGGTCGGGAAGAAGATTGCAGGTCAAGACGATATGCAGGTCCTTGGCCTCCTCCATCACCAGACCATGGCAACACGATGCCTGGAGGAAGAGTGACTCATCTTCCGCCTAGGAACCCTCCTTCCACAGGGGATGAATGCGGATTTCTCCAGCTTCCTCATTACCCCTCCCCCCACCTGTTCTCAGTCCCAGCCCTCAGACTCAGCACCGCCTTCTTGACCTGCAATCTTCTTCCCGACCTCTCAGCCCCCACCCACTCTCCGGCCTATCACCCTCACCTTAACCTCCTTCCACCTATCGTATTCCCAACGCCCCTCCCCCAAGTCCCTCCTCCCTACCTTTTCTCTTCGCCTTCTTGGCACACCCTCCTCATTCCTGAAGAAGGATTTGTGCCCAAAACGTCGATTCTCCTTCTCCTTTGATGCTGCCTGACCTCCTGCGCTTTTCCAGCAACACATTTTTAAGCTCTGGTCTCCAGCATCTGCAGTCCTCACTTTCTCCTACTAAGGGAGGTGGCCAAGGTAATAATGAATACTCTTCCAAATGCTTGATGATTCTGGAACTGAATTCACAGATTTGATAGCAGCAAATGTAACCCCGGTATTTTGAAAGGAGGCAGGGAATCGCAGTCTGCTTAGCACCAAAAAAGCAATCAGGATAATACAAGAGTCTATGAGAAAGGACGCATTGCCAGGGAACTTTGAAAATTACATTAATGTAAAAGTAATGAACATAGATAAAGTCATTGCCGATTTACTAAAGGCCAATCATATTTGAGAAACTGATTGGGAAATAAATTATGGCGTAGTAATGGGTGCAGTGAATTTGGATTATCAGAAACATTTTTGATGAAGTCCCAAGTTTTGTATTGTGACAATGCCACTCCTTTAACAAGTTTATTCTGTCCTTGTTTTATTTTTCATGGATAAAGCAGCGAATCCAAAAAGTCTAGGTTTGACTACGTGGGAATGCTTTCAAGTATTAAATAAAAGCACGCACAGTGAGGAGCAAGGTATCGTAGGTCTGGTCATGTACAAAGAGACTAGAATAATTATTCACATCATAGTGAAGGAGTGATCACAGTATGGTTGAATTTAGAATACAGATGGAGAGTGTGAAGATGAAATCCAATACCAGGGTCCCGTGCTTCATCAAGGGAGACTACAATAGAGTGAGGGAGGAGTTGGCTAAAGTCGCGTCGAAACAAATACTTCATGATGGGGGAGTTGACAAGTAGTGGAGAATTTTCAAAGGAGATTTTTAATTTCAGTGGCAAAAGTGTATTCCAGTGAAAAGGAAAGACTCTAAGAAAATGGATAATCTGTCAATTGTGTCTAAGAAAATAAGGGACTCTATCAAATTGAAAGAGAATGAATGCGAAGTGGCCCAGAACAGCGGAAACCGAGAAGATTTGGGAAAAATTCAAAGGTCAACAGAAAGCCACAAAATGAACTATAAAGAAAAATATGATAGAACATGAGAGAAACAAAAACAGTACACAATAAAAAGATAGATAGATGATGGTATTTACCTTAAATATATAAAATAAAAAGCATGGCTCAAGTAAATGTTGGTCCTTCAGAGGATGGGAAGTGTCATTTATTTATAGGATATGACGAAATAGCTGAGGTATTGAACAGATGTTGTACAGGACACTAATAGCATGCTAGTAATTGCCAAAATGTCGAAGGTAAGTGAGGATCTTGGAAACAAACATTATTATGGAAGAGATAGTGTTCAGCAAGCTAAAGGAGCTGAGGATAGGCAAGTCTCCTGTCCCTGATGGAATGCATCCCAGGGTTCTAGAAGAGATAGCGGGAGAAATGGCAAATGCAATTGTGGCAATTTGCTAAAATTTGCTGAACTCCAGGGCAGTCCCAGCAGATTGAAAAACAGCAAATGTGGCACCACTGTTTAAAAAGGGAAGTAAACAAAATATGGGGAATTACAGACCAGTTAGCTTTTCCTGTGTAGTGGTGAAACTGCTTGAGTATATTATCGAGGAAGAAATAGCAAGGCATTTCGATAGAAATCGTCCCATTGTGCAGCATGTGTTCATGAAGAACAGGTCATGTTTAACAAGTCTTTTGAAAATCTATGGAGACAATACGAACAAGATGGTCAACGAGGCTCCAGTGGCTATGGTGTACCTAGATTTCCAAAAGGTCTCCAACACGTTGCCGCACAAGAAGCTGCTGCATAAGAAAAAGGTGCATGGCGTTACGGGTAAATTATCAGCATAGCAGATTGCTTGACTAACAGAAGCAAATTGTGAGTGTAAGTGAGTGATATTCTGGCTGACAATCAATACCTAGTGGTGTGCCTCAGGGATCGGTGTTGGAGCCACAATTATTCACAATTTATATAGAATGATTTGGAGTTAGGGAGAACGTGTAGTGTGTCAAGGTTTGCAGATGACACGAAGATGCGTTTCATAGCAAAGCATGCAGAGGACTGTGAGACTTCGTGGATGAACATAGATACTTTGGGTGAGTGGGATAAAGTCTGGAAGAAGGAATATAAAGTTGATAAATGCGATATCATCCTTTTTGTTGGGAGTGCCAGTAAAAAGGATTATTACTTGAATGGTAAAACGTTGCAGCATGCTGTTATACAGAGGGACCTGCGTGTCCATGTGCATGAATCACAGAGGTTTGGTCTGCAGGTACAGCAATTACTGAGGGAAGCAAATGGAATGTTGTCCTTCATTGCTAAAGCAATTGAGGTTATAAGCAGAGTGGTTATGTTGCAGCTGTCCAGGGTGCTGGTGAGGCCACACCTAGAGTACTCTATGCAGTTTTGGTCTCCTTACTTCAGGAAGGGTAGACTGGCACTGGAGGGGGTGCAGAGGTGGTTTATTTGGATGATTCCAGAGGTGAGAGGGTTGGCTTATGAGGTGTGACTTAGCAGACTAGAACTATATTCATTGGAATTTAGAAGAATGAGGGGATGATCTCATAGAAACATATAAAATTATGCAGTCAGTATATAAGATAGAAGTAGAGAGGATGTTTCCACTGGCAGGTGAAGTTAAGACAAGAAGGAATGTCCTCAACATTACAGGGAGTAGATTTAGGATTGAATTGAGAAGGAAAATCTTCACCCAGAGGTTTGTAATCTCTGGAATTCCCTGCCCAGGTAAGTAATTGGAACTACTTCAGTAAATGCATTTAAAACTAAGGTAGATGCTGTTTGAACAATAAAGTAAATAAGAGATACGGTGAGAGCGCGGGAAAGTAGATCAGAATCCACGAGTAGATCAGTCATGATCTTATTGAATGACAGAGGACCAGACGGCCTACTCCTGCCCCTAGTTCTTCTGTTCTTCTGTTCTTCTGAAAGGGGAGTGGCCAGTTATCGCAGTTTTGCTCCTCTGCTTTGGTTTGTTTGGTCTGATTTTCCGCAGTCTGGCTGTTTACTTAAAGCAGGCAGCAGTTGTGAAGCTACCCGACTCAAAGAAGCAGGTCCATGTTGTTCATCCCCCTCTCTGACATCTCTCCTGTAGGAAACTGAGTTTGATTTTTTTTTTCCTTTCTATTTTCCTTTCTGGTTTTTATGGGGATTATATGAAGTACTTGGAACACTGTCATTAAGTTGGGATAATCTGTTGGGTTTTCGGATAGGTTAAGTTATTCTGTATTGTATCCTCTTCTATTTGCGTCTCACTCAGTAATCTTGCAAAGACATTCTGTTTTGTTTAAAACTAAGTGATTGGACCAACTGCATCACTCCTGGAATATCCGCCTTACACTTGCTTAAGTCAACGCGCAAAGGTTGCGTCTGTGCTACTTCCTTGAACTGATTTGAGGGGGTCTGCCCTGGCCCATAACAGTGTGTAAAAGTTAGATCTAATATACTGGCATGGGTTGAAAATGGCTGACAGGAAAAAGAGAATCAGCATAAACCGTTCGATATATTTTGGAGTAAAAAGTAATGTCTAGCCGGATAATCCAGGAATTGATGTTTGGGCCCCATCTATTCAGAAAGCAGATCAAACATGTGTTCATGGGTATTAAATGTAATCTTTCCAAATCTGCTGATGATACCAAACTGAGGTTGTGAGTGGGTGAGGAGGATATAAAAAAAGTTTCAAGGTGATTGAGACAAGTGTACGAAATGGTAAAATACGTGGCAGATGAAGAACAATGTGGATAGACGTAACATTTAGCATTTTGGTTGGAAAAATAGACGAACAGGTTAGCATTTCAAAAGTAATTAATGTTAAAAAGTTGCTGCATGAAGTTACTTATGTGTATACTTTTGTTGACTTTTTCACCAAACTCCAAGGTCAGTGCAGGGCAGAGAGTTCTGAAGCCAGAAGTCAATATTGGGATTGATATTGGCACAGTGACCAGTATACATAGACCCAACAAGTGGGGAGAAATATCATTGAAAAGGATCGCGATCCCCTTGTACATCAGTCACAGAAAGCAATACTGCTGCAACAGAAAGCAGGTAGGAAGATAAATGATGTGTTGACCTTCCTTTCCGAGGGATTTGAGTCCAGGTGTGTCTTACGGCAGCTACACAGGGCCTTGGTGAGCCCCCATCGAGAAAATTGTGCAATATGTGTGCAGTATTGGCCTCCTTATCTAATAAAGGGCAAACCTGACATTGAGGGAGTTCAGTGAAGGATGACCAGACTGATCTCTGGAATGTCAGGCTTGTTGTGGGAGCAACGTTTGAGGCGACTGACCCTGTATTCCATGGAGTTAAGAAAAATGGTGGAGATCTCAGTGAAATATATAAAACTCTGGCAGGGTGAAACAGATTGTCAGCAGGGATGATAATTCCACTGGCTGGGACGTCTAAAACAAGGGTCACAGTGTTAGGTACAGGCAAGCCACTCTGCATTGAGATGACAATAAATGTCTGCACTTGCAGACTGATAAACCTGGGGAATTCTGTCCCACATAAGACTGCGGAAACTAAGGCACTGAATATAAGTAATGATATTGAGACACTTAAGGGTTGAAGTTGCAGCAGGAGGTTGGTGTGGAGATTCAGGATCAGCCATTGTTATATTGAATGGGAGAGCAAAATTGACGGACCAAAGTTCCTACTTCATATCTTTATGATATATGATCACTTCAAATGATATACAGTATATAGCGTTAGGGAAAGGTTAATTGAAGAGTTGTTTGGCCAAACCCTAGAGTGGGGAAGGCTCATTGTGTTGAAAGGCCGACTCATTTCGCGATGTGTCTGTGCAGTCTGTGGGAAATCTCTGTTATTGTTGTCATAAGCTCTCAGATGTAAGGAAGGAGGTCTCTGCAGTGTCGAAAGGACTGTGCTTCCCAATTCCTTTTTCGATATAGAGGCTGGTGCCGGGTGTTATCTCATTTTAGCTATTAAGACCTCGGAGAAGTTTGATATAACGGGCTTGCATTGCCGCTTCAGAGACTATTGAAGAGTTTACCACATGTCTGTGTGTCTGGAATCACTTTTTGGGTCGACCAGGAATGCACGGGAGATTCACTTCCTGAATATACATTGGGGAAGGAAATTTACGTTGACAATGGAAATGCGCTTGAAGGTCAATATTACTGGCACCAGATTTTAGATCTCGATATTTAATTAATTGTTTCTAACTTCCACCAGCTGCCAGAGAATTATTCTCGACGAGATTAGTAATCCAGTGACATTTCCACAGCAACACCGTCTCCACATGGGGGCGTGTGCACATTATTTCTGTGCTGGTCGACAGCTCTGTCAAAGGAATTCTCACCAATTTGATTATCGAGATGGGACTGAGGGGGAGGTATTTGGTCAGATTGTAATTATTCTCCTCTTAGGGGACGGGACACTTTTGTGTAATTTTCCACATTGCCAGGGAGATGTCAGAGTGGAGCTGGAATGAAACAGCTTCCACAGAGACACGGCTTGTTGTGCAGCACAAGTCTTTAGTTTTGTTGCAGGAATGGGGTCAGGGCCCATTCCCTTTGTTGCATCTACTGTGTTCAGCTGTTTCTTTATGCTACGTGCAGCCAATCGAATTGTTTGAAGTCTGGCATCTGTGATTCTGTGGGGATCATCCAAGCAACACTTCTGGCTGAGGATGGTGAATAACTGCATCCTTGTCTTTTACACTGATGTGCAAGAAAGTTCCATTTTTTTCGGGGAATGGCAAAGCAATAGCCGAGTGGTATTGCTGCAGATGTGTTAGTATAACAATCCTAGGAATGTTCTGGTGACCTCAGTTCGAATCCTGTTACAGTACATGATCGAACTCCAATCCAATAAATGTTTGGGATTAAGAGTCTAATGATGATCATGAATCAATTGCTGATTGTGGGAGAAATTGATTTGGTTCACTGATGTCCTTTAGGGAAGGAATTTGCCATTCATACCTGCTCTGGCCCACATGTAACTCCAGACACACAGCAATGTCATTGAATCTTAACAGTCCTCCGGGCAATAAATGCTGACCTAGTCAGCGATTCCCTAACTCCAGTGAACGTTGTTTTCAGATGATATTTGTGGAGTCCTTTTCTCTCGTCAGTTGTTCCATGGTTCAACCCCATTTCTGACTGGATGTGGCAGGACTGCAGAGTTTCGATCTGATCTGTTTGCTTTGCAATCATGTTCCCCTCTCTATCAGATATTAGTCCTGCTGTTTGGAATGAACATACAGTAGTCAATGTGATAGCTTTAAATGGATTGTCAACCTTTTCACGCAGTGGTTGTGTGTGTATGGAATCAGCTGCCAGATGAGCTGTTAGATGCAAGTACGGTGACAACATCTAAAAGACATTTAGACAAACATATGAGTGGGAAGCATTTAGAGACATGTGGATCAAGTGCAATCAGATGGGACTAGTTTAGTTTGAATAACCTGGTCAGCATGGACAGGTTAGATGAAATGTTTGTGTGCAATATGACTGTATGAATCTAGAAAGTGATGGAAAAAGCAAGAAGTAGATGTAAAAAGGATAAAAAGATATGATGTAAATAAATTGGCAAGAAATATAAAAACAAGCATCACAAGTTTTTCTGTGTGTATATAAAAATGTTGAAGTTGAGTGTGTGACCTTTGGTAGAAAAAATGTCAGGAAAGTACATTGAGAACATTCGGAGGGTGTGACTGGGGAAGTGGCTATAGGGAACAGGCAGATAATTTACAATAGTACTTGACATCAATCCTCACAGGGAAGGCACTGTAAGTATTTCAAAATCATCAAGAAAATGGTAATAGGAGGATTCTCGAACTGTCTCTAACAAAAGGTACAAGGTTTTTAACAACAAATAAGACTAAGGATAGGCAGGTCAGCAGTAATTCATAATTGGTTTTAAAAGAAGTGGCTACAGAGTGACTGGTGCCACTGTGTGAAATATTCTATAACTCTTTGGATTACAGAGGTTTTCCAGCGAAACTCGTGAAGCTCCAATATGGCACGTGTTTTCAAGGATGGAGCGGAGACAGAAAGCCGGAACCACTTAGCCTAACCATTATTGCTGGGAATCTGCGACAGTCTGTTATTAAGGAAGGAATTGCAGGACATTTAGAAAAGCTTCCTGCAGAGTCAGCATAGTTTTGTTAAAGGGAATCTATGTTCTTCGTTGTAAAATGATGCAAATGTTTTTCTGGAGATTCCATGAGAATGTAACAAGCGGGCTTGATAAAGGAGAACTGGTAGACATGAGGCTTTCCCAAGATTTTCCACAAGGTATCACAAAGTAAAGGTTCTTCCACCAAACAGAAACTCATAGTCTGATAGATAATGTATTAGCATGGGATGACGGATGGTTATCACATAGAAATTGGAGAGTCAGGATTCATCGATCATTATGATAAAGACATATCTGCTGGAGTAGCACCAATATCAGTCCAATGGCTTCAGTTATTTTCATCTATAGTGAGAGCCTGAGGGAGGGTGCTGAGTGCAATACACATCGGAGTTTGAGGATGACACTGACAACCAAAAGGCAGGCTGTTATTTAATGAAGAGGAGTCCCAACAAAGGAGCAGTACAAAGGGATTGGAGTGTTCCAGCGCATGAAACATAAAGTCAGCATGCTGATGCCGAAAGTAACTAGATTGGTACATTGAGCTGGTTTCTGGGATGAAAGGGTTGAATTATTGAGTACATCTAAAATGGTGAGGTAATTAATCATTGCGCTTGAAATGAATGAGCGTGACATTACTGAAATGGACACGGTACAGAGGGGAAAATGAGGATTGCAGATGCTGGGGATCAGAGCTTAGAAATGTGTTGCTGGAAAAGCGCAGCAGCTCAGGCAGCATCAAAGGAGAAGGAGAATCGACGTTAAGGGCTTATGTCCGAAACATCGATTCTCCTTCTCCTTTGATCCTGCCTGACCTGCTGCGCTTTTCTAGCAACACATTTCTAAGGTACAGAGGGGGCTTGACAAGGTATTTGTTGAGAATGTGGTTCCACACCTGGGCAGAGTGTCTCACTCCAGGACATTGATACGGAATAAGGGATATCGAATTTCAAACTGAGATGTAAAGAAATGCCATCTTTAAGAAGATAGTGAATTTCTGGAATTTCCAAACCCAGAGAGTTGTGGAAGGTGGGTCACTGAATGTATTTACAGATGCGGTGGATTGGTTTCGGACATGCAAGCGAGTTGAGAGATACGAGGGTGTAGCAGGAAAGTGGAGTTGAGCCAGCCTGCATTCTACAAGTACATTTTCGAAACAAGGACTAACCATCGGAGTGACCTCGATCTGTTCCTGTTTAGCAGGTCCGAAGGGCTGAATAGAACATCAGAACACAGGGCTGAGGGACATGAGTGGGCCATTCGACCCTTTGACACTACTCCACCAGTAAAGTAGGTCATGGTTCAACTCATTGTGCTCTCAGCTGCACTTTTCTCTCCATTATCCCTGATACACATGTCTATGGAAAATCAGATTAAGCCAGCCTCAATATAATATAAAGATTCAGCCATCATAAACTTCTGGGAAAAATATTCGCACTTGAATAAATGCCCACTTTGTGAATTCTTGTCACTCCGTTTCTGACTGTGGTTGTAGGGTGCGACTGTTACCTTTTCTAGTACCGCTCCTCCATTGTTTGCAAAAAATTTAAATGTAACCAGGTTGGAGATATGGCCGATAATAAAGGTCTCAGACTGGGTCAGGTTCAGGGATAGGAACAAGTCAGGCAGATTTCTTTAGTCAGCCACATATAACTAATAGAAATACCAGAGCAACATGGTGGACCTGTGGTTAGCACTGCTGCCTCATATCACCAAGGAGCTGGGTTCAATTGCAACCTTCAATTCCCCCCGTATCTGTGTGTGTTTCCTCCCGGTGATCCAGTTTCCTCCCACAGTCCAAAGATGTTCAGATTCGACTTAATTGACCATGCTCAATTGCCCATAGTGCTCAATGATGTGTAAGTCAGCTGGTTTTGTCATGGAAAACGCAGGATTACATGGTTAGGGTAGGGGGATAGGTCTGGGTGGGATGCCGTTCGGTGGGTCACTGTGAACTAAATGGACAGCATATCCTGCTTCCACACTATAGAGGTTCTATGACAATGGCAAGTTTGGACTAGACAAACACCCAATGGTTATCTATCTGATCCATGCTCCTCAAGGTCTTGCATAATTCAATAAGATCACCTCTCATTCCAAGAATAATCTGTTAAAGCCTCCATAATATAAGCCCGTCATCCCAGGAATACGTAAAGTGAAACATCTCTGAACTGCTTCCAATGTCCTTGTATCCTTTCTCAGATAAGGAGACAAAATAACAACTTCGTACCCCAGATGAGATTATTTATTATTTTCTCAGTGTTGTGCGACTTTGGAAATCTCTTCCCGCAGAGTATTGGAAGCAGAGATATTGAATATTTTTGAGGCTCAGACAAAAAGTTCATACATAACAATGGAGTCAAGGATTATGTGGCCGGAATATACGGTGTGGGAGAAATGCTGGCAGTAGTACAAAATGACACTAATCCAAAACACCCAGGAACATAATGCAAAACAAATGGGAAAGTAGGTAAATAAAATAAATGCAAAAGTGATAGAATAGAGTTCCAATGGACCATGGGCTGTTCTTTCATGTAACAGAGACCACTCGTGGTGGTTAAATCTGAGGGTCGGCGCCCCCAAGATGTTGGGGTGAGGTTGAGAGAGCGTCTCTTCATGGTAACCTCTGTTAGTGAGGGAAATTTAAAATGTGCTGGCGTCCTCCTTCTGCATCACAAACCAGCCATCCAGCTAAATGAGTGGGCGATTGTGTAACTGTTACAGACAGAAACAGCTACAGACAAAGGACAATAGAAACTTTCCTAACAAGTGAAAAAGGTACATTTCATATAACGGTCAAGATAACGGCTGAGGGTAAAAATGTTCTCGCCATAAAATTGGATTTAATAACGAGACAAGTGCTTGAAAGCTGTCTTTGGCTAAATAATATAAGGTGAGACAAGTGAAATAACCAGAATACTAATTGTTATTGCTTACCGTAACCATAAAAGAAGTGTAGATTTTGGTCAGTCTGTGTAAAATGAGTTTATCATTACATAAAAGTATACAACTTATGGAATATATTGTTTGGAGTGTCCGTCCCCATGGGAAATGCCCTCGAACAGGCGCTTGAAGAAAACCGGGGTAAAAGTGCCTGAGTGTCGTCTGATCAGTGACAGGAACCCAGGGGGTTGAATAACTGAAAGTTCCTGCAACATGGAGCTCAGAAAACCATCAAATAATCCGCAAACTCATTATATGCTAGAGCACATTTGAAGGGTTGTTTGGCCTTATTATGGATTTTAATTGGATGTGATTTGAAAACCATACATCTCTCCTCCTTCCTCTTAAATATTACATACTGGTACACTGACATTTTCCTGAAAAACGAAAGTACTTGGAACATTTTCTGGAACATTCCATAATCGGTATTCTCCAGAATATTCTCTCACCGTGTTAGGGTAATGGAAAGGCGAGAAAGAAAGAGAGAAAGAGGAAAAGCGCTGCGTGCAGCAGTGAGAGTGGTGGAGCATGAGCCTTGTTCGGGTAGGTGCTATAACAGATATACAGTGTTTATAGTGTGGGGGTAAAATGGAGAGAGAGAGAGATAGAAGGTGTGCATGCAGCAGTGAGAGTGATTGAGCATGCGCCTTGTCTGGGGTAGATATTATAACAGATTTCAATGAGTGTGCGGGAGCAGAGAGAAGACGGTGACCCTTATCCTGGCAGAATGGAGAATGTTATTGATGTCTGTCCTGTATTGTTCGACATTTCTTCAGACCGCAGATCCTGCATTGAGCTGGGTGGTGAGCTCACACCACTATGCAGGGCAGCTCCAAACTGACAAAGCTCAACCGTGTGCCAATTGGTCTTTTAAAGATGGTACCAGTGCCAGGGATCACAGAACATCCACGGGGCATCCAAGCGATGGTGTTTACCTCCATCCATGAAGGGCGGGAGAATTAGGCTGGCATTGAATGAGAGGGACTCTATGGGGTGGGGTGGGTAGTTAATGAGGTGAGTTCGATAAGGTAACACCAGGAAACTGACCCGGTTCATGCAGATGATCCCTCAGTCACACTCAATGAAAATGGCCCTGAGATAAATGAATGTTAGTTTCTGCCCAATGAGTTGAAGAATCTGCTGACTCCACTCCCAGTTACAAAGCTGAAGAAGAAATGTTCACCCAAAACTTTCCATCATCCGAACTCACTCCAATATCCCATTCACCCATCATTTCTGGGAATACTGGCTCATGTTCCAGGATGCTGTCAAAATATCTTCATTTCAGCATTCTGAAACCTGTGATATTCCATGAAATTGGCTTTCAATCTCCCTGTCCCTTTTTTACCCAAAAATATTTTGTTTGTTGATATTTAAACCGACGTCCCCATCATCTCTCTCTGGCAGTGGCGTTCACACCCACAGCACCCCCTTGTCATGGCACCGTGGACATATGGGGCTGTAAATGGATGGGAGCTGCACATCCTGCCACTTCCAGCATGGGCTGCATGTTTCTTCACTATGGGCAGTGATCTAATACAGTGTTACTGAGCAATGTACTGGAGTGTTGAAAACAGCTGCTTAGACAGTAACTGTTCCAGGCTTACAGATCCATTCACTGCACAGATCCCCCATACTGTACAGATGCCTTGTCCACGTCATTTGAGCAGGACACTGGTGTGGGCTGCATATCACCCCATGCTGGACAGACCGTTTTGTCAATGTTTCTGAATCAATGCATCGGTGTGTACTGTACTGCTCCACGTGTTGGACAGATAGCTAGTGGACGAGAGAGATCTGTGCTACATTCCATCATAGACTGATTGCTAGGTTGTACTGAACCTGTTCCATGTTGAACAGATATCTCATCTGGGCTCATACGGTCTGGGCTGGATCTGGGAGGTGGATTAACTTTGCGATATAATTCCAGATAGAGCGATCACTCCTCCAGCATGGTGCATTCCGCTGTGAAATCCCGTGTTTCTGCAACATGTTGTTCATTAAATAATTAGCCAATTAAAATGTGAATATCTGTCCTTTTTGTTATGGAACTGAGCAGACACATCTCAAAATATATGACGAAGGTAGTTTTGACCGGAACTTTTTTTTAATTTTAAAGATAAATGTGAGGTGCTGTGTTTCAGATGCAATTCGCTTGGTCAAAATATTAGACATTAAGCAAAACACACTTCGTTCAACCATTGCCGACAAAACACAAAAAAGCAGAATAATAGATTGTTTAACTACTAAAACATAGCTGTTCCAATATGGTAACATCCTAAACACACACATGTCCATCAAAAAAGTCAGGAAATAGATTGTCTCATCTGGAGTTCTCCAGTGCAGGAGGAAAGAACATCAAAAAGACAATTCTGTGAGAAATCTCAGAGAGGGTGAAGCAGCTGGAAGAGATTTCCAATCTTAAAATCCTGCTGAGACCCCAGCAATAACTGGGGAAAGGTAAAACGAAGAATCCTGGTACTGTGACAGCTTGACCGGCACTCCACAGGACCAGGCCGCACCTGTAAGGACCACGAGGCATGGACTATATCTACACTGTTTATGGCACTGTAGGAGCCTCTCAGAAATGCCTAACCCCACATAAGCCGTTAAATGGTGGAAAGATACATGTCAAAGTTAAACATAACTAAATAAAACAATAGGATGCAGCGGGGCTGGTTATCAGACACAGCCGGCCTTGGGAGCCCAGCAATTCCGTCCCTGCCAAAACATCTTAGGATCATCGAGCTAGTGAATAGAAAGCACCATCTCTCTGTCTCACCCCTAACTTTGCAGTTAGAGATGATGTTTTTGCTCAATATTCAACGATGACAACATCCCAACCAGACCAAGTATTATTGTGACTTATAAGGATTGTAGTGAAAGGGTTAACTGGAGCTTTTTGTACATTGACTGTGATTGATGTCAGTCTCCATGGATACTTACTGTGTCATTGAAGAGTTTCCCTCTTCCATTAGTAATGGGTTTCCTTCAACCTGTTATTCCATATTATCAGCGGCAGCGTCATCCTCAAGATGATCGGGGTCAGCAGCTGCAGGGAGGGGGAGAGGAAGAGAATCTTAGAACAACAGACTGGAATGTTCCAACAATGGATCAGAATCTGACAGCATGAGAGTCGAATGTTCCAACAATGGACAGTAGTTTACCCTTGGGTCTTAAGTGGCTTTCTCGGGATTAGGCATGGTTAGAGTTGCGGACACGAGCCGTACTGATGATTATTCAGGCAGGTTACTATCCTATCCTCGCTAGTATTGTTGTTCCGGGTAAGCCTATTTCTGTCAATTCTAATAGCGATGGGGA
The DNA here is from genome assembly GCF_037043375.1 of Chiloscyllium plagiosum. NCBI lineage: Eukaryota > Metazoa > Chordata > Chondrichthyes > Orectolobiformes > Hemiscylliidae > Chiloscyllium > Chiloscyllium plagiosum. The sequence continues at coordinate 79,260,047 of NW_028270176.1, forward strand.
AGGTTATTGCTATTTCTGCTATTTATATGTAACAAATATATAACCTGTTATCTTCAGTTTCAGTCACAAATTCCACTTCATTTCTATCAATTTACGAATCCTCACTCATAAACATCTAAGAAGGAACAAGACTGTTCAGACACGAGTTTTTCTTTTGCCTTGAACTGTTCTATGTCTCTATATTCTCTCTGCTTTCAACCCTGCCTACTCCCAGCACTATAATATCCCCAGTCTCCAGCTCTGCCTCAGTGCTGTTCCAAAATAAGCCATCATCTGCCGCCTTGTTAACTTCAGATTTTACGGCTCCAGTTCTTTTCTGACCACTCTTCCAGTTACAAATATTTTGACTACAAGCTTGTACTTGTCTCTCCAGTTATTTCATAATAGGAACCTCATATCAGAATAATAATTTCACTTGCTGTGTCGTGACTCTAAAGGCATTGTTTCAAATTCTACCAGAATCAATGATAGAACCTAAATTCAAGTGGCAACAATTGGAAAGAAACCTCATTTTACAAACAGCAACCATGAAACATCAGGATTTCTTTTATTATTTCACTGATAGCCTTTGGTAAAGAAACCGAGTGTCACAAAAAAAAAGGTTGGCTCCATATTGTCTTGACAAATGGTCTCGCAGTCAACGGCATTTAGTGATGGATGACAAATGCTGCCCTTGCTGGTGATGCTGACATCTCGTGAAACAACAGAATTAAAGGGGAAATAAACCAAAGAACTGTGGATGATGGAGATCTGAAATAAAATTCCACAGCCTCTGAAAATATTGGAGAATCTCAGCAAGTATGGCAGCCTCTGTCAGGAGAAAAACAGATAAAGTTTCGAATCTAGTGACCTTATATCACAACTGAAATCAACTGGGAAGTAATGTTATTTATATCAGAGATGGTCGGATATGCGAGAGGAAGGTTAGTTGAGTGGATGTAGAAATGCCTAGCGAGAAAAAGAGAGAGAGAGAGAGAGAGAGAAATAAAAAGCAAACATAGGAACTGCTGATGATGAACCAGAAGAAAAATAACATGGGAGCTTACTCTAAAATTTCCCCTTTTACCCATATTCCTGAATATCATGTGAATTTAGATGTGTCCCTGTTTACATTGAGTTATATTCCCTCTATCTCTCTTCTCTGAGTGTAATGATCAACTCCATCAGCAATACTCGTGCCGCCCTTATAGTTGATGAGATACAAAGAAACGGAATGCCACATTATCAACTGACTTTTTTTGGAGAAAGGAAGTGTAACTGTACGGCCGTGCAGAGATGTAACTGTTTTTTTCTGCTAAGAACAGAAACATTTTCAACACTGGTTGGGTGCACCGTGTGTGAGGATTTGACTTGCTCCAGTAATTACAGAGTAAAGAGACGTTCTGTGGACGCTTTTCACAGGTTTTTGTTATCAGCTGCTGCGTCTATTCAGGGATATCCAAGTCTATGGTGACCCAACTCTGAACGAGATATGAGCACTGCATTTACAGAGTGTTCTGGGTCCATGGTAAACACATGGAATTGTGGATACACAGAAGAGAAACTGTGTACACAGGGAGGACCAGGGCACTGCATGTTCTTACCAGGAATTTCCAAGAACATTTGTCTAAGCTGGACCATTTCCAAGTGTAAAATGTGAAACCAGCGTCTTTCAAAAATGAGGTAGTCACTGAGCTGTGTCTCCTTCTTCAAACTCACACCAGGGACAGGACTGTGCTGACACTCACCACGAAGTGAACTGGATTGATTCTGGAATTTTCCCGGCAGAGTGGATTACATATCCATCACCATGAAGTGTATTGGATTGAGTCTGGAACTTTCCAGGCAAGAGTGAGCGACATGTCCGGAGTGCAGTCCTCCGAAATATCACAAGCTGATAGGAGCCACCTGCCTGCTGAGAGGAATACATTGGATCTGTCTCCACAGAAGAAGGTGCAGAAACTAACTTCCAGAAATGCTGGGGAACAGGGGCCCTGGTGAAAATCAGATCATTATTTTCCAAGTGTCTAGTTGTCACATTCCTTCTGAAAGGTTACAATGTTTTTCTCACAGCTGACATCAAGCTATTTAGTTTTCTGTTTGCCCTCTCCGTTCTGTTTTAAATGTTTAGGGGAACCAAAGCTGTTTTCCTGTCTGCAGGATCCTTTCCAGAATCTAACCAGCTTTGACGAATAGTCAGTAATTCGTTCAGTAGCTCTGTTGCGACCTCCTTAATATTCACTCTCATCTCCCGCCTACGAACCCTCCAATCACAAGGGATGAATGCATATTTCTCCAGCTTCCTCATTTCCCCTCCCCCCTCACCTTATCTCAATCCCAACCCTCGGACTCAGCACTGCCTTCTTGACCTGCAGTCTTCTTCCCGACCTCTCCACCCCCACACCCTCTCTGGCAGATCACACTCACCTTAACCTCCTTCCACTTATCGCATTCCCAACGTCTCCACCCCAAGTCCCTCCTCCCTACCTTTTATCTTAGCCTGCTTGGCACACCTTCCTCATTCCTGAAGAAGGGCTTATGCCCGAAACATCGATTCTCCTGATCCTTGGATGCTGCCTGATCTGCTACGCTTTTCCAGCAATACATTTTTCAGTTCTGATTTCCAGCATCTGCAGTCCTCACTTTCTCCCTGTTGCAGGGAATTAAGTGTTTACGTTAAAAGGACAGGCTCGATGGACAAGGACCTTTTTCCACTGCAGCTTGGAAAGTTGAGACCTTATCAACCTTATAGAGGTTTATAAAACAAAGAGAGGTATAGATAATATTGAATGGAAGGTGCCCTTTCCTTAGGGTGATGGGTTTCAAGACGAGGGGGTAATTTTAAGATGACAGGAGAAAGGTATACAGAAGACATAGTATCATAGAGCTACCTAGCTCGAACCAACTTGTCCCTGCCAAACAGATGTCCTACATTAATGTAGTTCCATTTGCCAGCATTTGGCCCATATGTTTTTTTTTTCTCTTTCACCCTCTCTTCACAGAAAGAGCGGGAGCACCAGGGGGAAGTGACGACGACCAGAGGGGCAGCCGGGAAGGAAAGCGGTGAGTATTTATACTCACCCTTCGAAGCCGTCGGTCATTTCCAGTGCGAGCAGCAGCGAAGGTAAGACCATTTGGTTTTAAAAGTGCTTACCGGTAGCGGGCAGCGGTGTTTTTTTTTCTCTTTCACTCTCTCTTCACAAAAAGAGCGGGAGCACCAGGGGGAAGTGACGACGACCAGAGGGGCAGCCGAGACCCGGAAGCAGTTAGTGTAAGCTTACCTGGGTAGGTTTTTTCCCCCTTTAAAAGCGCGAAGGAGAGGAACCCGAGGCACTACACGGGTAGTGCCTCCCACCCGCCCTCCTCCTCTAACCTAATAATAACACCTGTTGTGGTAAGTAGGTAAGTGCTGAATTTTGCTTGTTGTATTCTTTAGACCCAGTTTTTTTTAAATAAAAGTTAGCTTTAGAGGGATGGCAGTGAAGGCAGTGCAATGTTCCTCCTGCAACATGTGTGAGGTGAGGGATGCCATCGACGTCCCTGCCGATTACACTTGCAGGAAGTGCACCCATCTCCAGCTCCTCCAAGACCGTGTTAGGGAACTGGAGCTGGAGTTGGATGAACTTCGGATCATTCGGGAGGAAGAGGGGGTCATAGATCAGAGTTATAGGGAAGTAGTAACTCCAAAGATGGCAGATAGATGGGTGACAGTGAGGGGGACTGGGAGGAAGCAGCCAGTGCAGGGACCCCTTGCGGCCATTCCCCTCAAGAACAAGTATACCGTTTTGGATACTTGTGGGGGGATGACTTACCAGGGGTAAGTAACGGGGCTCAGGTCTCTGGCACGGAGCCTTTCCCCGTTACTCAGAAGGGAAGGGTGAAGAAGAGCAGAGCAGTAGTAATTGGGGACTCGATAGTTCGGGGCACAGATAGGCGGTTTTGTGGGAACGAGAGAGACTCACGTTTGGTATGTTGCCTCCCAGGTGCAAGGGTACGTGATGTCTCTGATCGTGTTTTCCGGGTCCTGGAGGGGGAGGGGGAGCAGCCCGAAGTCGTGGTCCATATTGGCACCAACGACATAGGTAGGAGGAGTGCCGAGGATGTTAGACAGGCTTTCAGGGAGCTAGGTTGGAAGCTCAGAGTTAAAACGAACAGAGTTGTTGTCTCTGGTTTGTTACCCGTGCCACGTGATAGAGATTCGAGGAATAGGGAAAGAGAACACTTAAATGCGTGGCTGCAGGGATGGTGCAGGAGGGAGGGATTCCGGTTTTTGGATAACTGGGGTTCTTTCTGGGGACGGTGGGACCTCTATAAACAGGATGGTCTACATCTGAACCTGAGGGGCACCAGTATCTTTGGGGGGAGGTTTGCTAGTGCTCTTGGGGGGGGTTTAAACTAACTCTGCAGGGGCATGGGAACCCAGATTGTAGCTTCAGGGTGCAGGGCCTGGAGTGTAGGGAGGTTAGGAACATGGCATCAATTTCCAAGGAGGGTGCCTGTAAACAGGAAAGTGGCTTGAAGTGTGTATACTTCAATGCAAGAAGTATACGAAATAAGGTAGGTGAACTTGCAGCGTGGGTTGGTACCTGGGACTTCGATGTTGTAGCTATTACGGAGACATGGCTAGAACAGGGACAGGATTGGCTGTTGCAGGTTCCAGGATTTAAATATTTTAGTAGGGTCAGAGGTGGGGGTAAAAGAGGGGGAGGTGTGGCATTGCTTGTCAAAGATAGTATTACAGTGGTGGAAAGGACGATGGATGAGGACTTGCCATCTGAGGTAGTTTGGGCTGAGGTTATGAATAGGAAAGGTGAGGTCACCCTTTTACAGGCCTCCTAATAGTCCTAGAATCATTGAAGAAATGATAGGGAAGGTGATTCAGGAGATGAGTGACAGTAATAGGGTGGTTGTTATGGGGGACTTTAACTTTCCTGATATTGATTGGGAAAGCTATAGCTCAAGTTCGTCAGATGGGTCAGTGTTTGTTCAATGTGTGCAGGAGAGTTTCCTGACACAATATGTAGACAGGCCAACAAGAGGTGAGGCCATACTGGATTTGGTTCTGGGTAACGAACCAGGCCAGGTGTTAGAATTAGAGGTAGATGAGCACTTTGGGGATAGTGACCATAATTCGGTGATTTTTACTCTCGTGATGGAGAGGGATAAGTGTGTACTACAGGGCAAGAGTTATAGCTGGGGTCAGGGAAATTATGATGCGGTGAGGCATGACTTAGGATGTGTGGCTTGGAAAAGTAGACTCCAAGGCAAGAGTGTAAATGATATGTGGAGCTTGTTCAAGGAGCAACTATTGAGTGTCCTTGATAATTATGTACCTGTCAGGCAGGGAGGAAAGGGTCGTGCGAGGGAGCCGTGGTTTAATAAGGAATTGGAGTCCCTTGTTAAATGGAAGAGGGCGGCCTATCTCAAGATGAGACGTGAAGGTTCAATTGGGGCGATTGAGAGTTATAGGGTAGCCAGGAACGACCTGAAGAGAGAGCTAAGAGCAGCAAGGAGGGGACATGAAAGGTCCTTAGTCGGTAGGATTAGGGAAAACCCTAAGGCTTTCTATAGGTATGTTAGGAATAAAAGAATGACTAGGGTAGGAATAGGTCCAGTCAAGGACAGTAGTGGGAAGTTGCGTGTGGAGGCGGAAGAGATTGGGGAGACACTGAATGAATACTTTTCTTCAGTATTTACTCAGGAACAGGGCATTGTCGTCGATGTGAATACTGAGTCACAAATAAGTAGAATGGATGGCTTTGAGGTATGTAGAGAAGAGGTGTTGGAAATCCTGGAAAAGGTGAAAATAGATAAGTCCCCTGGGCCTGATGGCATTTATCCTAGGATTCTCTGGGAAGCAAGGGAGGAGATTGCAGAGCCATTGGCCTTGATTTTTATGTCCTCTTTATCTACAGGAGTAGTGCCAGAAGACTGGAGGATAGCAAATGTGGTTCCCTTGTTCAAAAAGGGGAGTAGGGATAACCCTAGTAACTATAGGCCGGTGAGTCTCACTTCTGTTGTGGGCAAAGTCTTAGAGAGAATTGTAAGGGATAGGATTTATGCACATCTGGATAGGAATAATGTGATCAAGGATAGTCAGCATAGTTTTGTGAAGGGCAGGTCGTGCCTCACAAACCTTATTGAATTCTTTGAAAAGGTGACGAAGGAGGTTGATGAGGGGAAAGCGGTAGATGTGGTATATATGGATTTTAGTAAGGCGTTTGATAAGGTTCCCCATGGTAGGCTACTGCAGAAAATACGGAGATATGGCATTGAGGGTGAGTTGGAGGTTTGGATTCGGAATTGGCTGGATGGAAGAAGACAGAGGGTAGATTTTGATGGCAAAGTTTCTTCATGGAGTGCCGTCACTAGCGGTGTTCCGCAAGGATCTGTTTTGGGACCATTGCTGTTTGTCATTTTTATAAATGACCTGGAAGAGGGGTTAGAAGGTTGGGTGAGCAAGTTTGCGGATGATACGAAAGTCGGAGGAGTTGTTGACAGTGAGGAAGGATGTGGCAGGTTACAGCAGGATATAGAGAAGCTGCAGAGCTGGGCAGAAAGGTGGCAAATGGAATTCAATGTAGCTAAGTGTGAGGTGATTCACTTTGGGAAGAATAACAAAAAGATGGGGTACTGGGCTAATGATCGGATACTTGATAGTGTGGATGAGCAGAGGGATCTTGGTGTCCATGTACACAGATCTCTGAAAGTTGCCACCCAGGTAAATAGTGCGGTGAGGAAGGTATATGGCGTACTAGCTTTTATTGGTAGAGGAATTGAGTTCCGGAGTCCTGAGGTCATGATGCAGTTGTATAAGACTCTGGTGCGGCCGCATCTGGAATATTGTGTGCAGTTTTGGTCGCCATACTATAGGAACGATGTGGAGGCACTGGAACGGGTGCAGAGGAGGTTTACCAGGATGTTGCCTGGTATGGAAGGAAGATCGTATGAGGAAAGACTGAGACACTTGGGGCTGTTTTCATTAGAGAAAAGAAGGTTTAGGGGTGACTTGATTGAGGTGTACAAGATGATTAGGGGGTTAGATAGGGTTGACAGTGTGAACCTATTCCCACGTATGGAGTCGGGTATTACAAGGGGGCATAGCTTTAAATTAAGGGGGGGTAGATATAGGACTGAAGTTAGGGGTAGGTTCTTCACTCAGCGAGTCGTAAGTTCATGGAATGCCCTGCCAGTAGCAGTGGTGGACTCTCCCTCTTTATGGGCATTTAAGCGGGCATTGGATAGGTATATGGAGGATAGTGGGTTAGTATAGGTTAGGTGGGCTTGGATCGGCGCAACATCGAGGGCCAAAGGGCCTGTACTGTGCTGTATTCTTCTATGTTCTATCCCCCTAAACACTTCCTATTCATGTGCCCGTCGATATGGCTTTTAAATGTTGTAATTGTCCCAGCCTGCACAGCTTCCTCTAGCACTCGTTACAGCCTTGATTTTCCTTTCCAAACTGTAGCACTTCACATTTATCTAAATTAAGTTCATCTGCAACTCTTCAACCCATTAGTCCATCTGATCAAAATCCCGTTATATTCTGAGGTAATCATTTTCTCTGTCCTCTGCATCTTCAATTTTGGAGTCAAATATGAACTTACTGACCATACCTCCTGTGTTCACATTCAAATCAATTATGTAAATGATGAAGAGCAGTGGAACCAGCACCAATCTTTATGGCACACCACTGGACACGGGCATCCATTCTGAAAAAAAAAACCCTTCACCACAACCCTCTGTCTTCTATCTTTGAGCCAGTTCTGTATTCAAATGGCTAGTTCTCTTTGTATTCCATGAGATCTCACCTTGCTAACAAGTCTTTCATGGAGAACCTTGATGAATGCCTTACTGAAGCCAATATAGATCATGTCCACTGCTCTGCCCTCATCAATGCCTTTTGCTACTTGTTAAAATAAAAAGTAATCCAGTTCGTGAGACATGACCTCCCATGCAGAAAGCCATGCTGCCTTTCCTTTATCAGTCCTTGCCTTTCCAAATACATGTAAATCCTGTCGTTAGGATTCTCTCCAACAACTTGCCCACAACCGATGTCGGGCTCACTTGTCTATTGTTCCCTGGCATTTCCTTGCCAGTTTGTTTAATAATCGCACAATGTTTAGTCAGCCTCATGTATTCCAGCACCTCAGCTCTGGCTATTGATGATAAGAACATCTCATCAAGATTTCCAGCAATCGAGATTCCCACAGAGTTCTTGTGTGTATCTGATCAGGACCTATGAAGTGCATTGTGATTACACATCGTTTGGTTCGTGTTTCGCATGAACGTCCTCAGAAGTGATAGATGTGGGTAAAGTTACAACGTTTAAAAGACATTTTATTAAGTACAAGAATAAGTGAAGGTTTGGAAAAATATGTTCCAAGCGCTGGAACGTGGGACGAGTTTAGTTTGAGATTATCGTTAGAATTGAGTGTATGGGCTGATATGTCTGTTTTCAAACCCCCTGTATAACTCTATGCTTGCATGTGTGTTTGTATGCATCTGCTTATTTCTGTCCGCGCTTGTCAATTTGTGTGTCTCTATATGTGTATCTATCTCTTTGTGTGTTCTGCATTAGTGTGTGTATGTATGTTTGCATCTCTATTTCTGCATCTGTGTGGAATGGGAACTGTTTTGTTTTGGGGTGAATCATTGAATGGTGTTCAAAACCTCCATTCCTCCCCTCCCTCTCCCTCTGCCTCTCCCTCTTGTGCTGAAAATGATAAAATGCCATGCTCTGTTGGAGCCTTTTAGGACTTTTCAATCCTTTCTTACATCTAAGATTATTTGTCAGGGTAAATCACTAAACATTGCATTTTACTGGATGTGTGTGTGCGTGCCTGTGTGTGTGCATCTGTCTGTGTGTCTATGTGTTTGTATGCCTGTGTGGGCAGCTGTGTGTATGTATGTGCGTCTGTGTGTGTAAGCAGGTCTTTGTGTATCTGTGTGTGTTAGTGTGTGTCCTTGTTCTGTGTGTGTGCGTGCCTGTGTGTCAGTATACATCTCTGTGTGTGTGCATGTGTGTGGGGAATGTGGGTGTCTGTGTATGGGTGGTTGTGGGTATCTATCTGTTTGTGTGTGCGAGAGTTTGTGCGTGGGCTTGCCTGTGTGTTGGTTTGTGTGGGTGTGTTTTCTGTGTGGTGCACGTCAATGAGTGTGAGCTTCTGTCTGTATGCCTGTGTGTATGTCTGTCTGTTTGCGTATCTTTGTGCCTGTGTGTGTGAATGTGTCTATGTTTGTTTGTGTCTGTGTGTTCGTGTGTGTTTTGCATGTGTCTGCGCCTGTGTTAGGGTGTGTCTATTTGAGTCTATATATCTGTTTGTGCGTGCCTGTGTTGGCGGATATGTGCATGTGTGGGGATTGTGGGTGTGCATGTGACTGTTTGAGTATGTCTGTCCGTGTGTGTGTCTGTGTGTGTGTGTCTGTGTGTGTGTGTGTCTGTGTCCGCCTGTGTGTGCCAGTGTGTGAGCCTATGTGTGCGTGTGTGGGGAGTGTGAGTGTCTGTGTGTGGAGGGAGAATGTCGTTGTCTTCGTGGGTGGGAAGTGTGGCTGTCAGTGTGTTTGGGTGTGTGTCGTTACGTGTGTCTGTCTGTGTCTGAGTCTGTCTGTGTATTTGTTTCTGTGTCTGTGTGTGTGTGTGTGCCTGTCTTGAAAGAGTGTGGTGCTGAAGAAGCACAACTGTTCAAGCAGCATCCAAGGAGCAGGAGAGTCGAAATATCGAGCATAATCCCTTCATTAGGAATGAGGCTTGTGGCCAAGGGGTCTGACGGATAAATGGAAGGCGGTGGTGCTGGGGGGCAAAGTAGCTGGGAAGGCGATTGTTAAATGAAGGTGGGCTGAAGGTGATTGTTTAGAGTGGAAGGTGGAGTGGATAGTTGGGAAGGAAGACGAACAGGATGTACAGTTCAAGAAGGAGGGGCCGAGTTGTAGGGTTGGATCTGGAATAAGGTGGGGGGAAAGGAAATGACGAAACTGGTGACATCTGTGGCTGTGTGTGTTTTGTGTGTGTGTGTGTGTCGGTCGGCGTGTGTACATCTTTGTGTGTCTGTTTGTGCACCTGCATCTCTCTCTGCATCTGGGCATGTGTGTGTATCTGGGTGTGGGGTAGCTGTGCGTATATGTGTGTGTATGTGTGTCTGTGTTGAAAGAGTGTAATGCTGAAAAAGAACAACCGTTCAGGTAGCATCCAAGGGACACTGACAGGGTGAATGGCTTTTCACATATCAGCAAGTTGAGGGAAGCAAGGGGTTCGTAGGAAAGTGGAGTTGAGCGCTTGATTAGATCAGCCATGCCCTTATTGAAAGACAGTGCAGGCTTGAGGGGCCGAATATCCTACTCCTGCTCTCATTTCTTATGTTGTCATGTTATTCTTTTGGAAAGTAACTGGTTATTTTCCTGGAAGTTGTGTTGTACAACGTTACATTCAAGGAGAGCAGAAGATGTTTTGAGTTAACCCTGGATGGGGTATGGGAACTGCATTCCCAGCGAACCTGGGTCTGACCCACATCTCGAGCAGAAGTTATAGAGAGGGGAAGACTGGAAAGATGGATTGGGGGTGGCGGTTCACTTCCTGACCCTGGATTTTCCAAGTACATTTCCGAAACTTCACCTAACCATCGGAATGTCCTCGATTTGCCCGTGTGTCGCAGGTCCGAAGAGCTGAATGGAACATCAGAATGTAGAGCTGAGGGACACGAGTGTGCGCGTGTAAGTAAGTCGGCATATGTACGTCTCTGTGTATCTGTTTGTGCGTCTGTGTCACTCTGCATCCGGGTGTGTGTGTGTGTTTGTGTGGTTGTGTCTGTGTGGGTGTGGGGTTTCTCTGAGTATGTGTGTGTGTCTGTGTGCAGCTGTATGTGTGCCTGCGTGTGTGTTTCTTTCTGTGAGTGTGTCCATCGATGCATGTATCTGTTTTTGACTGCATCTGTGAGTGTGTGTCTGTTTTGTGTGCGCGCGTGTGTGTGACTATGTGTCGGATTGTGTCTGTGTAACTATGTATGTGTTTTTGTGTGTCTGTCTGTCTGTGTTTGGATGGTGCTGTGAGCTGCTACCCTCCCTCTATCCCTCCCATACTGAATCCCTAATGATTATCACCCTCCACTCCCACGTGTACAGTTGTATGGGGAGGCCAGCAGAGACTGACAGCAACAGAAAGCTCAGCCGGTCTGACAGCATCTGTGGACAAAAGTGCATGGGCCCTTCATTGGATCTCGTATCTGGGGGGTTCTACATCACTGTAAGCACCATAGAGACTGCAGACTCACCTCACACTGATGCACACAGATAGATACACACTAATGCCGAGTCATAGAGACACTCACTCATACACAGAAACACACAGAGACATGGAGTGCCTGTCAGTAATTCTCTTGCTCCATGGTAGCCTTGTCAATATTTCAATTATTCTCTCTGGTGTTTGCCAGTATTTAGGTCTGTCCTCAGGGAGTGTGTTAGTATTGCACTTGATCACAATAATGAGTGAGTCAGTATTTCTGTGTGGAGTGTTATTGTAGGGAAAGTTCAATGTTTGCAGATACCAAACCTGGATGAATTTTAAAGTTCGTGGAGATCAGCGTGGAACTCCAGCAGGACAGTGACACAATGGCGTAGGGTTCAGGTTTGTGGGAGATCAGAATCAATGTGAGGTGCAGTGTGAGGTGATGCACTTTTGTAGGAATAACTCTGAAATCAATATAATACATTCTGTACCAGTATGAAGGGGTGTTGGAGCAGAGGGCACTGCGTGTATATGAGCATAGATTATTGAAGATATCAGGACAAGTGTGGAGAGCAGAAAATATTACAGATTGGTTTCAGTATCTGAGCTGTTTACAGGAGGAGGTGAAGGAGGGAGCCTCCATGCTCCCTTCCTGGGAGCTGGTGGTGGCGATGCGTTGTGAGCCCACCCTTATGCCCACCGAAACCTTGGGTGTACCAGCTCAACCTAAAAGGGAGATGGCATCAGGGCCACGGATTTTATGTTGTGTTGGGGTGAATAGAACTGCCAGTGGGTTTAAAGTGAGAATTGCTCGGTTGGTGGGACGTGGATGTTTCAGAATCTCCACAAGAGGCATCCTGGTACTCTCTGGCTCCTATCAGAGCCCTCCCCACATGTCGGGTGGGGGTGACGGAATGTATCTCATGCACTACACATAAGCCACTCCCGACTTGGCCCGTTCTGTCCATTTCAGACTGTTTCTCCTGGAATGGGAGAAAGGGAGGGAGAAGGGTAGGAGCGGGTGGCCTTGCTGTTAGTGCTGGTGTGGGTGAGGGACATGGTGAGGTGTCCGGAGAGAGTCAATCCACACTGTTTTATCTATGCAGTGTTATTGGTGTGGGATGTAAAGTGGAGGGAGAGAGAGAGAAAGGGAGACTGCTGGCAGTAGTGAGAGTGGTGGAGCATGAGCCTTGTTCAGAGGTCGGTGCTATAACAGATATGCAGTGAGTATGAGGAAGCAGAGAGAATACGGTGACCCTTGTCCTGACAGAACGGGGAAGGTTATTGGTGCTTGTCCTGTATTGCTGGACATTTCTTCAGACCGCAGAAACTCTACTGAATTGGATGGTGAGTTCAGACCAAGCTCGATGGGTCTGGTAGTGTGACCCACTTTAGGAAGAGAATGGTCCTCCTCTGTACTAGCCCATCCACCAGGACTTCCGTGACTCTGTTGACAAACCGTTGTGTAATTGCCCGTTATCTGCCATGCACAGGGTAAACTATGCAGGGCAGCTCCAACCGGAGAAAGCTGAACTGTGTGCCCTTCGGCCTTTTGAAGATGGCACCAGTGTCAGGGATCACAGAATATCTAGGGTCATGCGGACGTTCATGAGTACCTCCAACCATGAAGGAAAATCGAGCTGGCATTGAATGAGAGGGATGCCATGGGGTGGGATAGGTAGGTAATGAGGTGAGTTCGTTGAGATAACAACAGGAAACTAGCTCAGTCTCATACAGACAATCCTTCTGTTATACTCAGTGAAAATGTCACTGTGGTAAATTATTGTTAGATGCAGCCCAATGTGTCGAAGATTCTGCTGACCCTAGTCACAGTTACAAAGCTGCCAAACAAATGCTCATCCTCAATACTCTCCGTCATCTGAACTCACACCAGTATCTGATTCACCCATCATTCCTGGAAACACTGGCTCATGTTGCAGGATACCGTTGAAATGTCTTCATTTCAGAATTCTGTATCCTGGGAAAACATCCTTCCATGACATTGTCTCTCAAATTCGCTCTCTCTGTCTATTACCCAAACCCCTCCTATTTGTTGATTCTTAACTGATTTCCCCGCCATCTCTCCCTGGCTGTGATGTTCACACCCACAGCATCCCTGTGTCAAGATACAATGGAGACATGGAGCTGGAAATGGATTGGAGCTGCACATCCTGTTACTTCCGGCATGGGCTGCAAGTTTCCCCACAGTGGGCAGTGATCTAACACAGTGTTACTGAACAATGCACTGAGATGATGGACACAGTTCCACACTCTGGTCGCATATCTCATTTTGCTTTATAAATCAATGCACTGCTGTGGTCTGCATACTCTGGGTAAATTGTGGTTGCATTGCACATTACACCAACCCGGTCTGCACAGTGCTTCCTGTTGAACACATATCTCATCTGGGTTTATAGATCAATGCACTGCTACAGTGTGCCCAGTGTACTGCTCTGGACTGACTGCAGCGTGGTGTTCAGCGGTACACTAGCCTGGACTGCGCAGTGTTCCATGCTGAACAGATATCTCCTCTGGGTGTATGGTGGCTGGTCTGGTTCGCTGAGGTGGATTGAGAATGTGATATAACTAATCCTTTCAGTTGATATGGCAATACCTTTATTTTTATTCTCATTCATGTGATTGGACCCTCCAAATTCTGACTCCTCCGGCCAGTCCCATTCTTCAGTCTACCTCTATCGTTCGGCAACATGTTGTTGATGAATAATTGTCCAGTTTTAATGTGAACAATTGTGCTGACTATTTCCCTCGCCTTTGGCATAGCTCACCCTGTAGCATCAGGATTAACCACGATAAACCTCAATAAGGTCACTCCTCAGAAACAACACTCCAGGGAATATAGCCCCAGCCCATTTTCTCATTTACTACACTCCGTGTAGCTCAACATCACTTGCCACCACCGCCCCACCCAACACTGTCAATATACTTGGAAGTCTTTTTGGCATGCTTTCTAGTTTAACAACATATTTCCTACAGCAGTGAGAACAAAATTAAAGGCAGTACTACAGAACTGGCAGAACATAGCGTGTAAGCAAAAGTGAATATTGCAGAGACGGGAGATTACAGTCGAGAGTGCGGTGCTTGTAAAGCACATCAAGTCAGGCAGCATCCGAGGAGTAAGATAATCAATATTTCGGGCAAAAGCGCTATTCCTGATTAAGGACTTTTGCCCAAAACGTCGAATTTTCCTGCTCCTCCGATGCTGCCTGACAAGTTCTGTTTTTCCAGGACCACACTCTTAACCCAGTGTAAATCCCAGATGGCCTCCTTCTTCATAGACAGTAATTTCCCTTTCCAAATGGTCGATGGTGCCATCCAGAGCACCTCATCCACTTCCCATACCTCTGCCTTCAACATTCACCCTTCCAAACTCAACAGGTAAAAAACATCCTGTTCCTCACCTTCCATCCCGCCAAATTTCCAGAAACAATGCATTATCCTCACCCATCTGCGCCACCTACAAACAGGCCCCCACCACCAGGGATATATTTCCATCCCCACCCCGATCTGCGTTCCATAAAGAACATTCCCCACGTGACTCCTTTGTCAGGTCCACGCCACCCAACAACCCACCTGCCACTCTTGGCACCTTCCCCTGCCACCACAAGAATTAGAAAAGCTGCACCCTCACCTCCCCCTCACCTCCATCCGAGACTCCATAGAATCCTTCCACATCCTTCGGAGTTTTACCTGCACTTCCACACACGTTGCCTACACTACCCGTTACTCCTGATGTCTCCTCGACATTGGGGAGACCGCACGCCAATGTGTGGAACACTTCAGAGAACATCTCTGGGACACCCGCACCAACCAACCCTACCACCCCGTGGCTGAACACTTTAACTCCCCCTTCCACTCCGCCATGGACATGCAGGTCCTGGGCCTCCTCCACCACCAAACCTTAAACACCCGACGCCTGGAGGAAGGAAGGCTTAACTTTTGCCTTGGGACCCTGCAACCACATAGGATCAATGTGGATTTCACCAGTTTTCTCATTTACCCTCTCTCCACCTTATCCCAGTTTTCAACCATCCAACTCAGCACCGCCCCATTCTACCTGTTCAACTTCCTTCCCATCTATCTGCCCCACCCTCCTCTCCCACATATCATCTCCAACCCTTCCTTCATCTACCTATCAAATTATTAGTTATCTTCCCCAAAACCATCCCCTTCTCATTTATCTCTCAGTTCGCTTGGGCCACAAGCCTCATTCCTGATGAAGGGCTTACACAAGAAATGTCAATGTTCCTCTGATGCTGCCTGACCTGCTGTGCTTTTCCAGCATCACTTTCTCGACTCTGACCTCGAGCATCTGCAATCCTGACTTTCTCTCTTGCGTTAATGTATCCAGAAATTTCCCCAGCAGACATCTTATGCAGCTGCTCTGTTATTTTATCCCTTTCTCCTTTTTAAACAGAATGAGACATATACAGCCCCGCAGTTCTCTGGAAATACTCCCACGTACAAGGAAAAAAAAAACTATAGTCCGTCCGTCGGTAACCCTCATCCATTCCATCGAGGCTGAGTCAATATTCTCTTTTATTACGATATGAAATGTTATGTAAGGAAGGGGTTAACTGAGCCTGTTTGTTCGGTGACTGTGATTAATGTTCGTCTCCATCGACTCTAATTATCCCAGTGGAGAGTTTCCATCTTTTAATTATAAATGGGAATCGTTCAATGTGTTATCCCATAGTATGAGCGGGAGCATCATCGACAGCACTAACAGGGATCAGGAGCTCCAGATGGAGAAGGGGAGGAGCGATCACATACTGAGAACATTAGTCTGGAATGTTTCAACAACGAACAGGGGTTTATCCGATGTTATTTCATCCCTTTCGCTATATTATGATTGGCTGTCATTATCATGGCGGATCTATTTTGCACTTAGCATTATTCAATATTTTTATTATCCTTTCCTGTCTATCGTTGGTGTCCCTGGTAAGTCGCACCGTCCAGCTAAGTTTTTATTTCTAGAAACCAGTTATGACTGCGTTACTGTTCTTTCATATAGTCTTCGCTTCTTGTGACTATTAATGTTCATGTTGAGACTCTGAATCCAGATATTGACTCCACAGACCACTACTAACTGCATCAGGGAACTTGTTCAATTACTTTCTCCTTCCTTGTTTCTGGCAGTGTTACTCATGGGTCTCTATGTTGACCTACTCAGTTTCAGCTGTGAACCATTGTCTCACTATCCTTGTTATTTAAATATTGGGAGTGTGGAGGTCATTGCCCACTATTATGTTTACAAACTCCATTTCCCTCCAGGGACTCCATCCCATACCCGGCCAATATATTTTTTTAAATTCAATTATTGGACTTGGGAATCCCTGGCTGGCCAACATTGACAGCCCATTCCTATTTGCCCTTGAGCAGGTGGTGTTGAGCTGCCTTCTTGAATTGCTGCAATCTACTTGCTGTTCGTTGACCATAATGCCGCTAGGGAGGGAATTCCAGGATTCTGATCCAACGACTGTGAAGGAACACTGGTATATTTCCAAGTCAGGGTGGTGAGTGGCTTGGAGAGGAACTTGCAGGTGGTGTATGACACAGACGAATCACAACTTTGGTGATCCCTTTGGCCATGAGCTGATTCCTGACACCATGCCCTGACCATTATTAATTTTAACTGCTCACCGCTCCAGAATGTACTTCACTGACGAATCCCATCTGCTGTTTGAACCTTGAGCCATGAAATACAGACTTAAAGATGAAAACAATCTGCTGCTGACACTCTCGGGTTGAAACCTGCAGAAACAAATCTGATTCGGGCTCAGACAAAAATCCCATTCAACCGACGTTCCTGAACATGCTGATCTATATCGCTATAGTGTCTGTAAAGATCTTTCTTTTAATAATCTCAAACACTTAAACTCATCTGTCCATGAAACATCCCTCAGTTTCTTTCTGTCGATTATCCAAATCCCTGAGAGTTGTTCATATTTAACCTGGTTTCCTTTCAGTATATTTTCTCTCATGCAATGATTTTCACATTCAACCACCCCAAATGCAAGCCCCCCACCACACGAATACACACGCGCACACTCACATTTTATACTGGTCTAATGGAGATAGAAATCTTTCCCAGCTCTGTGTATTTGATATGTGTATCATTCTCATATGATAGTAAAAGTTTCCAATGCTCCCCATGCAGGGCAGATAATCCAGTTTACTGGGCACGAGCATGGTCTGCACAGCTCTCCGTGTTAGTCGGTAATCTTCTCCCAGTTTATGTTGCTTGAAGTGTTCTGCGAAGCCAATTTAGAATTTGATTAAACAAACCATTTCAGCTGTTCTAAAAATACCTTTTTTCAATATTCTCATTCTTGTAATTTTGCTCTCTAAGAGTCAATCCTCCAGTTAGTCACATTACCCAGTCTTTTTCTCCTTATTTCCACAACATGCGTTCAGTTAATTAACTGACTGTTTCTGTCTTTAATGTGAATCGTTCCGTCCCACTGTATCTTTCCCGGGCCTTGGTTTTTGGCTCCTTTGTGAAAAGAGTGCTGACGTTGTGAAGTTCCAAAACAGTGAAATCGTGTGTCTTGTGCTTTTGTTCACTTCTCGGTGTGTCCCATGTGGTGTTCCATGTACAGGTCTGGCTGTTGTTCACTTCCCGATGTGTTCTATGTGATGGTCCATGGACAGGGGTTTGTGCGTCGGCTTGTTCTTCACTACCCAGTGTGTCCCATGTGGTGTTCCATGGACAGGGGATGTGTGTCGGGCTGTTGTTCACTTCCCGATATGTCCCATGTGGTGTTCCATGTTCAGGAGTCGGGGTGTCTGTCGGGCTGTTGATCACTTCCCGGTGTGTTCCATGTCGGGGGTGGGGGTGTGTGCCTGGCTGCTGTTCACTTCTCGGTGTGTCCCCTATGGTATTCCATGTTCCGGGGTTGGTGTGTCCATCGGGATGTTGTTCACTTCCCAGTGTGTACCATGTGGTGCTCCACGTTGGATAGGTTTCAGCTGCTTTGACTCACGTCTTTGAAAGGTGGTCTGTGCCTGTCCACTGAACATCTGACGTCTGTGTTTGTCCCTCTGAGTTGATCGTGTGGCTAGAAACATGAAGAATCCCCTTGAGCATTATTGTAAAGGGCCAGGTATCGAACATTTCTGACAATGCTGTCACTTTTTAAAAAAAGGTTATTGTCTCATTTTCTTTGAAGAGAGATCTTAAATGCCGTACTGTCTACTGCAAAAAGCTGAAGTAAATAACTTAGGAGGCTTGTAGGGTTTTCTACATTAATAATGATAACAATAGCCAGCTCTCACAGACCAGGCTTTCCAGTTTTTCTGAGCTGTAACAGTCACCAGGTGCTTACAGTCGGAGATAGGTTGGATGCTTCAGTAAATGATCCCTCACTGTTATTCTCTCTGAAATTTGTCTATTCTGTGTCCTCCTGGATTGGAGAACTGCGTGCAAGACTGATTGACCTTGGATGTGCCTTTTTGCCAAGGGATGAGTTTAAGGGATGTTAGTACATTGGAACAGTTCTTTAGTAGACCGTACTGTATCTATTATTCTGTTAAGATTCCCAGAAAAGTTATTATAAACTCCTCTTCTTTTTGTCTGTATTTTTATTAGAGAGTTTAAATAAATTGTGATTTGCTTAAAGTTACGTGGTTTGACCAGCCGCATCACATCTGGAACACCCATTTGACAACTGCATTTACTGTAAGATAGTGGGACGGCACAGTGGTTAGCACTGCGGATTCTCAGCACCAGGGACGTGAATTCAATTCTCACGTATGACTGTGTGGCGTTTTCACATTCTAGCTGTGTCTGCATGGGTTTCCTCTGGGTGCTATGACTTCCTCCCACATTCCACAGATGTGCAGGTCAGGTGAATTGGCCATGAGAAATTGCCCATAGTGTTAGGTGCATTAGTCAGGGGCAAATATGGTGTAGGGGAGTGGGGTTGGGTGGTTTGGTCTTCCGTGGGTCAGTGTGGACTTGTTAGGCCGTACGTTTCCATACTGTTGAGAATCTAACCTTCGACAAGGTTGGCGTCCAAGTTACCATCTTAAAGTATTTTAGCTCATTCTGACAATAGACAATAGACAATAGGTGCAGGAGTAGGCCATTCAGCCCTCCGAGCCTGCACCACCATTCAATATAATCATGGCTGAAACTGACAGCTGAAACTGACAACCGGAAGCGGCAGGGACAGACAACTATAAACACCGGAGGAAACATCAAAGAAGCGCTTCGCAGGAGGCTCCCAAGCACTGATCATGTCGCCTAGCCAGGGGACGAAACGTTTGCAACAAAAACTTCCAGCTCGGTGAACAGAACCACAACAACGAGCACCCGAGCTACAAATATTCGCGCAAACTTTGAACAGCCACCACTCTCTGGGTGAAGAAATTTCTCCTGAGCTCTGTCCTAAATGGTCTACCCCGTATTTTTAAGCTGTATCCTCTGGTTCGGCACTCACCCATCAGTGGAAATATGTTTCCTACTGCCAGAGTGTCCATCCTTTCATAATCTTATACCTCTCAATCAGATCCCTCTCAATCTTCAAAACTCAAGGGTTTACAAGCCCAGTCGCTTCAGTCTTTCAGTGTAAGGTAATCCTGCCATTCCAGGAATTGACCTCGTGAACCTACGCTGCACTCCCTCAATAGCCAGAATGTCTTTTCTCAAATTTGGGACCAGAACTGCACACAGTTCTCCAGGTGTGGTCTCACCTGGGCCCTGTACAGCTGCAGAAGCACGTCTTTGCTTCTATACTCAATTCCTCTTGTTATGAAGGCCAGCATGCTATTAGCCTTCTTCACTACCTGCTGTACCTGCATGCTTGCCTTCATTGACTGTTGTACAAGAACACCCAGATCTCTCTGTACTGCCCCTTTACATAAATTGATTCCATTGAGGTAGTAGTCTGCCTTCCTGTTCTTGCCACCAGGTACACTACATCTTCTGGATTTCCCTCGTCCAACTTCATAGTTACATCCTCAAAAAATTCAAGAAGTTTAGTCAAGCATGATTTCCCCTTCATAAGTCCATGCTGACTCTGTCCTATCCTGTTACTACTATCCAGATGTGCAGTAATTTCATCCTTTATAATAGACTCCAGCATCTTTCCCACCACTGAGGTCAGACTAACTGGTCTATAATTACCTGCTTTCTCTCGCCCACCTTTCTTAAAAAGTGGTATAACATTTGCCACCCTCCAATCCTCAGGAACCGACCCCGAATCTATTGAACTCTGGAAAATAATCACCAACGCATCCACGATTTCCCGAGCCACCTCCTTCAGTACCCTGGGATGCAGACCATCAGGCCCCGGAGACTTATCAACCTTCAGATCTAACAGCTTCTTCAACACCAAATCCTGGCAAATATAAATTCCCTTAAGTTCAGGTCCTTCAGCCACTGTTATCTCAGGGAGATTTCTTGTGTCCCTGCTCCACAGCAAACTGGGGACACTTGTCCGGTTCGAAATCGATAATCCCAAATTAGCTTCAGGATTAGAATCCCTAAAGTGTGGAAGCAGGTCATTTGGCCCATCAACTCAAGACCAACCCTCCGAAAAGTAAATTATCCAGATGCATTTCCCTCCCCATTACTCTATATTTACCCCTGACTACTGCAATTAACCTACACATCGTTGAACAGTACGGGCAATTTAACATGGCAATTTCACCTAATCTGCATTTCTTTAGGCTGTGGGAAGAAAATGGCACACCTGGAGAAAACCAACGCGGGGACGGGAGAATGTGCACAGGGAGATTTTTGGGCTCAAAGGCAGCGTCTTTTGTTTGTTTTGTGACTTTTGGTCTGGGTGTTGAATTCGGTTGGTTTGTACAGTGCTTTGTGTAGCAATGCCTATTTATGTCTCTAAGACTTCTCTGGGTGTGGAAGAAGTGAAGTTGGAGATTTTACAGAAGGTGAGCAAGGCAAAGCTTTTAGAATTAGCAGACAAGCTGGAGTTGGAGGTGTGTTTGCCTGTGAGAAAAGGAGAGATAATTACAGTTGTAGCTTTGCATTTAAATCTTGTTGGAAACACCATTAGAATCTCTGGAAATGGCTGGAATTCATTTGCAGATAACACAACTTAAAAGAAAAAGGAATTGAGACAGTTTGAAATATGGTTAAAAGTCGAATTAAAAGAAAAGTAGAGGAAGATTCAAGACAGAAAAAGGAAAAGAAAAGCAAAAACGAGAGATTTTGAACTTCAAAAGTTAGTAGTTTGAGAGGAAAGTCGACTGAACATGGTGGAGATGAAGGGAGACGGTAGGCTAGATGAGGAAGATAGTGAGGATGAGCAACTCTATGGTAGCCAAAGGCCTGATGGGGATCTGTTTAAATACATCCAGACATTGTCTACATTTGATGGGAAGGATGTAGAAGTCTTTTCAATTTCATTTGAGAAAATGGCTACACGAATGCGGTGGCCAGTGACCATGTGGATTTTGTTGATTCAAACAAAGCTGATAGGTGCAAGGTGTGAGGTATTTGCATCCCTATTGGAGGAGGCATCTGGCCAGCAAGAGGAGGTGAAGAAAGCCATTTGAAGTGCATGTTAGCTTGTGCCAGAACCTTACAGATAGCGTTTTAGAATTTATAATTTCCTCCATGGGTAAACGTACATTGAGTTGAAGGAATTAAACAAAGTAATTTTGAAAGGTGAGTCAGGGTGTTATTAAACTGTGAGAGAGATTCTTACTTTGAATTTGTTTAAAAACTCACTTCCTGTAGTCATGAGAACTCGTGTGGAAGAATAGAGTGTTGAAATGGCTAATGATTATCAATTGGTCCATAAATCAAAGTTTGGCTTCTGAGAGGGATTGAGAACAATGTGCTAGATCTTAAAATATATAACTGTGAGAGTAAGGTTTAGTGGCATCGATCAGAAGTAGCAGGTAAAGGGGTTACAGCATTAAGAGGTACAGAAACATGTAAAACACTTAAGCTGAGCGTTGAGGAGATATGTCATTCAGAAGGACTATTGGAGAGATGAAAAGTGCTCTATTATGTAACGTGTGATTGGAGTGTCCGGTATAACCATCAATAGAAATATTTAACACTTGGGAAGGACGCCTTGAGCTTGGTGTTGGCGTTACAACATTTCAGCATTTAAATTGCCAATAACGTGTCTTAGACAAATATATAGACTGATCATAACGCCTGAACGTTTTTAGAGAAACGTAGGGTGAAAACTTCCAGTCTGTTCAAATAGAGCTATTATTGCTGCCATTCAATTTGGAAGTTATACAAGTGACAGGACGAGAAACCGTACTTGCTGACACGTTGTCGAGACTTGGATGAAGAAAAACAGTGGCATTCTATGGCAGGAGTAAACTGACTGAAATAGAATGGAGCTGTGAATGCTTTCAGTGCAATATATTCATATTGTGACATACTGAAACTGTAAGAACAGAGGGTTTAAAATGAAGCCATCTTTGTATATTGATTTTTTTTTCAAACGGGGAGTTGTGACGATGCTGCCACTTTTAAAAGTTATTTTCTCTTGTTTTTTTTTGTGAAAAGAGGTCTTAAAGGCAGAAATGCCGAACTGCCGCCTGAAAACAGCTTAACTATATAACTGAGGAGGCGTTTAGATTTTATCAAAACTGTGGGAACAATGGAAGGACAGCGCCGAGCTCTCACAGACCAGGTCTTCACGTTTTGATTTTAGCTGCAGCATTCAGAAACTGCTCGTGGTCACAGAAAGGTTGGAAGTTTCAATACATGATCCCTCGCTGCTATTCTCACTGAAAACTCTCTTAAAGTTGCTTCCTCCTGGATTGGAGAACTGCACATAAGATTTTGTGTCTCAATTTACCTTTTTGCCAGGGGGTATGTTTATGGGATGTTCCTGTATTCGTTCAGTTAATTAGTAGAAGGCATTGTATCAGTTGTTTGCGTAGGTGTTCCTTTAGAGAAGGTATCACAAACTGTTCTTCTCTTTGATTGTGTTTTAACTACAGCGTTTGAATGGATTACATTTTGCTTAACGTTGAGTGGGGTGACAGTTGCAACACATCTGGAACACACAGTTCACATTTACATTTAAAATAAGGAAAAGTTAAGGTCGAAGCTGCCTGCTTAAAATATTTTGACGGGGTCTGGTCTGGTCAGGTCCATAACATTTGTAGCTGCGGGGCTACTGACTGCCCACTGCTACTGAATGTTAGTGGAGGGGTTGGGGATGGTTTGCTGGAGGTTATGAAATGAGCTGCCTCAGACATTCAGGGAGACCTGAGGATTTGGTGACCCAACTCTGGATGGGGATTGCAGTTACAGCATCTGGGTCTGTGACATGAACAATAAATGGAGCAGAGGCTGCAGAGAGGGGAAGCTCTGAAGCCACAGAGTCAGTGTGTGTGGGGAAAGGGATCTGCTGTATCCATTCCGGGTTTTCCAGGAACAGATCCAAAGCTACACTTAATCCAGGAGCAGATTGTGAGGGGACACTGACTGAACAAGGAGCTGGTCACAGAGCGGTGTCACCTCCTTCAACACAACCTGCAGCTTCACACCAGGGAAGGACGATACTGCCAGTGGCTGTTAGGGTCACTGTTTCATTCAGCTTCTATGAACCGGAACTTCCAGGCAGGACTGGGTGACATATCCATCATCTCCCAGTATGTAGACATCAATATCAACATTCGGAAAAGTAGGATATATGTGCTGGATGAGGTGCCTGTTTTCTCTCTCAGCAGAGAGCTGCCGGGTGTATCCGTGTTTTCTCCGTATAACAGGATTCCCGATTATGTACATGGCTCTGTGGGTCCCCCATGTTAATGAGGAGAGCCATAGGAATTGAAGGAACTCTCACTCCAATAATGTTACAATATGCCCATAGACAGGACATCATGTTGGTAAAGAACCCACTATCCTGGCAGCAGCCACCTCCTCTTCATTCAGAAGCATTCAGCCATTCCCATCTTCTTTAGATCTCCATTGGAAAGAAAGAATAGCCTCTTGGCTAAAGGCTGTCACCTGGATACACGGCTCAAAACACCCACCATTCCCCACTGTCAATCAACCTCATCAAAATATCCTGTGTATACTGAGAGCAATAGCACCACTGGGCTTGTCAGGGAGCAGACCATCATGGAGATAGAGCAACACTTCCCATGTCGGAATGGGTCAGAGTGAATCCTCCAGAACACACTATCACGATGTCATGTAATCCCTCTACATTTCAGTAGCATGCCGCCTTTCATTCTTCCTGAAAAAGCTGACAGGGTATACATTCCATCATATTCCACTTGGCAAAGTATTAGTCATTTACTTTACCTGTCAATATCTCCACATTCACTCTCCAAATTCTGTTAATAACTTAATGACTTTCTTACCTTAGTGTCATCACCAAACTTAGCAGCAGTACATCGGTTCTATCGTCCTGATAACTGATATCGCTTGTAAACAGTTGAGGACTCAGCACTGGCCACTGTGTGACCCCACTGGTTATGTTCTGTCAAACTGATTAAGACTGATTTATCCGGAGGGCTGCTTCCTGTTTGGTAACCGTTCCTCCCCCGTTCCTGTGGAGCAGAGTCAAAGGGCTGAATAAGAACGAGGAACAATCCAGCCCCTCAAGCCTGTTCCGCCATTGAATGCAATCATGGCCGATGTCATTGCCGGCTTAGTTCCATTTCCCTGTCTGCTCTCCATATCCCTTCATTATTCAACGTCCCAGCATCCCCTGCACACTGGGGAAGTGAATTACCCAGATTCACAGCCCATTGAGAGAAGTAAGTTCTCTTCACCACTGAATTAAATCTGCTCTGCCTAATCCTAAAACTATGATCTCTTGTTCTAGTTTGCCCCACATGAGGAAATATCCACTCCACACCGACAGTATCAATCACCTTTAACATCTTCCAGACCTCAATGAGGTCTCCTCTCATTCTTCTCAACCGAGAATGTATCGGCCTGAACTGCTCAAACTCGCTTCAAAAGACAAATTCGTCTCTGGAATCAATCTAATGTATTTGTTCTGAACTGCCTTCGTTGTAACAATATCACTCCTGCAGTCAGGACCACAAACCTGAACACAGTACGTCAGTTACCGTCTCACTAATACCTTGCAAAGTTGCAGTATTTCTTCCCTCCATTTATACTTTATTCTTTTACAAGTAAATGCTGAAATTGCACTTGCCTTTCTCATTCCCTGCTGTACCTGCAAATGAGTTTTCTATGGTCTGCACGTGGACACCCAGATGCCTCTGCGCGAAGGCACTCTGAAGTTGCTCTCCATTTCCGTAGCATGTTGGATTCCTCTGATCAAAATGGTTAATCCCATATTATCCACGTTACATTTTAGCTGCCAGATGTTGGCACATTCATATAAACTTTTCATGTCCGTTCGTAATTTTTCTACATCTCCATTACATCAACCTACTTTTCCACTTGCTTTAGTGTCAGCAGAAAATGTAGCTGTAGTGTTTTCTCTCCTCTCATCCAAGTAATACAATAGATGGTAAATTGTGAGTGACGTGGTCTGAACTCTATGGAACCCCAAAAGTTGCTAATAAAACAACTATTCCATGTCTCTGCATCTTGTTGGCTCACCAGCCCTCTATCCAGGTGAATGACCTCCTCCCAAACCCATGTCCTCTTATTTTACAGCTTAATATTTTGTGCAGCATTTAATCAAGGCATTTTCAAAGACCAGGTGCTTTACATTTCATGTATCCCTATTGTTTACTTTGCTTATCACATCTTTAAAGAATTCGAACAAGCAAATTCTTAAAAAATCATGCTAATTCTGATGTATTCAGATTTTACTTTGCAAATCCCCTGTTGCTAATTAAATATAACGGAGTCTCACAATTTCCCATAATTCCCAACAGTTTGCTTACAACCTTTTAGTGACAAATGAAGATGATTATCCTAATTCCTAACTTTTTGCAATCGCTACGTTCTCTTTCCCATGTTCCTGTGTCACAGGCACAAAGCTTTAAAAGATCTGCTCCAATCGCTGTAGTAATAGACATGAGTGTCTGAATGGATTCACTCAGTTTCTTGTTTATACCCTCAATGGGCTGAATGTCCCCATGGTGTTCCTACATAATAGTCTTGGTGGCCGGAATGTCCTGATTTACAGATTCAAAATCTGCTTCTCCTCCTCCTGATAATGCGTCAGAAGCCTGAGGGATTGTGGAATCTTCCTGTTGCTATACAACATTTTGAGGGGCTGAACGGTCACTTCATCTTGCTTCACAACAGGCTCGAGATACTGAACAATCACCTCCGACATCTTTGAAATGGGATTGAAAGAGTGATTTGTCTCTTCCTGTTCAGATGCAACTGACACATGAGTGAATTACCTCCACCTTTCCATAACAAGTCTCAAATGATTGTATCTCCTTCTTTAGTTCTCATGCTGAATGGCCTCCTGTTATTCTAGTGTACCAATCTGTTCCAGTTCTTGTGTTAGAGACTTGAGGAGGCTGAATGGACTGATCCTGCTGCTGCATAACAGGACACTGGTGCCTCATGGTCTACTCTGTGTGCAGTGTTATAGACTCAAGGAGCTGATTAGCATTCTCCTGTAACTGTATTTCAGACTCCAGGGGCTGCATAACCTAGTCCTGTTCTGGTGTAACAGGGTCAAAGGCCTGAACATCCTTCTACTGTACCAGTGTAACAAGCTGGAGAAGTGGAATTAGCTGTATAACTGGCTTCTGTTGCGGACTCTTTCCGGTGTTCTTACCAACCTGCTCTAAGGTTTCCTCCCAGGTTAGAGCCGTCTCAGCTGTCTGGGGGAAGGCATAACATTGTTGAAAGAACATTATCCTTCTCTACTCCACCAGCATAACGGGAGAGCTGGTGAAAATGTAATAATAACACTTGAGAAGAATAACGTGACGAGATTATCTCAACGTCCAAATAGTCTTCACCAAATATTTCACCTGAATCTACCATTAATCTCTCCAAGGGCCACATCGCTCAGATTCCACAGAATCTAATAAGGTGAATCTTAGAAACATCAAGGAGAAGCAAAGATTGACGGAAGTTATATGTCAAAGTGAAAGTTGCAATACAAGTTTTGGGTCTATCATAAAACAGGAAATTAGGTACCCAGGTTTGTGGGTACCGCAGTAATAATGAACACTTTCAAACTGCATCAAAAATGTTGTAACCCAAGTGAATAATAATGCTAGGAAAATGGATTTCATGAGCGTATTTGATATGGTTTCCTTTCACAGTCTGTTGAACACTGAGCTAGAGGTAAGGCTGTTTTGAAATTGGTGTTATGTGATCAGAAGAGCTAATTGAAAACCCTGCTGAAAAGGAGGTTTGGGGAATAATAATATTGAATTTTATACGACGTCTGAATACAAACCAGTTGTTTTTGAAACTGTGGTTATGAACCTGAGTCATGCAATTCACGAAAGTATGAGGCTAAAATTAGATTCAGTGAATTGGAGAAGTACATGAAAAGATTTACTGGAAGACAGGCAATGGTTGTTGTTTAAATAAATACCTTAAAATGTACAATATACACATGTCCACCACAGTTTAAACAGCAAAAGGATACGGTGACTTAACAATAGTTAACAAAATAAGTTAAAGATTGTATTAGATCAAACGAAGCAGCTCAGAAAAATGCCAGATATTGTTGAAAGCCATGGATTCATAGACATTTGAGGACCAATGAACTGATAATGAAATAATTTAAAAAAAATGCAAGCTAACAAGAAACGTTAGTATAACCAAACGTTTCTCTCGATACTTGAACGGAAAGTGAAGGAAAGGACACGTTTGGAATGGGGAATATCCACACACGATAATTTCTTGTAGAGAACTTGGAAATTACAATGAAACTAAAAAGTTACATTCATGCCAATCTTATTAGAGGCAAGATTATCTGATGGAGAAATTCAGTTTGAGTTCTCCGGTGAGTTTTCCAAAATGAAAGGATTTCACAGTGAAGCTTAGAAAGTTTACACAGAAAGACGGACTGACACAGGGGCATGGAGAAGTGCTGCCAGGCAAGGTTAGGGAGAATCCCAAGATGTTGTCCACGTATATCAATCAGAACAGAATAACCAGGATACACCTAGGGCCCATTAGAGACCAAGGGAGCACTCTGTGTGAGAAGCTGGAGGACATTGATCGATTGTTACATTAGGGCTCCATATCTCTTTTACTTGGAGAAGGAGGATGCAGGGACAGAATTCAAAAGGATGGGTTGGGAAGTTCTTGAACAGACTGATATAAGATGGGAGCAGGGATTGGAGGCTTTGGCCTGTGTAAAATTGGACTGATTGCCATGTCTGGATAAGTTGCATTACAGGCTGCTGTTAGAGACAAAGAAGAAAAGGCGCTGACTCAAATTTTTAAGTCGAATCTGGCTACAGGGAAGTTGGAGTTGCCAGATGACTGGAGAACAACGAATATGGTCCCACTTTACAGGAAGGATGGTGGAAATAGCCTGACTGTTAACCAGTCAGTATTAGATCCGTGTTAGGGCAAGTACTGGAGAAAAGAGGAGAGGAGAAAATTTATCTCTATTTGCAGAGGCAACGTTTGATCAGGGGGAGTCAGCATGACATCATAGGCGGGAAGTCATACCAATGAATGTTATTGTTTGTTTTCGAGCATGTTGTTCTTATGGTTTTTCAGCCAGACCTTTGATAGAGATCCATATGTGAAACTGATTTAAAAAGTCATTATATTAAGGGTAACTTAGTGAGTTACATCAAACATTGTCTTACTCGCAGGATACTGAGGGTGGTGGAGGAAGTCTGTTTGTGTGACTGGAAACCAGTGTCCCCTCTGATGTACCACAGGGATCAGTGCAGTGTATCTTATTATTTGTGGTATTCATAAATGATCTAGATGTGGATATGTTAGCGGGGGGTGGTGAGGGTGTGTGCTAATTAAGTTTTCATTTGACACAAAGTTTGGCTGGGTGGCAGTGAGGAGGAAGGCCTTATGTTACAGGAAGATACAGATGGAATGGTCAGATGTTCAGATGGAATGTAGCCCTGATAAACATGTGGTGAAAAAAATGGGGGTATATAAAGAATTGCAGCACACGAAGAAGATGAGAGGGTCTTCCTCCACAGATCCCTGAATGTGACGGCACAGGGTAATAGAATAGGGAAAACATGAGGACTGCAGATGTTTGAGATCAGAATCAAGAAGTGGAGTTCTGCTAAAGCACAGTCGGTCAGGCAGCATGCAAGGAGCAGGAGAGTCGACGTTTCGAGCATAAGCTTTTTATCAGGATTGGTGACCACATTCCTGATGAAAAGCATATTCTCAAAAAGTCGACTTTCCTGCTTCTCAGAAGCTGGATGATCTGCTGTGCTTTTCCAGCAATATACTTTTTGACTGAGGTTAATACGTTAGTTAACAAGGCAGAGGGAACCATAGGCAGAACCTTCATTCACTAACGTATAGATTGTCAGAGCTATACAAGTCTATGGTTAGGCCATGTTGGAACACTGTACGTAGTTCTAGGAGCCATATTGCAGGAAGGATGTGATTGTAGTGGAGGGGTGCAGAGGAGATTCACCGGGATGCTCCCTGGGATGGAGCATATCAGCTAAGAGAGAGGCTGGATAATTTCGGGTTGTTTACTTTGGTGCAGAGAAGGCTGAGGGAGAGGTGATTCACAAGGATAAGATTACGAGGGGGATTTACAGAAAGATTTTTGCTGAAGTCCCAAACCCAGTGTTCAAAATCATATCTTATGGGATTGTGGCAAATATTTGGACATGGTTACAGAATGGGACAGCTAGCAGGAAAGAGTGAGTAAACGTTTTTGATTTTGATTTTATGACCAGGTGTATTTTCCAGGATAAATACAATAAAATACAGTGAAATGCTTTCACTTGTTGCCACAAAGTGGTGCAATTTGGATAATTGAAGACAATGGAATAAACAGAGGATACAACCTGAAGAGAATTTATGGGTTGTGAGACAGCTCCTCATCATCGACCACCCCTGCAACCCAACTTTCATGACAGCTTCAACCCCATCTACACCAGACCGCAGCAACATCGTAGTTGCTGATCCTCAGGCACCATTTTTGCCACTGGACATATACTCCTCCATCACCAGCTCATTGTCTCCTCTGCCAGGCCATTCCAATGTCAGAGCCATGTCTCTTGCTGTTGGGCCCACCTTATCGATGTTACCATCATGGCCTTCCACTATCCGCTTCACCATAACCAGTGCAGGACACAACCAACAACAAGTCTCCAATCTTCAGGCATCACTTTTTGCTACTGGGCCCTATATCACTCACGTTGACACTGATGTTGCAGCTGCCAATTCCAAGTCATGTCTTTGCTCCAGAAAAGTAAGTAAAGACTCACTCTCCTTCTCATTGGGCTTAGCTTGAGTTCCAAACCGTGGGTCCAGCTTGAGGTCAGTAAATTACAAAAAGAAAGGAGGAGGAGAAAATAAGAAATAGAAAGCAGGTCAGAAAAGGAGCCCCTGGACCGGAAAAAAACAGGAATAAAAGGATACTTTTATTGGAGATGAAGGATCGTGGAGTATCTCAGGATTATGTCCTTGGGTCTCAGCTATTCGCAAACACCTGAAACATTTGGTTTATGGAATCAATTGCAACATATCTCACTCTGCTCTGGGAGAAAAGCACTGAGGAGATTCTCGGGCCATGATAAGAACGCGGGAGGCTCGCTGCGTTGAATGACCTACTCTTTTCCCAATGCTTCTATGTAGTCTGTGGATAAGCACTATCAATGTTGTCACAAGCTCTCAGATGTTCGGAAGGAGGTCCCTGCAGGGTTAACAGGCCTGTGTTTCCCATTTCTGATGCAGAAGCTGATGCCGGGTGTTCTGACCAGCTTTATCCTTTAAGATTTCGGAGCAGATTGACACAATTGAGTGTTTGCTTGCCATTTCAGAGACCATTGAAGAGTATATCACATATCTGTGTGTCTGGAGTCACGTTTAGGCCAGACCAGGAAAACACGGGAGATTCACTTCCTGAAAGTACATTGGGGAAGAAAATTGGTGTTTATAATTGACATTGGCTTCAAGGTCATTATTACTGACTCAAGACTTTAAATCTCGATATTCTATTAATTGTTATTAACTTCCACCAGCTGCCAGAGCATTAGTCTGGTCTGGATTAGAAATCCAGTGACATTTCCATCTCCATATAGTAACCTAGCGCAAACCACACTGAGCAGTTTATTTCTGTGCCGCGAGACAACTCTGTCAAAAAGATCTGCCAATAATTTCCATAATTCAGTTATGGAATTGAGGGGGTGATGTTGGTCATACTGTTATTATTCTCCTCTTAAGGGACTTGTCATAGTTGAGTTATTTTCCACATTGCCATATCGTTGTCAGAGTTGGAACTGGAATGAAACAGCTTCCCCAGGGACACGGCTTGTTGTATATTGCCTTTGTCATAGCTACTGTGTTCAGATGTTCCTTCATGTCACATAGAGCGAATCAGATCGTTTGAAAACTGCCATCTGGAATTCTGTTGGCATCCTGACGAGGGGAGGTAGATAATTGACTCAATACTTCAGGCTGAATGTGTCGCAGATAACTACATGCTTGTCTTTTGCACTGATGTGCAGGGTTGTTCCATTATTAAGGAGGGGGACATGTGTTGGGTCCTCTCCTGCAGTGAGTTGTTTAATCCATTAATGGTTGGATCTGGCAGGATAGAAGAGCTTCGAACTGATCTGTTGGTCTTGCAATCATTCCACCCTCCCTATCAGGTGGTAGTCCTGCTGTTTGGAATGTAAACAGTTAAGTGTGGTAGCCCTATGGTTTGCCATCAGTTTTAGCTACATATAGTTCTGCCCTGGCATGTTCACCACACTCGTCGCTGAAGTTTATTGGTAATGGTAGACTGAGGGATAATCCCAGGCAAAAAGTTACAGATTATGTTTGAATATAATTTTGCTTCTGTTGCTGTTGTGGTCCACAGCATCACATGGAACACGCAGTTTGAGCTGCAATATTTCAAATACAGTCTCTCCATGGTGTCACACTTACAATTTGTCTCATTGCCCAACACACTTTAACATAATCATCTGAATCTTTTCCTTTCCAGTATGTGCTACCTTCTGTGTTGAGAGTGAATGCGTGTCTCTCTGTTTCTCTCCCTGACTAACAGTTAGAACTCTGTAGTTTCAGTGATGCCAGCTTTACGTCATTTCTGAGACACGGAAATTGTGCATCTTGTGTTATCTTTCACTTCCCGGAACATGGCGCTCAAGTGTGAACAAGGCGTTCGAGCCAAGTTGACACGTCTTTGAAACGTGGTGAAAACCAGAAATTGCTATAGAAATTAAGCAGGTCTGGCAGCATCTGCGGAGAGAGAGAAACACAGTTAGCCTTTCAAGTCCAGTGTGACTCCTTTTCAGACCAGAAAAGGATTTGAAAATGGGCTTTTAAATCCCTTGACCGAGGTAGAGGAGGGGTGACGGGAAACAAGATGGTGTGAAAGGGCAATGCCACTGACAAATTGACTTTTATTTCTGGT
The DNA here is from genome assembly GCF_037043375.1 of Chiloscyllium plagiosum. Lineage (NCBI taxonomy): Eukaryota > Metazoa > Chordata > Chondrichthyes > Orectolobiformes > Hemiscylliidae > Chiloscyllium > Chiloscyllium plagiosum. Next base: position 79,292,720 of record NW_028270176.1, read on the forward strand.
AAAAGAGAATCAAATGTAAAATGAGTATTAATTAGTTTGTGAAGGGGGGCAATGGGTTCCTTAATTAAGTGGAAGACAAACGATTCACAAACAGGGTAAGTTCATTGGGAGACCAGGAGAAAGAATGTGGGAAGAATGGAGAACAGCCATAATGCGGTGAGGCTGTGGAAGTATCGAATTGAATAAAAACTCCTACAGGATAGAACGTACCAAGGTCTAAAGTGAGGTGTAACTCGAGGTTGAGTTGTGTTTCTTTGGAGCATTACAGCAGCCCAGGACTGAAATGTTAGCATCAGAGCATGGTACATTATTAAAATGGGAAGCAATGAGAAGGTCAGGTTTATTCCGACAGACAGAGTGGGAGTGTTCCTCAAAACAGTTTCTGTTTGGTCTCCCCAATGTAAAGGAGACTGCATTGTGAGCAGCAATGACAGGAGACTGGATTGAAAGATTAAAAATGAAACGCTGCTTCATCTGGAATGTGTGTATTGGGTTGGTAAGAAATAACGAATGTGTACGCGTTCTTTTCAAGTTTCCAAAGTTATTTCTTCTTATATGTAGACCACCGAGTTCCACAGCTTGGAGAGAGGAAGTACTATAGGTGCGGGAGGCCAGAGTTAATAAACTTGGAGCTGGATAAACACAGCAGACCAGCAGAATCAGAGGAGCAGCAAAGGCACTATTTTGATCTTGGACCTTTTGTCAGGACTGGGAGGGGGAGGGGAGCCCAGAAATGGAGTGATGGGATATGGAAGGGCGGCGGGTATGTATGATGGTGGGAGGTACATGCAGGTATGATGTTGCTGTGATTGGTCAGTGGGAAGGATGGAGCAGATACAGGTGGGTTTGGTCAGGGAAAAGGGACAAGGGATAAGGCTATGGGTGGAGGGTTTTTGAAGCGGCTTCAGTCAACATTGAGGCCACTGGGCTGTCAGTTTCAAAGGTAAACTCTCAGGCGGTGTTACTCTGACGGTGGACAGGCTAAGGATGGTCATGTCGCCGGGCGAGTGGGAGTGGAAATTAAAATGAATGGTAACTGGAAAGTCGAGTTGGTTGTTTCGTGCAGAGCACTAATGCTCCACACAGAGCCTGATCCTGGCCCACCGAGCTCGTCTCCAACTCCCAACGTGGTCTCCTTTATGTTGTGGAGACTAAAGGGAGACTCCGGGACATATTCATGGAGTATCTGCTCTCTGCACGTTTTAACAAACTCAGCATTCCCGTTGCCATCCATTTCAATCACTCCCCTCCTCTTGCTCCTCCGGCAATAGGTCCATCTTTGGCCTCCTCCACTGTCAGAGTGAAACCAAACAGAAACTGGAGAACACAACTTGATAGTTCAGCTGGAGACATTACAGCTTAATGGTCTCAATATTTACTTCACTGGCTTCAAAGTCTCTCTACCCACAGCCTTGCCCCATGTTCCCTTCCCTGACCTGACCAAAGCTGTCCATCTTCCCATTCGTATCTCTGTTGCACCCTTCCCACTGACCAATCACAATAATTACCTGCCTGCATTCCCCTATCGCCATTCCACCTACCCTTCCACCAGCCCCACGCCCCTCCCTCTATTTACTTCCCGGCTCCCCTTCCCCCACCCCAATCCTGATGAAGTCTGTCAGCATGAAACGTTGACTTTCCTGTTCCGAGGATGCTGTCTCACTTGCTTTGCTTTTTCAGCTTCATATGTATTGGCTACATAGTTGCACGTTGAGACCTTATCAGCAACAGATTTTATTGTGATTTTTATACATTCCTTGTCTGTTTACTGACAAGCTTATCTCAACATTCTCACTGCAGGGTCTAGGAAACATTCTTTTTGTCACTAATTCTCCTGCCTGCTTCGAACTGGTTTCCTTTGTTTAAACCGTACTTTCATCTTTGCTGTTCACAATGGCATTGTAAACGTAACTCTTGTTATGCTGCAGCTTAATCACACCATTTCCAATATACTTCACAACCTCCTTGTTCTTATACTCCACACATCTTTTCATAAACCCAAAGATCCAATAAGTCCTTCTTTAATTTCCTGTCTTCTGTGTCCCTCTCTCCTTAAACGGGGAGGTTACATTTACCAGTCCTCCCTCACTCCAACGTTTACTGAAAGATCACCAGCAACACCTCTACAATCGCCTTCGATGTCTCTTTCGAACTACGAGCTGTTGTCCAAATGGTCTCGTTGATTGATTCAACTTCACCTTCCCTAGCACCTCCACAATACTGAGGTCAGTATACTCAAGGAGAAAGTGAGGTCTGCAGATGCTGGAGATCAGAGCTGAAAATGTGTTGCTGGTAAAGCACAGCAGGTCAGTCAGCATCCAAGGAACAGGAGAATCGACGTTTCGGGCATAAGCCCTGAAGAAGGGCTTATGTCCGAAACGAAGATTCTCCTGTTCCCTGGATGCTGACTGACCTGCTGTGTTTTACCAGCAACACACATTTTCATACTCAACTCTATACCCTGACTGTCTTGAAGTTCTGGCATTTTGCTGGTGTCTTCCACCGTGAAGACTGACGTAAAGTATCTGTTCAATTCCTCTGCCATTCCATAACTACTCAAGCCTCATTTTCCAACAGTCCTTTGTTTGTTTTTTACTCCCTGTCTTCCTTGTTATGTATCTAAAAATCGCTTTCATCATTCTTTTACCCGATTAAGAAGCGTAATATTATATTTCACCCTCTCCTCCCATTTGCTGTTATTAGTTATCCATGCTCGAATTTGTAGACTTCGTAATCCTTTGGATTCCCAATAATCTTCACCACATTGTGTGTATTTTATTTTGTTTTTATGCTTTCCCTGAGTTCGTTATCACTCACGGCTGACTTGTCTTCTGCTGAATATTGTTCTTCTTACTTGTGAGGAGTTTCTGATGTGCTGCTGAATTATCTCCAGATACTCCTGTCATTGCTGCTTCACCATCTTCCCGTGCTCAGCTTTCCTTCCAACTAACTCTGACCAACTGCTCCCTCATGTCTTTTAGTTACATTACTCAATTATAAGACATCACAACCAAAAGTGAGCAATAGCTGTAAACAGAAGGAGGAAAGTCTGAGGCATGAGACAGAAAGAACGATTGGACGATGTATCAATTAGATGAAAAGAGAAATCGAGACACAGAGAGAGACAGAATTTCGACATGGAGATATAAAAGTAGAGAGGTCTACATGACTGATAGGTATAGATGTACGTCTGTATTTGGTTTGACAATTCCTATGTGTTGTGGTCCTTTGTACAGTGTATGTGCAACAGAATAATATGATGAAATGTCGGTCTAATGCCAGAACTTTTATCTCCAACAATATGACAGGCAACAGTTTTTGACAGAGCCCAGCAGGCCAATGTATATGTTTCCCGGTAGAAAATTGATTAACTGAAATAAATTGGAACCACGAAGCAGGAATTTATAACATACATCCTGATAAGAATTAGAGATTAGGTCTGGGAATGCAAGGAAGAGGCAGGAGGCAGAGCGTACGTTGAAAGAAGGGGAACATAACATCTCAGCTGAAGACTAAATAACGTGTTAACGTTTTATAAATTTTGAACATCACAGGCATCATTTTTGTTAACTATGTCTCCCTTGTTCATTCTGAATATGGTGCACACGTTTGAAGAGTCTTATGTATCTGCACGCATGCGCGCGCGCGCGCACACAGACACACACACACACACAGATACACTCACTCACAAACACAGACACATACACAGATACACACACAGACACCCACACACACTCACACACACAGACACACACAGACACCCACACACACACAGACACACATACAGACACCCACACACACTCACACACACAGAGAGACACACTCACGCACTCACACGCACACAGACACACACACTCACTCACACACACAGACACACACGCAGACACACTCACTCACACAGACAGACACATACACAGACACACATACAGACACCCACACACACTCACACACAGAGAGACACACACGCACTCACACGCACACAGACACACACACTCATTCACACACACAGACACACAAGCACTCACATAGACACACACAGACAGACACACACACTCACTCGCACACACACATTCACACACACACAGAGGCTCCCTCTCTCCCCCTCTCTCTCTCTCACACACACACACACACACACACACACATCAATCGTTGTTCGGCCATTCCATTTCAAATTATCCTGTTTTATTTACATTGTCAGTTGCAATTCCTTATTCCGAATATATTCTGTTTCTTTCTCTACATTTGATGTTATTCTGTCTGTCAAGAAGACATTGGGGACAGGGGGGATGTCACTTTACTCCTCGTCAGTCTCCACAGTCACTGTGTTCCTTTCTGTTTCTTAGCCCATTAAAAATACATACTGTGTCTTACCCTTGAATCTCGATAAACAGGTCACTTTTTTTTAATTACTTACAGTATGGAAACAGGCCCTTCGGCCCAACAAGTCGACATCGAACCTCCGAAGAGTAACCCAGCCAGACCCATTCCCCTCCCCTCTATTCATCCCTGACACTACGGGCAGTTTAGTATGGCCAATTCATCTAACCTGCATATCTTTGGACTGTCGGAGGAAACCGTAGCACCCGGAGGAAACCTACGCAGACACGGGACAATGTGCAAACGCCACACAGACAGTTTCCAAAAAATGTTCAGTAAACAAAACATTTACTTTTTGGCTAAGGCTACAACAAATCTAAAAAAGTAAAGGCATACAAACTGTGCAATAAAAGATTGCACCTTTGCAAACACATTATTGAATTACATTGTGTAAACGATAATTAACTGATAAAAGATATAAGAGTATAATCCAGCGAAATACGTAGCAAAGCGAGAGAATAACAAGTGATTACATTCAAACTTGAGGATTATGGACTCACATTTATTGTGTCCAGAAAAAAGATGGTGATTTTGTGAGAAATTGCATTTTCCCCATTATATGTAATTCCCAGTAGTTCATGTAACAATGTGGAGACCCCATGTTGGTTGAGAGGGAGCTCCAGGCTCTGAATGAATTCTCACCGTCTCAATGTGCAGTTGATTGTGTCTCTGCACTGTTAATAAATCTATCAGCAGCTTTAATGCCTTACCCCTGAAATAGTTCGCCATTCCCACCAGCTTCTGACCTCTAGTAGGAGTGCAATAATGTCTTCTCGGAGATAGAAGGCATTTCCTTGAGACTTGGCACAAACCATTCAATTGTCCCTCTCACGTTCAGCAAACCAAGTTAAAGTGACACATATGTACCTTGAGCAAAGGAACCAGGAGGAACAACATAGAGCAATCTATCTGTGTAGACTCTGCTTCACTCTTTGTTATGTTGGGGCATCAAAGACATCTTCCTATTGCTGCACAAGTGGTTCGATAGGCTGAATGGCCACCTCCTGGTCATCTGGAAGCAGTTCAAGGACCTGACTTGGCGACTCCGTCCCTGTTTAACATCTCGATGTGCTGAATACACTCCTGCCCTCCTTATGTAATAGGCAGGAGGGTCTGAATGGGCTATCCCTATTCTTATCCAATAGTTTCAATTGATTGAATGGCGTCCGTGTATTCTGTTGAAACCACGATTCGGGCAGAAACTTATGCTCAGAAACGGCGATTCTCCTGCTCCTCGGATGCTGCCTGATCTGCTGTGCTTTTACAGCGCTACACTTGAGTCTTCAGTCACTGAATGGTCTCCTCTGTTTCTGTGCAGCAGGTTATCGGAGTAAATGAACTCCAAATGCTCTGTCTTGCAGTTTTGAGGAACTGAATGGAACATAGGGACGTTGGACTGAGGAGTAGGAGTGTGTCATTAAACACTTTAAGCCTTCTCAACTAGGCAGTAAGGTCGTGGCTGATCTGCATGTGTTCTCAGCCCCACTTCCATATCGGTAGTTCATTGTCATTTACTGTCCAATATCGAAATGCTTTGACTAAATGCAAACACACAGGCACCACAGACTTCTGGGAAGAGCATTCCCACTCAAACAACCCTTTGTGAAATTCTCCTCATCCGTGTTCAGACTGGGTTTGACGGACCACTGTTTCATTTTCTAGTCCCGTTCCTCCATTGATCATGATAAATGTTAAATGTAACCAGGTTGATGATATGACCAATGATGTAGGTTACAGACTAGGTCAGGTTCTTTGCTGGGGACAAGTCAACTCGATATCTTACATTTGCAAAAATAATTCACCAAAGCAAAGTTACTCAAAGCTAAGATGGAAAATTAAAGTGCAAACACTTTGGACAAATATGTACATTAATATTTATCTTTGAATGCATACTGAGATGCAATCCGTGCATACACACAGACACACACACTAAGACATACACAGTGTCTCACACACGCAAGTGCACACAGACACACACATCCACATGCCTAAATACAAGCAGGAAAAGAAGCTGCAAAATATCAGCTTGAAAGAGCTTTGTCCAAGCAATAGTTAAACTCAAGGCAAAAGTAAAATAATTAAATGCTATTCTGCCTCTGAGGTTGTTCTGCTCACACAAGCAGGATTTATTCCTTGAACAGTCGGATTTGGCTGAATTACCTTTGATTTTAGGCTGTAGTGAGCTGCCAATGATTCCTTAACAGTAATCCTACATGAATTATAACGATAACTAAACGGTTTTCACCTCTCATACATTGCTGCGAGAAAGAACAAGGAAAGAGAGGGAGCAATAAGCAGTGGCTTCTCCAGCATGTTGCATTTTCTCCATCTCTGAGCAGAAATATACAATAATGTTATCTGACCACCAAACTGTGTGTCGCTATGAGTATGCGTCTGAGCGTGTCTGTGTATGTCGCTGTGTCTACGTCTCTTTGTGGGTCTATGCGTGTCTGTGTGCATGTGTTGTCTCTGTGTGCGTGTCTTTGTGTGTGTGTATTTGTGTATGTGCATCTGTATGCGTGTGAGTGTCTCCCTGTGTGTGTGTCTGGGTGTGTGTGTCTGTGTACGTTTCTGTGTACGTGTCTGTGTATGTTTGCCTAATAGCAGGAGACAGCATTATCGAGGAGGGGTGTTTTTCAGACTGGAGGCCTGTTGTTATGGACGAGGCCAGGCCACTCAAATTGTTTTTAACCAGGCTGCGCAGACCGTAACTTTGTAATTTGTTTCAGTAAGTGCACAGTGAAAATTATCAGGTTTTAAAACAGACAAAATAATTCACAAAACTACACAATGAAACACAAAGAACAGAACTCAATCTATTCAAACTAGACTTAATTAGTTGTTCTGGAAGCACACAACCATCCAAATAAGCAAACACCCCTTAAGAACAGTGCAAATGGAACAAATGCTTACAGGTTGAAGCGAGAAGGGCAGAAGGAGAGAGAGAGAGAGAGAGAGAGAGAGAGCAAGAGAGAGAGAGAGAGAGAGACAGAGAGAGAGCCTTTCCATACAGTTGAACTACAAACTGGTTCTGGACTGAACTGCTCACATAGAGAGCTGACCACTCCCCTTTTATTATACCTTTAATCACAAAACCGTTTAATGTCTACACCAAGCCAATCATATTGGAGCCGGGAACTATTTACAACCCTTCTGAAAAAAATCAAGGACACAGTATCTTTGTGACACTGTGCATAGTGGTGTTCCACAGGGACTTGTGCTCAATCCATTTTTGTTTGACATTTAGACAAATGATTCAGATGAGAATTATAGAAGGCATTGTTAGAAAGATTGTGGATGAAACCAAGTTTGGCTATATAGTGGACAATGAAGATTAAACAGGGACCTAGATTAAATGGCTTGATGAATCTTAGAGTTGTACAGCACGGAAGCAAACACTTTTGACCAACTCGTCCATGACACCCTGATTTATGAAATTAATCGTGCCCTACTTGGGACGGTGCAGTGGCTCAGTGCTACTGCCTCACAGTACCAGGGACCTGTGTTTGATTGCTGGCTCAGGCGACTGACTGTGTGGATTTTGGACATTCTTGCTGTGTCTGCGTGGGTTTCCTCCCACAGTCCAAAGTTGTGCAGGTTATGTGAATAGACCATGCAAAGTTGCACATAATGTCAGGTGCATTACTTAGGTGCAAATGTGGTGAGATGGTTCTGGGTCAGTAACTCTTCAGAGGTTTGGTGTGGACTTGTGCTACACTGTAGCTAATCTAATCTATTTGCCAGCAATTGGCCCATATCACTCTAAATCCTTCCTATTAATATACCCATCTGCGTGCTTTTTAAATGTTGTAATTGCACCAATCTCCACCACACCGTCCGGCAGTTCATTTCCACTTTCTGAGTGAAAAAGTTGCCTCGAGGTCACTTTAAAATCTTTCCCCTCTCACATTAAATCTATGCCTACTAATTTTGGACTTCCAAACATGGGGAAAAGATCTTGACTACTCCCCCTCTATTCACGCACTTCATGAATGTATAATCCTCTAGAAGGTGCAAATGCATCTCCCTCCCAAGGTCTGTGCTTCCGGGGCTTAAATTATGAAATTCAATACTGACACCTTTTCCATCGTGACCAAATGACAATTTTAAAATCATTTTAGTCAACGTGTTCAGACATATTATAAAACACCTCTAGTAGGATTAGAACCTAGACCTTTGGGGCCAGAGGCAGGGACACTACCATCACCCCACAATAGACCCGAAAGTCACAACATTATTCTCTTGTGTGTTTGTTTATCAGCCTGTTCTGACACGCTGGACCAGAACCTAGACAATATGGTCTCGAGCTAGGGGCACGACTGGACAAGTTCAGGAATTGGAATAGAATCCAGAGCTCTGCCTCAGAGGCAGGGATACTACAGACTACACAAGGTCTAAACCATGCCCCAACTTTTAACTTTAAATGGCAGCTTTCAGATCGGTATGGATTCATTGAAATCTGGTCCACTTTACTGAACTACCCAGTTAGAATAATAATGTTGTTAAAAATGCAAGGTACTTGCCTCAACTGTAGGATATCGAGTTTATGTGCTCTGCCTTCGAGATAAACTATAAACATCTTTAAATACTTGGCTATTGTTTCCAGTTTAAATGGCTATTATCTGTAGTCGCTGAAAATGTGTAGCTGGAAAAGCACAGCAGGTCAGGCAGCATCCAAAGAGCAGGAGAATCGACGTTTCGGGCATGAGCCCTTCTTCAGCCCTCTCGTTCAGCTCCTTGGATGCTGCCTGACGTGCTGCTCTTTTCCAGCAACACATTTTCAGCTCTGATCTACAGCATCTGGAGTCCTCACTTTCTCCTATTATCTGTAGTCTGCAATATGAGGGAATGAAATCCTGCAGACACACTCTGCGCTGTGAAGTAACTCGAATAGATATCAATACTGAATATCAGAGACAAAGACAGAGCATACTTTCTGGCCTGAAACGCCGACCACTGTTTCCCACCTCTAACGTGTGAATGCTCTCTTCCTAAAACCATTAAATGATACAAGGTAACTGATTACTTTCCAGCCGTTCTTCCCCAGTATTATCACGCACTGGGCTAAAGAATTGCAGATGGAGTTTAATGTTGATAAATGCAAGGTATTGTACTTTGGTAAAACAAACTGAAAAAAACACGTATACAATTAAATGTTGAGCCATTGGTAGTGTTGTAGAACAGAGCAACCTAGAGGTTCGGGCATAATTCTTTAAAGTTTTCTTCATACGTAGACAGGATGGTTATGAAGGTGTTTCACTTGATGCCCTTCATTATGTAGACATAGAGTCATAGAGATGTACCGCAAGGAAACGGACCCTCTGGTACAAATTGTCCATGTCGACCAGATACCCTAACCTAATCTTGTCAATTTTGCCAACACTTGCCCATATCCCTCTGAACCCTTTCTATTTATATACTCATCCAGATGTCTTTTAAATACTTTAATTTGACCAGCCTCTGGCAAATTATTCCATACACATACCACCGTCTATGCATAAAAATTGCCCCTGAGGTCCCTTTTAAATCTTTCCACTCTCATCTTAAACCTATGCCCTCGAGTTGTGGACTCGCCCACCCCGGGGAAAAGACATTGTCTATTTACCCTTTGCATGCCTCTCATGATTTTATAAACCTCTGTAATTCACCTTTCAGCCCCTAATGATTAAGAGAAAACAGCCCCAGCCTATTCCGGCTCTCCCTACAGCTCAAATCCTCCAGCCCTGGCAACATCTTTGTAAATCTTTTTCTGAACCCTTCTAAGTTTCACAACATCTTTCCGATAGGAATGAGACCAGAATTGTACACAATATTGCAAAAGTGGCCTAACCAATTTCCAGTCCAGCCGCAACATGACCTCCCAACTCTCGTACTCAGTGGTCTGAACAATAAAGGAAAGCATATTAAAGACCTGCTTCACTATCCTATCTACCTGCAACTCTACGTTCAAGGAAATATGAACGTGTACTCCAAGGTCTCATTGTTCAGCAACACTCTCCAGGACTTTATCATTAAGTGTATAAGTCCTGCTCTGATTTCCTTTTACAAAATGTAGCACCTCGCATTTATCTAAATATATCTTCTACTGCCACTCCTCAGTCCACTGGCCCATCTGAACAAGATTCCATTTTACTCTGTGGTAGCGTTCTTATCTGTTCACTGCACCTCCAATTTTGGTGTCATCTGCAAATTTAATAGCTATATCTCCTATGTTCGCGTCCAAATCATTTATATAAATGACAAATAGTAGTGGACAGTCCTTTGAGTACAGGAGTTGGGACGGTATGTTCAGGTTGCACAGGACATTCGTAAGGCATGTCCTGGAGGACCGTGTGCAGTTCTGGTCGCCCTGTTGTATCGAGACTATTATCAAGTTCGGGAGAGTTCAAAACAGATTTATCAGGATGTTGCTGGGAATGAAGTGTTTGAATTATAAGGACAGGCTCAACATTTTCGGACATTTTCTACTGGATCGTAGGAGGCTGAGAAGTAGCCTTGTAGAGGTTTTCCCTCGAGTGGGGGATTGTTTTAAGATAAGAGGAAGAAGTTTCTCAAAAGGACATAGCGTCATAGAGCTGTATAGCATGGAAACAGACCCTTTGGTCCAACTTGTCCATGCTAACCAGATAGCAAAAATTATTCTCCTCCCATTTTCTGGCATTTGGTCAATTTCCATCTAAACCTTTCCCATTCATCTATCCACCCAGATGTCTGTTCAATGCTGTAATTGTACTAGCCTCAATACCTTCCTCTGGCAGCTCATTACACATGGACCATCCTCTACATGAAGATGTTGCCCATTAGAGCCCGTTTTTGTCTTTCCCATCCCACCTTAAACTTTTGCCATCTAGTTTTTGGCTCCACTACCCTAGGGAAAATAACTTGGCTATTCACGCTATCCATTGCACCCATGATTTTACTAACATCTAACATCAACCCTCATCCTCTGATTCTCCAGGGAAAACAGGGTCAGCGTATTCAGCCTCTCCCTGTAACTCAAACACTCCAACCATGGCAACCTCAGTGTAAGCCCTTCTTGAACACTTTCAAGTTTGACAACATCCTTCCGATAGAGCAGGGCGATCAGAATTGCATTCAGTATTCCAAAAGTGGCCGAACAAATGTCCTGCACAGTCGCAATCCAGTCTCCTAACGCATATACATAATGCACTTGACCAATAACATATCAAATACTTTCTTCACTGTCCTATCTACCTGTAAATCCACTTTCAAGGAACTATAAACTTGTTCTGAGGTCATTTTGTTCAACAACACTCCCCGGGACTTTACCAGTAAGTGTATAAGTCCTGCCCTGATATGCCTTTCCAATATGCAGCATCTCACATTTATCTAAATTAAACTCTGTCTGCTACTCTTCGGTCCATTGGCCCATCTGATTAAGATCCCGTCGTAATCTGAAGTAACCTTCTTTGCTGCCACTATACCTCCAATTTTAATGTCATCTGCAAACTTACTAACTGTCCTATGTTCATATCGCAATCATTTATATAAATGATGAAAAGTAGCGGACCCAGCACTAATCCTTGTGATACTTCACTGGTCACAGGCCTCCAGTCTGCAAAACAACCCTCGAAAACCTCCCTCTGTCCTCTACCTTTGAGACAGTTCTGTATCCAACTGGGTAATTCTCCCTGTATTCCATGTGATCTAATCTTGCTAACCAGTCTCCATGGGAAGCTATGTCGAATGACTAACTGAAGTCCATATAGATCACATCCACTGTTCTGCCGTCATTAATCCTGTCCGTTACTTTTCAACAAAAACAAAATCGAATTAGTGAGACATGATTATCCACGCACAACCCCATTTCACTATCCAGATAAAGGGCTTTTGTCTATATCGTCGATTTTCCTGTTGGTCAGATGCTGCCTGACCTGCTGTGCTTTTCCAGTACCACTCTCATCTCGACTCTGATCTCCTACATCTGCAGTCCTCACTTGTGCCTATCCCTAAGCAGTCCTTGCCTTTCCAAATGCATGTAAATCAGGTAGCTCATGATTCCCTCCAACACTGTGCCCACCACTGATGTCAGGCTCCCCAATCTATAGCTCTTGGATTTTTCTTTCCATTTGGTTTAATAGCAAAACTTTAGTCAAACTCATGACTTCCAGCATCTGACCTGTGGCTATTAATGAAAACAACATCTCAGCAAGGGACCCAACAATCACTTCCTTAGCTTCCTACAAATTTCTTTGATCCAACTGATCAGGACCTGTGAGGTGATTCATTTTTTACACAGCATGTGTTTCGTGAAGGGAATGAACTTCCTGAGGAAGTGATAGATTGTGGGTAAAGTTATAGCATTTAAAACGCATTTGGTTAAGTACAAGAATTAAACATTAAGTACAAGAATAAGAAAACATTTGGACAAATCTGGGCCAAGCACAGGCAGGTGGGACTGGTTTAGCTTGGGATTATGGTCAGCATGGACTGTATGGGCATAAAGGCCTGTTTGCAAATACCCTGTATAACTCGATGAGTCTATGTGTGTTTGTATGACCAAGTATGGATCTGCATACCTCTGTTCGTATTTGTCAATTCCTGTGTGTCTATATATGTCTCTGTTAACCTCTGTGTGCATATCTGTCTCTCTGTGCTTGTTTTTCTGCATTAGTGTGTGGATCTCTGTCTCTGCATCTCTGTGCAATGGGAACTCTTCTTGTTTTTGGTGTTAATCACTGAAATGGGGTCAAAACCACTCTCCCTTCCTCTGCCTTTCCCTCTTTTCTTTAAAGTGACACATTCCCACACTCTGCTGGTCTGGTTTAGGTCTTTTCAATCCTTTCTCACATGTAAGGTTACTTGTAAGAGTAAAACATTAAAAATTCCAAGTTAATCTCATCGCCTTGGAAAGTGGCTCACTCGGAATTGCTTGGATACAATTGCAATGGAAATTTGCTTTCATGTGTACACTGTGTGTGGAAATACTGCCCATTGACAAATCATTTCCACATTGCAGAAGGAGCGCAGACATTTCTCCACACGAACATGTTCAACTCTGAGGGCCTAAGTGCAATGAGAATCCTCTCCAAACCAACCTAGTGTGTGCATGTACATGTGCGTGTATGTATGTTAGAACGCGCGCGTGTGTGTTTGGTGCAATCAAAATTCAGGTTGGATTGTGCTGTGATCTGCTGCCCTCGCTATCTCCCTCTCAGACTGAATCCCTGATCGTTTACACACTTTAGCACCACGATTACAGTGGCGTGGGGGATCGGGGTGGGGGGTGCAACAGAATTTGACAACAACAGAAATCTCCGCAGCTCTGGAAGCATCTTTGGACAAAAATGCAAGTTGACGTTTTGGATCGCGTGATCCTTACTCAGAACTCATACCGGGGCTATTACATCACTTTACACATCACAGAGACTGTCAGACCCGCCCCACACAGATACACACACGAATACAGACACATAGAGGCACTCACTATACATTGACAGTAATACAGACCTGGAGAGTGTGTCAATATTTCACTCGCTCTATTTGGTGTGTGTCAGTATTTTTGAGTGGAGTGTGACTGTAGGACAATTTCAATATTTGCAGATACCAAACCTGAAAGAATTGTAAAGTTTGTTGAGGATAGTGTGGAACTCCAACAGGAAAGTTATATGTTGGTGCAGTGTTCAGGTGTATGGCAGATGATGATCAATGCAGCGCAGTGTGAGGTGATACTCTTGAGTCGGAAGGACATTGAAAGACAATATAAGACAGGTTGTACCGTTATAAAGGAGGTGCAGGAACAGAGGGCCTGCTGAGAACAGGTTATTGAAGATGTCAGGACAAGTGGGAAAGCAGTAAATCTCACAGATTAGTTTCAGCATCTGAGCTGTTTACATGAGGAGGTGTACGAGGGAGTCTCCGTGCTCCCTTCCTGGGATGTGATGGAGACGATGTGATGTGAGTCCACCCTCCTGCCCACCGAGACCGTGGGGATTTTATTTGTACCAGCTCAACACAAAAGGGAGATGGCATCAGGGTCACGGATTCTCAGTTGTGTCGGGGGGAAACGGAGGTGCTAGAGGTTTAAAGTGAGAATTGCCCTTCACTGAACATTGCTCCTTACTCGGGAGGTGGGACGTGGATTTTTCAGAATCTCCACACGAGGCATCCCAGTCCTCTCCGGCTCGTACCAGGGTCCTCCCAACATGGCAGGGGGAGGGGGAACGTGAGGGAACGGATATCGGGCACTCCACCACTCGGCTTGACCCTGGCTGTCCTATTCCAAGCTGTTTCTCCTGGAATGGGAGAAAGGGAGGGACGGAGGGAGGGAGGGTGGAGTGGGTACCTCTGCTGTTAGTGCTGGTGTAGATGGGGGAGATATGGTGAGATGTCTGGAGGGAGTCAGTCCACAGTGTTGTATCCATGCAATGTTATTGGTATGCGTGTGTGTTGGGGGGGGGGGGAGGGGGGATAATGGGGAGAGAGAGAGAGGGAAGGTGCTGCAGGCAGCAGTGAGAGTGGTGGAGCATGAACGTTGTTCTGGGTCGCTGCTGCAACAGATATACAGTGAGTGTGAGGGAGCAGAGAGAATACGGTGACCCTTATCCTGATAGACCCGGGAAGGTTATTGATGCTTGTCCTGTATTTCTAGACATTTCTTCAGACCGCAGATACTGCACTGAGCTGGGTGGGAAGCTCAGACAATGCTCGGTGGGTCGGATAGTGTGACCCTTTCTGGGAAGATAATGGTCTCCCTCTGTGCTACCCCATCCACCAGCACCTCCGTGCTCCTTTCGACAAACTGTGCTGTAATTGCCCCTTATCTGCCATGCTCGGGGTAAACTGGACAAACCAACTCCGACATCAAATAAGCTCAACTGTGTGCCCACTGGCCTTTTAAAGATGGCACCAGTGCCAGGGATCACGGAATACCCAGGGGCATCAGTGCAATGGTAAGTACCTCCAGCCGTGATAGGTGGAGAATAGGGCTAGCATTGAATGAGAGGGACACCATGGGGTGGGTTAGGTAGTTAATGAAGTGAGTTCGATAAGGTAGCACCAGGAAAGTAGCACGACCTTGTGCAGACAATCCCTCTGTCACACTCAATGATAATGGCACTGAGATAAATTATGGTTCGATCCAGCCCAATGAGGCGAAGATACTGTTGAGCCCAATCCCAGCTACAACGCTGCAGCTGCTTGACCAATGCTCTCCATCACAGAGAAGGAGCTCAACATCACCTTCCCCTTGGGAAATATGGCAGGGCAGAAGACTGAGCTATCAGTGGGGAAGCATTTTGAGACACGTAATCATAATTCTATTAGTTTTAAAATGCAGATGGAAAAGGACGAACTGGGTCTAAAAGGTAACGCTCTAAATCGGAGGAAGGCCAATTTTGATGATATTAGCAAGAACTTCCAAACTGGATTGGAACAGATATTCGCAGTTACGCGGCCAGCTGAGACGAGGGAAGCCTTCAAAAAAGGAGATGTCAAAATCACAGAGACAGTCTGCCCCTGTTAGGGTGAAGGGTAAGGCTGATAGGCGTCAGGAATGCTGGAGGACTGGAGAAATTGAATGTCTGGTCACGGATCAGAGGGAAGCATATGTCAGGTAGAGAGAGCAGGAGTCAAGGTTCTTTTCAGTACTCATTCACGGGTTGAGGGTATCACTGGTTGGGCCTGCATTCATTACCCATTACTAATTGCCCAGCGGGCAGTTCTGAGTCACATTTAAACTCTCCCTCCCACTCTGCCGAGGACATGGAGGTCCTGGGCCTCCTTCACCACCGCTCCCTCACCACCAGACGCCTGGAGGAAGAAAGATTCATCTTCCGCCTCGGAACACTTCAACCCCAGGGCATCAATGTGGACTTCAACAGTTTCCTCGTTTCCCCTTCCCCCACCTCACTCCAGTTCCAAACTTCCAGCTCAGCACTGTCCCCGTGCCTTGTCTGGACTTGTCCTACCTGCCTATCTTCTTTTCCACCCATCCACTCCACCCTTCCCCCGTCCCCGACCTATCACCTTCATCCCCTCCCCCACTCACCTAATGTACTCTATGCTACTTTCTCCCCACCCCCACCCTCCTCTATCCTATCTCTCCACGGTTCAGGCTCTCTGCCTTTATTCCTGATGATACTGCAGTCGATTTTACTGCACCTCGGATGCTGCCTGAACTGCTGTGCTCTTCCAGCACCAATAATCCAGTTACGAATCACACACATTGTTGTCGGTCTGGAGTCACATGTAACCCATGCCAGGTAAGGATGGCAGTTTGCTGCCTTCAAGGCCATCAGCGAACCTGATGGGTTTGCCAAAAATCGAAAATGGATTCATCATCGTCATTTGACTCTTAATTCCAGATTTAAAGTGACTGTCGAGAAGGGTCTAAAGTCAGTAGGAGTATACATAAGAGGGAAATCCGGAGGCCATAAAGGGGATACGAGATAGTTCTGGCAAATACGGTTAAGGAGAATCCAAAGGGACTCTACACATACATTAAGGACAAAAGAATAACTCAGGAGAGTTTTGGGCCACTTAAAGATCAGCAAGGTTGCCGATGTGCAAGACAGCCGGAGATGGAGGCGATACTAAACAAGCATCGTGCGTCAGTATTGACTGTGCAGAAGGATATGCAAGCTAAAGAACTGTGGAAATAAACCGTGACATGTTGAAAAGTGCCTGTATTACAGAGAAGGAGATGCTGGAGTTCGCAAACCCGTAAAGGTGGACAAATCTTCAGGGCCTGATAAGATGTACCCCAGAACTCTGTGGGAAGCGAGTGAAGTGATTGCTGGGTCCCTTGCTGAGAGATTTGTATCGTTAATTGTCACAGATGAGGTACCGGAAGATAGGAGGCTTGCGAACTTGGTGCAATTACTGACAACATTTAAGAAGGATGGTAAGGAAGAGCTAGTGAGCCAGACTTCAGTGGAAGGAAAGCTGTTGATAAGGATTATGATGCACAAGGTTTGCATGGATTTTGAAAAGCAAGGACTGATAAGTGATAGGCCACATGGGTCGAAGCATGGAAAGTTGTGTCTCACTAAATTGACTGAGTATGTTTGAAGAAGTGACTCAGAGGATTCATTCAGGCAGAGGTGTATATTGTTGGTATGGACTTCAGTAAGGCATTTGCCAACTTCCTGCATGGTAGATTGATTAACAAGTTTAGTTCAGATGGAATACAGGGAGAACTAGCCATGTGTAGACACAATTAGCCCGAAGGCAGGAGACAGAGGGTGGTGGTGAAGGATTGCTTTTCGAAAAGGAGTGTTATGACCATTGGTGTGCTACAAGGGTTAGTGCTGGCTCCACTGCATTTCACTATTCACATAAATCATTTCGATGTGAACATTTCAACAATAGTTGCTACGTTTGCAGATGAAACCAAAAATGATGTTGTAGTGTAGAAAAAAGAAGGTTTACCTCAGAGTACAATGGAATCTTGATCAGATGGGCAGATGGGCTGACTATTGGCAGATGGTGTTTAATGTAAATAAATGGGAGGTGCTGCATTTTGGAAATGCAAATCATGGCAGGACATGTACACTTCATGCTAACGTCCTGGGGGGTGTTGCTGAACAAAGCGACCTTGAAATGCAGGTTCATAGTTTCTTGAAAGTAGAGTCGCAGTTAAGTAGGATAATGAAGAAGGCATTTGGTATGCTTGCCTTTATTGGCCAATGCTTTGACTATATGAATTGGGTGGTCATGTTTCCGCTTTACAGCACATTACTTTGGCTACTTTTAGAATACTGCATTAAATTCTGGTCTCTCTCCTTTTGGAAATATATTGTGAAACTTGAAGAGAGTCAGTTAAGATTTACAAGGATGTTGCCAGGATTGGAGCTATTGGGAGAGTGTGAGTAGATTGGGTTCTCACAAACTTTGATGATTGGGTTATTTTATTCCTGCAGCGTGAGGAGCATGTATAGGGTGTATAGCCAATGTCTTTTTCCCCAAAACTAGAGGGAATGGATTTCCGATGAGAGTGAAAAGATTTAAAAATGATCTAATGAGCACATTTTTCCCACAGAGGGTGGTGCATGTGTGGAATGAGCTGCCAGAGGAGGTGTTGGAGGCTTTTACAATTATAACGTCTAAATGGTATTTGGATGGGTACATGAAGAGGAAGGGTTTACATCGACATTGGCCAAATGCAATTAGTTTAATTTGGGATATCCCATCAGCATGGACGAGTTGGACTGAAGCGTCTGTACATCTCCGAGACTCTGAC
Organism: Chiloscyllium plagiosum; assembly: GCF_037043375.1. Taxonomy (NCBI): domain Eukaryota; kingdom Metazoa; phylum Chordata; class Chondrichthyes; order Orectolobiformes; family Hemiscylliidae; genus Chiloscyllium; species Chiloscyllium plagiosum. The sequence goes on from NW_028270176.1 coordinate 79,311,300, forward strand.
TCTATCTGACCTTGCACCAAAATCGTATTAATTCATCATTCCCGGACATACTAACCTATGTAACTAGATATGATCGAAATGTCTTCATTTCAGCATTCTGAAACCTGCAAACACATCCTTCCATAACACTGACTCAGAGTCTCTCTCCCTCTGTCTATTTCCCAAATCCCTGTGGATGTTTAAACTGCTTCCCCACCATTCAGTTTTAATTGTCCAGTTTTAATGTGAATAAATGTCCTATATCTTTTCCTGCCCTTGAATGTTGCTCACCCAAGAGCATCAGCTTCCAACACTAAGAAGCTTAGAAACAGTGGTCAAAAAGCATTGCTTGCGTTTTCTTTGACTTCCCAGTATCCTGCCCCGTGCTCCATGTTGGAGAGTGGGGTTTTAACAGTTTCGAGGCACACCTTTGTAACTTGCTCTGTGCCTATTCATTGAACTCCTGTGTTAATCACTCTCTGCTGCTCATGTGCTCAGTAACATGAGAAATCCTCACAACTATTAGTGATTCAGACCAGGCTTCTCATTTGCCTTTGATTGACATTTGACTTAACACTAGTTTTTGTACGTTCGTGGAAACGCTGGGGATGGTTTCCTTGAGGCTGTGTTTTAAGCTGCTGTGGAAAGTCAGGAAGACCAGAGGCTTTGGTGACCCAACTCTGGATGAAACATGGTGACTATAGTTACAGCATCTGGATCTGCAACATGACCAACAAATGGAGCAGAGGCTGCAGAGAGGGGAATCTCTGTAAAATGGGATGAGGGAATTACAATCAGATCAGCCATGATTTTGAAGAATATTGGAGCAGGATTGAATGGCTCGTTCCTGCAACGTATTCAGATATTTCTGTTAGTACCAAGCCAAATACTTTTCTCTCCCAGTGTCTTACAGTGGTGGGTAGTGAGTCACCTCCTCCTGCTCCTGGGGAATAGAAATCTGGGCCTCACTAGCCTCCAGATTTCCCTGTATGGTAGTCTCGAGCAGTTGAGTGACTCCTCCTGTGCCTGTGTGCCAGTATCGAACAGTTGAAAGACTGCCTCCTGTTCCTCTGTCCCAGTCTCGAGCAGTTGAGTGACTACCTCCTGTTTCTCCCTGTTCCTGAGCAGCAGTTTCAATGCTCTGAATGATGTCACAAGGTGAAGAAAGGACTTGATAACAGGGAATTTCAAACTTGGAGCAGCATTACACAAAGGTATAGAGAAACGCCTCCACCAAACATTTTCTACAGCTCGTCTGTTATTTTATTCCTGTCTCCTTTTATTAACAGGGTGAATCATATACAACAGTGCAGTGTTCCGACAATACTCCCATATATAGGGAAGACAGATTAAAAAGATTGAAAGATTTATGATCTATCCCTTAGAAACTCTCATTCACTCCATCCAAACCTAGTAAATGTACCCCTTTATTGTGTTATGTAAAATGATGTAAGGAACTGGTTAACTGAACCTGTTTGTTTGGTGACTGTGACTAATGTCAGTCTCCATGGAATCTAATTATCCCAGTGGAGAGTTTCCATCTTGTAATCATAAAAGGACTCGATTCAATATGTTATCCCATGGTATGGGCGGGAGCATCACCGATAGCAATAACAGGGATCGGCTGCTCCAGAGAGAGGGAGAGATCAGAAACTGAGAACATTAGACTGGAAAGTTCCAACAGTGGATCAGAATCTGAGAACAATAGACTGGAATGTTACAACAATGGATCAGAATCTGAAAACAATAGACTGGAAAGTTCCAACAATGGACAGGGGTTTATCCCATTATGTTTGGATTTTTTCTACATATTATTGGTTGTCGTTAGCATCGCGGATCAGATATGCACTTTACATTATTCAATGTTTTTATTATCCTATCCTGGCTATTGTTGGTGTCCCTGGTAAGTTTCACTGTCGATATATTATTTGCATTAACCATGTGCGACTGTATCACTGTTTTTTTTTCATTTACTCTACTCTGTAAGTATTCACGCTCCAAACCATAACAAACAACAGTGAACTTGTTCATTCTTTCTTTCCTTCTTTAGTTCTGGCACTGGGCCTTGTTGGTTGACCTACTCACTTTCAGGTATGAACCAGGATGCATTGCATCACTGCCCTTGCTATTTAAATATTGAAAGCTTGGAGGTCACTGTCTTCTGTTCTGGATGCAAACTCCATTTCCTTCCTCTGACTCCATCTCATCCCTGGCCAATAACTGAGGCTAAAACAGACGAGTCACAACTACGGTGATCCCTTTGGCCACAAGCTGATTACTGACACTATATCCTGGCTTTTCCTAATTTTAACTATTGACAGCTGCAGAATATACTTCACTGGTTCATCCCATCTGCTGTTTGAACCTTCAGCTATGAAACACAATCTTAATAAAGCCCATAATCTGCTGTTGCTTAACCAAATCTGAGTCGGTATTCCATGGCTGTTATCTAAAGGCAGACCAAAATCCCATCATTCCTGTACGGATTGCTTTATATTGTTGTTGGGTCTGGCAATGCCTTTACTTTAATATTCACAAGCATGTCGTCACCTCTGTCTATAACACGGTCCTCCGTCTCCCTCGGTTAATGACACAAAACCCTGTCAGTTCTTCACATTTAAACTAATTTCCTCTATGTCTATTCTCTCTCAAATAATAATTTTCATATCTACTGCCACCAACACACACACACACACAATCTCTTATCTTATATTTCGGCAGTGGAGATACAGAGCCATACATTGTGGGAGTCCATTTACTGTCACTGCATGGGTTACTCATCTTGCCATGCAAGACATTTCTGTAGTGCAAGTGTAGTAGCAATATACTGGCAAAGGTTTGCAATGGTTCCCATGCTGGGCAGGTAGTCCAGTTTATAGAGTAGTCCACTAGCATGGTCTGCACAACTCTCCATTCTGGCTAGTCCCTTGTCCTAGTTTATGGTGTATTGGATGGTTCTGTGAGGCAGATTCACAATTTGATGTAACTAACAATTTCAACTGATCTGGCAGTAATTTTATTGAATGCTCCCATTCTTGTGATTGGACCCACCATTGTCTCACTTCTCCAGTTACTCTCACTCCCCTGTCTCCTTATCCATATTTTCACAACATGTTATCAGTTAATTACTTGTTTGTTTTTCTGTACCTTTCCCTGGTGTTGTTTTTTCACTCCCGAGTGTATCGAGTGCTAGCATTGTGAAGCTCAGAAAAAAATGAAATGGTATGTGGCGGGCTGTTGCTCCAAGTTGGAAAGGGGGTTCCAGCAGCTTTGAGACACGTCTTTGAATCTTGGTCTGTGCCTGACCTCTGAAGGCCTGTGTTTGTCGCTCTCAGTTGATTGTGTAGACCATAACATGAGGAAATCCCTCGAGTATTATCGTCAAGGAACAGGAGCTGAGGGGCATCTGACTGCCTCCTGTCATGGAAAGGTTAGTGGAGGTGATGGAGATGGTTTACTGGAGGTTGTGCTGTGAGCTGCCTTAGACATTCAGGGAGACCTGAGGATTTGGTGAACCAACTCTGGATGGAGCATGGGGACTGTAGTTACAGCATCTGGGTCTGCAACATGAACAACAAATGGAGCAGAGGCTGCAGAGAGGGGGAGCTCTGAAACCACAGAGTGTTTATGGGGAAAGGTATCTGCCAAACCTGCCTGTGTTTTAATGAGGCGACACACATCCTTTCCCTCTCCGCTTGAAATACACCCATGCAAATTCACCCTCTACTTCCCGCGCACAAACACACTCTCCATCTCTCACATGCACACAAACACACTCTCCCCTCTCTCACGCGCACGCATACCCTCTCTCTCCCTCCCAAAGACACACATACTCCCCCTCAATCTCTCACAAACGCACACACACTCTCTCTCCTTCCCACAGACACTGCATCTTGTTTTCAATCACACACAAGCGCGTGCACGCTAACACACACACACACACACATATGCACACACACACACACATCTAATCTGTAAGATGAATTTTCATTTGCCGGTTTGTATTTCCAGATGCATTATATTTTCTCAAAAAAAAATACAATTTGTAGACAGTCTGTCAATACGATATTTTATTAACTCCTACTTTGGAAATAAACCTAGTCTGATTCCAATTGAAGACACATACAGACTCCAAACATGCCTAAAATACGATGTCTGACTGGAGGGGTCACCTCCTTTACATCGATAATACCTGAAGGTATCTCCAGGCAGGACTTGAAAGGAACTCTTGGATTTGCATATTCATCAATCAATATCTGCATCTCCATTCTAACCGATTAAAGATTTAGCAACCATCTTAGATGTGTTCAATTCATGTGCATGTGTTGTACAAGCCTTTAATCTTTTCCTTATAAATTTTGTGCCTCAGGTCTTTTCTCTCTAAAACCTCACGAAGGAGCAAGGACAATGAAAGCTTGTGTTTTCAAATTAACCCGTCAGACTATAACCTGATGCCATATGATTATTGACCTTACTCAACCCAGTCCAAAGCTACCACCTCCATATCATGTTTTTTTATTGGTTAGCCAATTTTCTCTCCAAGCAAATAAATTGTCTTAACTCATGTGCTCTTGACTTGCATACTAATCTTTCGTCAAGCATTGCCTTCTTGAAGTCCAGATATAATACATCTTTCAGATTCCCGTTATTCAACTTGTTTGTCACACTTTTTAATTTAAAAAAAGTTCGGAAAATCATTCAAGCATGATTTATATTTAATACAATCATATCGAGTTTGATGGGTTGTGGTTTGGCTTTCAAAGTCTCCTGTTGTTAATTCCTAAATAACAGATTCAAACAATTTGTCTTCAATCGTTTGCTCATAACTTTTCATTCCCGATTGAAGTTGGTTATTCTAAGTTTTTCCCTTTCAATAACCTCGACAGTCCGTTTCAATTTCTGTGAAATAGGCACGAGGCTGTAAAAGATCGGCTCCAATTGCTGTGTAAGATGCATGGGTGGCTGATTGGACTCATTGTGTTCCTGCTTTACAGACACGATGGGCTGAATGTCCTCCTGGTGATCCTACATTATAGCTTCGATGCCTTGCATGTCCTGCGCCTGTTCCTGACCAAGCCACTCAAGATATCATTGTCCTCATCCTGTTGCACACTGACAAGTTTGGGGACTTATGGAATCTCCCTGCTGTTATGCTACATTTCGAGTGTTGAATTGTGCAGGCAGGTTGCGTTGCCCACAGTGGGTAGCTCAGTGGTTAGCACTGCTGCCTCCCAGCACCAGAGAACTGGGTTCAATTTCAGTCTCGCGTCACTTTTGTGTGGAGTTTGCGCATTTTCGTTGTGCTTGCAAGGGTGTCTGTCGTGTATTGCAGTTTCCTCCCACAGTCCCCAGATGTGCCAGTTAGGTGCATTAGCCATGGAAAATGCTGGGTTGCAGAGATTGGGTTGGGAAGGGGGTTAGAGAATGGGGTTTGTATGGGATGGCCTTCGGAGGATCAGCGTGGAGTCGATGGGTCAAATGGTCTGCTTCCACACTGTAGGGATTCTATGATTAACACCTTCATTGCAGAAATCAGTTGAGGGAATAGTATCTGAGTTAATACCAATACCCTTTCTTAGTGAGGAGATTAAATCTGTGCACATTACTCCAGAAGTGATCTCACTAAGACCCTGTACAGCAGCAGCCACACTTTACCAGCTTGTTGTAAGGTTCCCACTCAGGTGAGAGCAGGCTCAGCTGTCACGGGAATACACAATTTTGTTGAAAATGAATGGTGTGCTGACCTTCATTTCAGGATGATTTGAGTCCAGGAGTAAGGGCGTCTTACTGCAGCTGTACAGGCCCTTGGTGAGACCCCATCTTGAACATTGTGCAATATTGTGTGCAGTTTTGGTCTCCTTACCTAATAAAGGACAAACCTGACATTGAGGGAGAGCAGCGAAGGATGACCAGACTGATCTCTGGGATGACAGGCTTGTTGTGGCAGAGTTTGGGGCGACTGAGCCTGTATTCCATGAGGTTTAGGAAAATGGGTGAACTATATAAAACTCTGACATGGCGAGACAGATTGGAAGCAGGGATGATAATTCCCCTGAGTGGGATGTCCAAAACACGGGCTCACAGTGTTGGGTACAGCCAGGCCAAAGTGCGTTGAGACGAAACTAAATGTCTGCACTCAGAGACTGGTGAACTTGGGGAATTATTTCCCTTATCAGGCTGTGAAAGCTAAGGTACTGAATATAAATAAGGATTTCAAGACACAGAAGGGATGGGGAGAGTGCAGGGGTTTGGTGTGGAGATATAGAATCAGCAATAATTACAGGTAGTTATCCAATACTGTGGCAGCTGTGTTCCTGTGGAATACCGTATTATAGAAAACGGTGCAATATAAATAATGGGGCTAATGGAAAAAAAAGGCTTCGGTGCGAACCCCCAAATTACAAGTAAAAATCAAAACAAAAATAATAGTCGGCCTAACGCAAACAATAGCACAGGCTACATAAATCTTTAAACCGTATATTGTAATGAGTTAGTGCAGTAAATGCCACACTTTAACACTACAGTCACTGACTACAGCCCTGTACCTTTCACCAAGATCTTCACCAGAAATCGCGCGGGTTGACTGACCACGTGATGCGGAATGATGGCTCTCTCCAAAATATTCCACTCC